>NC_089497.1:93276059-93580593 GCF_036850765.1 Saccopteryx bilineata
ATAGACATGCCCTTCCTCTGACTCTTTGTTTGTTTCAGATGTTGATAGATTTCACTAATGTATCCTATCCTGTTTTTTTTGTTTTGTTTTTTTTTGTTTTGTTTTTTTGTATTTTTCTGAAGTTGGAAATGGGTAGGCAGTCAAACAGACCCCTGCATGCACCCAACCAGGATCCACCTGGCATGCCCACCTGGGGGCGATGCTCTGTTGCAACCAGAACCATTCTAGCACCTGAGGCAGAGGCCATAGAGCCACCCCCAGCGCCCAGGCCAACTTTGCTTCAACAGAGCCCTGGCTGTGGGAGGGGAAGAGAGAGACAGAGAGGAAGGAGAGGGGGAGGGATGGAGAAGCAGATGGGCGCTTCTCCTGTGTGCCCTGGCCAGGAATCAAACCCGGGACTCCTGCACACCAGACCGATGCTCTACCACTGAGCCAACCAGCCAGGGCCTGTATCCTGTTTTTGCCTTGGGAAAGTTCGTGTCTTAGCTTTGGATGTGCAACTTTGTATAAAGGTCCTTGATTTGCATATGGCTATATAATAAAGGAAACTGGGGCTATGAGGCACTCAGCTACTGCCAGGCATGTTGAAGAGTCCTCCTGTTCCCATTGTTTTGTTTTGATAAGTATGTTTCCTTAATTCCGCACCGTTATTAGGAGCCACACTGGTCCACGGCAAGTGACGCCTGAACAGGGACTTGAGTATGAGTATGAGGAAACTAAAACTGAATAAATGTGATGGAACTCCCCAAAGTAAAGTGCGCACAATGAGTTAAGAAAATTTTTGGGGAAAGTGTAGTTGGGAGTAAAAGATTATGGGACAGATAGGGTAAAAAATAAGGGACCTTTATGTAGAAATGTTTCTGTATGAAGACAAATCGTTGTCTGAAGAGTATCAGGGTGAGCTGGAAACAGAGGGATGTGAAAACAAGGATAACTTGTAGTCTGAAGATGACAGGGGAAATGAAAAATCCGTGGCTATGGCTGCCTTAGCTGTGGGGCCTTCACTGCCCTTAGCTCCTTCCTACATTCGACTCTCTGCTCCTCCGTTCCCTTATTGGGCTGATTGCGGAGTCTATAGCTCAAAATCTGGGAAATCCCCTCTCCAACAATCTATAGACCAGGCTCAAAATGTAGAAGAAACAATAAATGATGGCTTTACCCATTTTCCTGTTGTAGAAAGACAGGATGAAACAGGGAGACTAGTGCGAGAACATGAATCTGTACCTTTTAGAACTCTGAAAGAGCTTAAACTTGTTTGTGTTCAGTATGGGCCTACTGCCCCTTTTTCACTTAGTTTATTAGATACTATTAGGGCAAAGACACTATTAGAGCTTCTCTCTCTGGGGGTGATTGTTTGCTGTGGAAGTTAGACTTTCATGAAGGGGCTGTTGAGGTAGGAGAAAAATCTCAGCATAGTCAAACTGAGCTGCCGGTTACAGTGACTATAGAATTTGAGAATGGATAGGAGACTCAGGTATTAGGAAAATTACAGCTTTTCATGTCATGGTCTGATTTTCTTTAATGTTTTAACTACAATCTTCTGAACTATCATTTTGTTTCTTTCTTATTCTTTGCCTGGAAATTGAGGCAGGGGACCTGTGTTGGATCTGACTATAGAAAATATCCCAGCAGCTGCCAAGAGCAAATTTTCTTGGGGAGATTTTGTTTAGTCACATTCTTCAGTCCCTCTGTCAGAAAATGCCCTGACTAATATCAGGCAGGCATCTTTCTAATCTGGATGTGATCTGAAATCCCAGGTTTCTCTCTGGTTTGTCTGGTTTATCTAATTCTTGTCTCTGTTTAGTCTTTGTTTAATATTGTCTAAAATGCGTTTGTTTTTAAGGCCTAAATTAAGGGGTTTTTTGCATGCAAAAATTGGAAATGCTGGCTCTAATATTTAGAAAAAATAAAATGTTTTTAGAACTTGTAAGGAACACTCATTTAAATTTAAATAGAATAGAATGTAGATCCTTAAGATTTACTGATTTGGTTAGTGCATTGTGAGGTATGTTCAGTTAGGAGCGAAATAGCAACTTATGTATTAGGATTGATCAAAGTTACATGTTATACTTGTGTATAAATTGTCTTGTTATGTGTAAGGTTATACTCAGGCAAAACAAAGGAATTGAGCAAAATTAAGCAGGGCCCTAATAAGTCATTTCAAAAATTTATCTCACAGCTAATTCAGGCAGTTAGAAGAATAGTATAAGGATGCTAATTCTGCTTCTCAGGCCACATCCTGCAAAAAGGCCCCAAAGAAATTGGTGATTTGGCTCCTCTGATTTTGCCAATTGGATTAAAAAAATAGGTCAGGAATGTCCTGAAATGGAACTAACAATACAAAGGCATAAATTTAAAAGACTTTTAGATACTGGAGCTGATGTATCTGTTATTGCTAAGCTACATTGGCCTCCTTCCTGGCTTATTCATGCAGCAGCCACAGAATTACAAGGTATAGGGCAGAGTAAATCTCCTCAACAAAGTTCTAGTTTTTTACATTGGGAAGATTAAGAAGGTCATTCTGGATTTTTTCAGCCTTATGTGCTCCCTGGATTGCCTGTTAATTTGTGGGGTAGAGAGGTTTTGAAAAAATATGGGAGTGTCACTTGTCAGTCCTAATAGTTTAGTTAGCACTCAAATGCTTGATCAGGGATTTTTTGCCCACTAAGGGTCTAGGGAAAATAACAGCGAGGAATTCTCACCCCCATAGAAGTGGCACCCAATACCAGAAGGTGTGGATTAGGATATCAAAATTTAGCAAAGGGGCCTTGGTAGCTCCTGCTACCCCAATAATGCATTGTGCAGACCCAATTACTTGAAAATCAGACAATCCTATGTTAGCCTTGGATGTGCAACTTTGTATAAAGGTCCTTGATTTGCATATGGCTATATAATAAATCAAACTGGGGCTACTGGGGCTATGGGGCACTCAGATACTGCCAGGAATGTTGAAGAGTCCTCCCAGTCCCATCGTTTTTGTTTTGATAAGTGTGTTTCCTTAATTACGCATCGTTATTAGGAGCTGTGCTGGTCTGCAGCAGTATAATGTTATTAGGATCCCACCATTTTGTTGTAAGTGATCCGATGTCATCATTTCTTATGACTGAGTAGTATTCCATAGTGTATATTTGCCACATCTTCTTTCTCCAGTTTCTATTTAAGAGCTTTTTGGTTGTTTCCATGTCTTGGCCACTGTGAACAATGTTGCAATGAACATGGGGCTGCATGTGTCTTTACGTATCAATGTTTCTAAGTTTTTGGGGTATATACCCAGTAGAGGGATTGCTACATCATAAGGTAGTTTTATTTTCAGTTTTTTGAGGAACCATCATACTTTCTTCCATAATGGTTGTACTACTTTACATTTCCACCAACAGTGAATGAAGGTTCCTTTTTCTCCACAGCCTCTCCAACATTTGCTAATACCTGCCTTGTTGATAATAGCTAATCTAACAGGTGTGAGGTGGTATCTCATTGTAGTTTTGATTTGCATTACTCTAATAACTAATGAAGATGAGCATCTTTTCATATATTTGTTGGCCATTTGTATTTCTTCCTGGGAGAAGTGTCTGTTCATGCCCTCTTCCCATTTTTTTATTGGATTGTTTGTTTGTTTGTTGTTGAGTTTTATGAGTTCTTTGTATATTTTGTATATTAGCCCTTATCTAAGCTGTTGTTTGAAAATATCATCTCCCATTTAGTTGGCTGTCTATTTTGTTGTCAGTTTCTCTTGCTGAGCAAAAAAAACGTGTTAGTCTAATGTAGTCCCATTCATTTATCTTTGCCTTCACTTCTCTTGCCTTTGGAGTCAAATTCATAAAACGCTCTTTAAACCCCAGGTCCATGAGTTTAATACCTATGTCTTCTTCTATGTACTTTATTGTTTCAGGTCTTATATTTAGGTCTTTAATCCATTTTGAATTAATTTTAGTACAAGGGGAGAAGCTGTAGTTGAGTTTCATTCTTTTGCATGTGGCTTTCCAGTTTTTCCAGCACTATTTGTTGAAGAGGCTTTCTTTTCTCCATTGTGTGTTGTTGGCCCCTTTATCAAAAATTATTTGACCATATATATGTGGTTTTATTTCTGGACTTTCTATTCTGTTCCATTGGTCTGAGTGTCTATTTTTCTGCCAATACCATGCAGTTTTGATTGTCATGGCTCTATAATATAGTTTGAAGTCAGGTATTGTAATGCCCCCAGCTTCATTCTTTTTCTTTAGG
The DNA here is from genome assembly GCF_036850765.1 of Saccopteryx bilineata. Classification (NCBI taxonomy): domain Eukaryota; kingdom Metazoa; phylum Chordata; class Mammalia; order Chiroptera; family Emballonuridae; genus Saccopteryx; species Saccopteryx bilineata. Next base: position 93,280,281 of record NC_089497.1, read on the forward strand.
ATTGCTTTGGCTATTCGGGGTTTTTTATAGTTCCATATAAATCTGATGATTTTTTGTCCCATTTCTTTAAAAAATGTCATCAGAATTTTGATGGGAATTGTGTTAAGTTTATAAATTGCTTTGGGTAATGTAGCCATTTTGATTATATTTATTCTTCCTATCCAAGAACAAGGAATGTTTTTCCATCTCATTGTATCTTTTTTTATTTTCCTTAACAATGCTTTGTAGTTTTCATTATATAGGTCCTTTACACTCTTTGTTATGTTTATTCCTAGGTATTTTGTTTGTTTGTTTTTGCAATCGTGAAGGGGAGTATTTTTTTTAGTTCATTTTTTAATATTTCATTGTTGGCATATAAAAAGGCTATGGACTTTTGTATATTAATTTTGTATCCTGTGGCCTTACTGTATTGGCTTATTGTTTCTAGTAATCTTTTTGTGGAGTCTTTGGTGTTTTCGATGTATAGGATCATCTCATCTGCAAAAAGTGATACCTTTACATCTTCTTTTCCAATATGGATGCCTTTTATTTATTTCTCTTGTCTGATTGCTCTGCCCAGAACTTCTAGCACCACATTAAATAAAAGTGGAGAGAGTGGACAACCATGTCTTGTTCCTGATTTAAGGTGAAAAGTCCTCAGTTTTATGCCATTTAATATGATGTTGGCTGATGGCTTATCATATATGGCCTTTATCATGTTGAGATATTTTCCTTCTATACCAATTATATTGAGTCTCTTAAACATAAAGTTGTGTTGTATTTTATCGAATGCCTTTTCTGCATCTATTGATAAGATCATGTAGTTTTTGTTCTTTGTTTTGTTGATATGGTGTATTATGTTAACTGTTTTACTTATGTTGAGCCATTCTTGCGATTCTGGGATGAATCCCACTTGATAATGATGTATTAGTTTTTTAATATGTTGTTGTATTCGATTTGCTAGTATTTTGTTCAGTATTTTAGCATCTGTATTCATTAGAGATATTGGTCTGTAATTTTTTTGTTTTGTTTTGTTTTTTCTGTGCCATCCTTGCCAGGTTTCGGTATGAGGGTTATGTTGGCCTCATAAAATGTGTTTGGAAGTATTGTTTCTTCTTCAATTTTTTGGAAGACTTTGAGTAGAATAGGAACCAAGTCTTCTTTGAATATTTGATAGAATTCACTAGTATAAATATCTGGGCCTGAACTTTTATTTTTGAGGAGGTTTTTAATAGTTTTTTTTTATTTTCTCCCTGAAAAATATGTGGAATTGGATACTAAACATTAGATTAGAAATATGATACACTGTTCAAACTTTAGTGTTTCAGAGTGGGTACTCAGAAGAGTAATACTTTAGTCTTGTGATTTAAATAATATTAGGGAGAGCTTGATATAGCAACTTAATAAGATAAGGCCAAGATAACTCTAGGTTAATTTTTGAAGAAAGGTGCAAAAGACCTACAACCTTTCTAATGAAAATAAATTACCTCATAAAATGTTTTAAATAGCTAAATGCTACATTAGTGTAGTATTAAGCCAAATAAAAACTGACTTCGTAAAGCACAGAAGTCTTTTTAAGGGGACATGCTACTGCAGCAACTTTAATGTATTAGAATGAAATTTAAAAGTGCTTATAAAATGGGAACATGATCTAAGCAGAAAAGCATAAAGGATTAATGGGGTTTGCAGTTTTCTACAGCAAAAGGTAAGATCCTGCAAAGGAGGTTTAGCAGTGGTACATAGACAATCACAGAGCCTGTGTTCCAAATACTCAGAAGACATATGCCTTAAAATAGGTAATTTGCTTCATCAGTCTTGGACAGAAAGTTAGCCAGTGGACTATTTTGTTCAGAGGGTTTAGAAATACTGAAAGAGCTCAGTTCATTGAAAGAAAAAAAACTGAGAGAGCACATAACAGGAGTATTTATAGAAATGTTATTTTGGTGGTGGCTGCTTTTTTAACTACATACTCATAAATCTGAGCCAATAACATTTTTTTTTAAAGCATAACAAGTAAAACTAAGAATTTTTATTTCCACTCCTCACTCAATATGCTGCTTTTGTCTGCTTTAAGTTTGGAGCAGCAAGGCAATGCAAAACTAAAGAAGTAGGAAATATATTTATTGACTGCTACCTTCATAAGCTGATTTCTGTGCTTTTCTGGCTTGGCTAGTGTTTAAAGCTACACCTTTTCTCTCATACCTGTTGCTATCTTTTCTCTAAAGATTCCCCTATCACTGATCATTTCTAACCTGTGCTTTTAACTTTTTTTTAGGTGTAAAGACACAATTTCTCCAACTGATCACTCACAATATCTTTATCTGACATTCAGATTCTATTTACCAAGAGCTCTGTGAAAGTCCAACCAACTCTATGTTTAGTTCTTAAACACACCTCATGTGATCCACAGAAAAAGTGTATTTTCCTTTCTTCCCTTTTCTCCCATTATTCTTCACTCCACTCCCCCCAAAAAACCTTGTAAGTGTTAGCAGTCTCTAATTCAACACCTCCTCTTTATCAGTATACCATTGGTTGGCCACATTTACCAAACTTTTATATTTCACAAATATAAATCAGAAGCTCCAAAATATAAATTAGTCTTTCAGATGCTGCATTAGAACATCTTCTCAAGATGTGAGCCAAAAGCAAAAGCACACCTTCTTCTTTACAGGGAAGGAAGGCAGGAAGATTCAGAGAACACTAAAGTTTTCCCTAAAATCCAATTGACATATACACTATATAATAGATTATAATATTACATTAGAAAATAATACCTATTATAACATAATAATGTATCAATTGAAGTAAAAAGTTAAAAATGGAGATATTGAAAAAAATTGATCAAAAAAATAAAAGAGCAATGTATTATCAAATAATATGCACTTAATTAAATGACAATTTTATGTTAACTTTAGTATTCATTGCAATTGTCCAAACATCTAAAAACATGTACTTGACACTTATAAGGACTTCCACATATTTTCTTGTGAATCAGCCAGAACTATTTCAATTTCAGTATAGTGTAAAAGAGTGTGACTGTTTGGTATATTTAAACAATATTTGGCCATGGCCAGTTGGCTCAGTGGTAGAACACCAGTCCAGCATGTGGATGTCCCAGGTTTATTCTGGGAACACAGGAGAAACACCCAGCTGTTTCTCCACGCCTCACCCTCTTGCTTCTCTCTCTCACTTTCTCTCTCTCTTCCCCTCCAGCAGCCATGGCTCCATGGGAGCGAGCTGGTCCAGGGCACTGAAGATAGATTCATGGCCTTTGTCTCAGGGCTAAGAGGAGCAGGGTTGCTGAGCAATGGGGAATTTCCCAGGTGGGAAGAGCATTACCCGCTAGTGGGTTTGCTTGGTGGACCTCAGGTGGGGTGCATGCAGAAGTCTGTCTCTGCCTCCCCTCATCTTAATGACTAAAAAAGGATAAAAAACTCACCATATTTATTTTTTACATTTTAATTGAATTTTATTGGGGTAATACAAGTTAACATAAGTATACAGATTTCAGTTGCCCAATTCTGGGACATATCTTTGTACAACATATTGTATGTTCATCTTTTCAAAAGTCAAGTCTTCATCAATCTCCCTTTATGCTTCCTATACCCTCCTCCAACCTCCAAGCAGTCACCACACTATTGTCCATGCCCTTGAGGTTTTCTTTGTCTGTTTTTATTCTATTCCTCCACTTCCTTCACCCAACTCACCACTCCCAAGAGCTGTGAGACTGATCTGTATGTATGAGTCTGTTTTTATTTTGCTAGTTCATTTTGTTCATGATATTCCACATATGACTGAAGTCATATGGTATCTGTCTTTCTCTAATTGGTTTATTTCACTTAGGATAATGATCTCTAAGTCCATCCATGCTGTTGAAAAAGGTAAGAGATAGCCCTGGCCGGTTGGCTCAGCAGTAGAGCGTCAGCCTGGCATACGGGGGACCCGGGTTCGATTCCCGACCAGGGCACATAGGAGAAGCGCCCATTTGCTTCTCCACCCCCCCCTTCCTCTCTGTCTCTCTCTTCCCCTCCCGCAGCCAAGGCTCCATTGGAGCAAAGATGGCCAGGGCACTGGGGATAGCTCCTTGGCCTCTGCCCCAGGCGCTAGAGTGGCTCTGGTCATGGCAGAGCGAGGCCCCGGAGGGGCAGAGCATCGCCCCCTGGTGAGCAGAGCTTTACCCCTGGTGGGCGTGCCGGGTGGATCCCGGTCGGGCGCATGCGGGAGGGAGTCTGTCTGACTGTCTCTCCCCGTTTCCAGCTTCAGAAAAATACAAAAAAAAAAAAAAAAAAAGGAAAAGGTAAGAGTTTCTTCTATTTATGGCCACATAGTATTCAATTTTGTAAATGTACCACAGCTTTTTTTATCCACTTATCCACTGATGGACACTTGGACTGCTTCTGGATTTTGGCTATTGTAAATAATGCTACAATGAACATAAGGGTATGTATTTTCTTTTAAATTAGTATTTCAAGATTCTTAGGAAATATTCCCAGAAGAGAGATCACTAGGTCAAAAGAGCTTACATTTTTAATTTTTTGAGGTGACTCTAATACTGTGGCTCTACCAATCTGCATTCCTACCAATAGTGCATGAAAGTTCCTTTTACTTTGCACCCTCATCAGCATCTAATAAGGGGCTAGCTAATATCTAAAATTTATATAAAACTTATAAAAACAACATCAAAATACAAATAATCGAATTAATGAACAAAGAACCTGAATAGACATTTTTCTAAAGAAAGCATACAAATAGCCAATATATATATGAAAAGATGCTTGATGTCATTAATTATCAGAAAAATGCAAATTATTTTTTCTTTATTTTTATAACATAAAAATATATGAGGATTGATAAAAATAACTGGTTTTGCTGAATAATGATTAAAGAAGCAAACTAAAATAAATGTTTCTTAACTATTTATTTTTTGAAATAGCTCATATATATATATATATATATATATATATATTTTTGTATTTTTCTGAAGTGAGAAGTGGGGAGGCACACAGACATATTTCTGCATGCACCCAACTGGGGGATCCACCAGCAAGCCCACCAGGGGGCAATGCTCTGCCCATCTGGGGCATTGCTCTGTTGTGGCTGGAGCCAGTCTAGCACCTGAGCTGAGGCCTTGAAGCTGTCCTCAGCACCCAGGGCCAATTTTGTTACAATGGAGCCTTTGGCTGTGGGAGGGGAAGAAAGAGACAGAGAGAAAGAACAGGGGAAAGGGTGGAAAAGTAGGCACTTCTCCTGTGTGCCCTACTGGGAATTGAACCCGGGACTTCCACACACTGGGCCCATGCTCTACTGCTGATCCAACCAGCCAGGGCACATAGGTTAAATTTTTAATAAGATTTACCTCTTTATGATTAGTTTTCAGAGCTGTTAATTTTTTTTTTTTTTTTGGATTTTTCTGAAGTGAGAAGTGAGGAAGCAGACTGACAGATTCCCACACGCACCCAACCAGGATCCACCCAGCATGCCTACTAGGGGGCGATGCTCTGCCCATCTGGGTCATTGTTCCATTGCAACCAAAGCTATTCTAGAGTCTGAGGTGGAGGCCATGGAGCCATCCTCAGCACCTGGGCCAACTTTGCTACAATAGAGCCTTGGCTGTGGGAGGGGAAGAGAGAGACAGAGAAGAAGGAGAGGAGGAAGGGTGAAGAAGCAGATGGGCATTTCTCCTGTGTGCCCTGGCAGGAAATCAAACCCAAGACTTAAACACGCCAGGCCGATGATCTACTGCTGAACCAACCATCCAGGAAAAACCTTTAATTTCTTTTAAAAACCAGAACTTATATTTATTATCTATCTAAGGTTCAGTATGATAAATACTTATTTAAACATACCAGAAACAATGTTCACAGTTCACTTTTATAAAATGTAATTATCTTAGGAATTTATATACACAATGCCTACATATTTATGAAGGTAATACTCTTATAATAAAAAACAAATATACTGTTCAGATTTTGGAAATGTTACTTCATAATACACTTTAGCATTACTGAGATAGCTCAGTTACTATGGCTTCTAAAGCTACATTTACAACATATCAATAAATTGTAAGTAGTCCAAATTCCCTACCAATTTAATCATTTTTTAAAAAAATTTTAATTTATTGCGCTTACATAAATTCGTGTCCCACTGAATATATCTCCCTCACCCACACCCTTGTGTTCCCTTTGATACACCCTTTTACCTCGCCCCCCAGCACCCTCGCCCCTTCCCTTCAGGATTTGCTGTCCTGCTCTTTATAACTCTATAACCCTGGCTTATGTATATATAATTTCACTAATCTCCCTTCTCTGATCCCTTCCTTTTCTCCCCTTTTCTTCTGTCTGCTTTCCCTCTGGTCCTTTTGATCCCACCTCTGCCTCTATTCCGTTCCTCAGTACACATTGTTCATTAAATTTCTCATATAAATGAGGTCATATGATATTTTTCTATATCTGCCTAGTTTATTTCATTTATCAGAACAGTCTCTAGGTCAATCATGTTGTCACAAAAAGTAAGATTTTTTTCCCATGGCCTCATAGTATTCTATTGTGTATATGTACCACTACTTTTTAATCTACTCGTTCACTGATGGACACTTGAGCTATTTCCAGATCTTGGTTATTGTAAACAATGCTGCAATGAACATGGGGGTGCATTTCTTCTTTTGAATCAGTGATTTGGTATTCATAGGGTATATTCCTAAAAATGGGATAGCTGGGTCAAAAGGCAGTTTCATTTTTAATTTTTTGAAGAATTTCCATACTGTCTTCCACAGTGGCTGCACCAGTCTGCATTCCCACCAGCAGCGCAGGAGGGTTCCCTTTTCTTTACACCCTCACCAGCACTTATTCTGTGTTGTTTTGTTAATGGGCGCCATTCTGACATGTGTGAGGTTGTATCTCATTGTGGTTTTAATTTTCATTTCTGTAATGATTAGTGATGTTGAACATTTTTTAATTTTTAATTTTTTTAATTTTTTAATTTTTATTTTTTATTTATTCATTTTCTTTTAGAGAGGAGAGAGAGAGAGAGACAGAGAGAGAGAGGAGAGGGGGGGCAGGAGGGAGGAGCTGGAAGCACCAACTCCCATATGTGCCTGACCAGGCAAGCCCAGGGTTTCGAACCAGTGACGTCAGCATTTTCAGGTCGACGCTTTATCCACTGCACCACCACAGGTCAGGCCGAACATTTTTTTATATGTCTATTGCCATCTGTATGTCCTCTTTGGAGAAGTGTCTATTCAGTATTTTTGCACATTTTTTGATTGGGTTGTTTACTTTCCTGGTGTTGAGTTTTATAAGTTCTTTATAAATTTTGGTTATTAACTCCTTATCAGACTTATTGTCAAATATATCCTCCTATTGTGTGCTTTGTCTTTTTATTTTGTTCATATTGTCCTTATCTGTGCAAAAGCTTTTTACCTTGATATAGTCCCATTTGTTCATCCTGTCTTTTATATCCCTTGCCCGTGGAGATAAATCAGCAAATATATTCCTCCAAGAGATGTTGGAGAGCTTACTGCCTATGTTTTCTTCCAAGATGATTGTGGTTTCATGACTTACATTTAAATACTTCATCCATTTTCAGTTTATTTTTGGGTATGGTTTAAGTTGGTGATCTAGTTTCATTCTTGCAAATACCTGTCCAATTTTCCCAATACCATTTGGTAAAAAGACTATCTTTACTCCATTGTATGCTCTTACCTCCTTTTCAAATCTCAATTGTCCCAATAGATGTGGGTTTATTTCTGGGTTCTCTGTTCTGTTTCATTGATCTATATGCCTGTTCTTATGCCAGTACCAAGGTGTATAGAGTACAATGGCCTTGTAGTATAACTTGATATCAGGAAGTTTAATACCATCCACTCTATTCTTCTTTTTTAACATTGCTGAAGCTATTCATGTTCTTTATTGGTTCCATATAAATTTTTGGAATAATATATCTTTGAAGTATGCCATTGCTATTTTAACAAAAATACACTGAATTTATAGATTAATTTGAGTTGTTGTATGGTCTTTTTCATGTTTCAAGGAAAGTTTTTATTTCTTCTTTGATTACACTGTTAACCCATTTGTTATTTAATAATATGCTGTTTAGTCTCCAAGTATTTGAATGTTTTTCAGGTTTTCCATGGTAGTTTATTTCTAGTTTCATGCCATTATGATCAGAGAAGATGCTTTATATGATTGTAATCTTCTTAAATTTATTGAGACTCATTTTGTCTCCTAGCCTAGAAAACGCACCATGAGCACTTATAAAGAATGTATATTCTGCTGCTTAGAATGAAAGGTTTTGAAGATATCTATTAAATCGAGTTGATCTAGTGTGTCCTTTAAGGCTGCTGTTTCATTGTTAATTTCCTATCTGGAGGATCTGTCCATTGATGTTAGTGGGGTATTAAAATCCCCTACTATTATAGTATTGCTGTTGATCTCACCCTTTATATCCATAAAAATCTGCTTTATAAATTAGGATTCTCCTATATTAGGCACATAGATATTTATAATAGTTATAACTTCCTGTTGGATTGCTCCCTTTACTATTATATAGTGACTTTCTTTATCCCTTCCTATAGTCTTTGTTTTAAAGTCTATTTTGTCAGATATAAGTATTGCTACCACAGCTTTTTTTTAATTTCCATTTGCATGAAATATTTTTTTCATCCTTTTACTTTCAGTTTATATGTATCTTTTGTTCTGAGGTAGGTCCCTTGTAGACAGCATATGCATGGGTCCTGTTTTCTTATCCAAACAGCAACCCTATGTCTTTTGATTGGAGTATTTAATTTATTTACATTTAAGGTTATTATTGATATGTAGTTGATTATTTCTATTTTATTCTTTAAATGTACATTCTTTCTTTTCTAGATTTTTCCCCCTTTATTCTGTTTACAACAGGCCCCTAAACATTTCTTTCAGCATTGATTTGGTTGTAATAAATAACTTAAGTTGTTTTCTTGTTTTTTTCTGGTTTTTTTTTTTGTTTTGTTTTGTTTTTTTGTCTGGAAAGCTTTTTATTTCTTCTCACCTTTAAATGATAGCCTTGCGGGATAAAGAAGTCTTGGTTGTAGGCTCTTGTTTTGCATTATTTGAATATTTCTTGCCATTCTCTTCTGGCCTCTAATGTTTCTGTTGAAAAGTTAGATGTCATCCTTATGGGGGCTCCTTTGCAGGTAATTGACTGCTTTTCTTTTACAGGTTTTATTTCTTTTTTTATCCTTTAATTTTGGTATTTTAATTATGATGTATCTTGGTGTATGCCTCTTTGGGTTCTTCTTTATTGGGACTCTTTGTGCTTCTTGAACTTGTATGACTTTTTACTTCATCATTTAGAGAAATTTTCAGCTATGATTTTTTTTATTCTGGTTCTCTATACTTTTTTCTTTTTCTTCTCCTTCAGAAACCCCTATGAAATGGATGTTGTTTCTTTTCATGTTGTCATAGAGATCTCTTAGAGTTTTCTCAGATTTTTTGAGTCTCTTTAGTTTTTGCTGCTATTCTTCTGTGCCTTCATTTATTTTGTCCTCTTAATGGCTGATTTGATTCTCTGCTTCATTCAGCCCACTTTTAATTCCTTCTAGTGTAGTCTGCATTTCTGATATTGTTATTGTCATTTCTGACTGGTTCTTTTTTATGACTTTAGTGTCCTTGATGATGCTTGCTATCTCTTTATTTAGGTGCTCATTATGTCCATTCATTGTTGCTCTAAGGTGCATCCTAACAATCATTATTTTAAACTCTGCATCTGATAATTTGGCTATTTCCATCTCAGTTTTTTCTCTTGATTTATTTGGATTGTATTTCTCTGTCTTCCCATATTGTCTGTATATAGATTCCTCCTTTGGGTGTGTTGTTTGTGTAGCTAGCTGAGTCTAGGGTTGGTATTGTCTGCCTCCAACTTTTAGTTGTGATTTTATTTTCTAGATCTTCTTGGGTTGTTGTTTGTAATCTGCTGTGGGCTACTTGTCTGCTGTCACTATTCTTTTTGCTATCTGTGTCAGCATTTTCTATGTCTCAACTGGTCAGGTGTGTGGAGTCCATACTTAAGCTACCACTCTAAAAAGGGTTCTTAGGTCCTGAACTGATGCTCTCCGTATGTGGCAGCTGCATGTGCCTGCCCTGGACCTCCCTGGCTGGAGCCTGTTGCAAATTAGTGGAGGTCGTATAACTTGCCTTTATCTACCTTTTTGGAGCTACAGGTGATCCAAATCTTGTGGCTGCCTCTGCTGGGCCCAGGTGCCATTGTAAATATCAGCTGCACTCCTAGACTTGCTTTTATCTCTCTTGGCCTGGGGGAAGTTAGTTTAAAAGTTTAAACTCCCATGAGATCTGCTACCTCTTATTACTGGCTACTTGTTAAGCTCAATACTGTAATTCAAAGATTAGATAGGGTATTGAATGTGGCTTGCCCCTTATCCTCAGGTGTCATTCTATCCAGACCTTTTTTTTAATTTATTTTATTTTTTTCTTCTTTTTCAGCCCTCAGAAGGAGTCCAGGGAGTGTGACCTCTGTGTTCCAGATATGTAGTCTGTCCGCCAGCCATCTGCCACCACTGCTACTACCTCAGGAGTTCCGTGTTGGGCACTGTTGGGACTGGCCCACCTCTTTGTTGCCATGAGTGGGCTTGCACACGCATACTTGAGCTGCCGCCACAGGCAGGCTTGCATGCACGCACTTGGGCTGCTGCCACAGCCGCCCCTGCTTCCTCCACCAAGGGTGAGATTGTGCACCTGTGCTCAGTCTGCCATCACAGCCTCCCTGGATTCAGGTTGTTAATCCAAATTTAGAGGGACCCGAAATATGGAAGACTGGAGCAAGGTCCGTCGTTTACACATCAAAGCTTTATTGTCTAATTTGGCCAAGCGGCGGGAACTCCGACAGAAATCTGACGGAGAGTGCGCTGGCCCTTTGTTCTACTTAGTTTTTATAGTTTTGTAAGTGGGAAGTACAGAAGCAAAAATTGCAATTAGGAGCCTCTTACCGCTATTGGTTATAGTCATATGTCCTTTAACATGATAGGACCACATTCAATTTGCAAACCATACATCATTTTGGAGAAAACAAAATTTACAAGCCAACACAATGGTAGGAAGATGTCTCTTTACATATTAAAGGCATTCCTATATTATCTAGTGTTCATCTGCTATCTCTCTGTCCAGAGTCACACACGCATTTACATAGGAGAGGTAGTTTCGGTGGGGACAAATGCCCGCAAATGGCTCATTACTATAAGAATAGGTTTATTTTGGCTTTTCTCTCCCTGCACCTGGCTAGCCATTCACCCCTTTCCCCACAGGTGTGGTGGAATGTCTGGGAATCCATGTTTTCCTCCCCTTGCATTTACAATACAATGCCAAGGGCCATCCTGGTTATGCCAATCACACAGTACAGAGACTATTCTCACAATTTCTCTGCACACCTTAATCCAAATTAATAAAATATTCTCCAAGCCTCCTAAAATATTAATATTAATTCTGTAGCCTTTTGGTACTTTACAACACCTGCGGGTGAAATGGCTCAGTGGCTCCTCAAGGTGCTGGCTGCGAGCTTGTGTGCGCACGCTCCGGTCACAGCTGTGGGCACCCCGGCCTCCACTGCTGTGGGTGGGCTTGTATGCATGCCTGCTCAGGCCACCTCTGGCCTGCTGGCTCTCTGGCAAGTACTCAGCAATGTGGGAGGGCTGTGTAGCTCAAACCTCAGCACTCTCTACCTTTGTCCCTGACATGATCCTTGCCTCTAAGCACCTCTTTGTTCTGACTGGAGCAAGAGAGCCTCTGGTGGGCGGAGTATTTTCTTTCCTTTGCTGGTGTTGTTGCCCCTAGGAAAAATAGTCACTTTAAATTTGGGGAGTGACTCAACCCAGGGTTTAGAGTGGCTGTCCTTCAAAGTGTTTCTCCCTCTGTCTCCAAGATTACACTATCTTCTGGAAACTCCAGTCCTCTCAGCTCTCCCTGCTCCCTGAACCCCAGGTAAGTGGCTGTGAATGAGGTTATTCTACACAGTCCCTTTAAGATGGAGCCTGGGTTTGAGAGTTCTGTCTCTTTCTTGCAAACAGTATCTTGGCTCTTTTTCTCAGTTAAATACTTTCTGTATGCCTCTTCTAGTCTCTGGGATTCTAGGCTGGGGCTCCGGTCCTGGGGCTGAGGACACACAATTCTCCGGGTAGCCACCCCACTGCGAGAGTCCCTCTGGATCACCACTCACTTCTGGGAGTGGGACAGCCCTTTCCATGTCTCCACCTTTCCTACCAGTCTCTGTGTGTTTTCTTTGGTTGTCCTTGGTTATAAAATCCTCTTAGTTTAGTTCAAGTTGGTTTTTCAAGATTGTTGAAAATTAAGTTTTAATCCACTTTGGTTCTGGGAGATGGGAGTTGGAACATTCACCTACTCCATCGCCACTGCTGCTCTTCTCCAATTTAATCATTTAAAATAATGCCAAGTTAACTTTTTTCAACCCTATGAATATTTTCATTTCATAGTAAATTATATGACACAAAGTAAAGAAGTTAAGTTAGTTGTTATCTTATATGATAACATCCCTCTACTTTTTAGACTTTAATATTCTTAAACAACCAGTCCTAAACAATGGATTTTAACACTGGTAAAGTATTCAAATACTATTAAATACTTTTAGAAGCCATACATCAAAGCTAAATATGATGTTCAGTTATGAGCATTTAGTATAGCAAATACTATTAATTATATTATGGTATTTAAAATATATTAATAATAGTAATAAAGTAAAGCCATAATATAATTTTAAAACCTGGATTTCTAAAATTTGCTTAATCACTACTTACTTAATGTGTATGGTAAATCCAATGACTCTGCTCATAACTTCACAATGAAAAGTGTAATATATCAGAAAAAGCTCATAATGTACCATTCTCAAGGAAACATAATGCTCATTCTGTTCAATATAAGAGGCAGCATGACACACTTTGCAGGTGATATTTATACCAGAAATATATGTCAAAATAAATAAAAATTTATTATTATATTTTTTTGGAGTGAGAGAGAGTCAGAGAGATGGACAGATAGGTACAGACAGACAGGAAGAGAGACAGATGAGAATCCTCAATTCATTTTTTTTTTTTTTTGTATTTTTCTGAAGCTGGAAACGGGAAGAGACAGTCAGACAGACTCCCGCATGCGCCCGACCGGGATCCACCCGGCAGGCCCACCAGGGGCAATGCTCTGCCCACCAGGGGGCGATGCTCTGCCCCTCCAGGGCATCGCTCTGCGTGACCAAAGCCACTCTAGCGCCTGGGGCAGAGGCCAAGGAGCCATTCCCAGCGCCCGGGGCATCTTTGCTCCAATGGAGCCTTGGCTGCGGGAGGGGAAGAGAGAGACAGAGAAGAAGGAGGGAGGGGGTGGAGAAGCAAATGGGTGCTTCTCCTATGTGCCCTGGCCAGGAATCGAACCTGGGTCCCCCGCATGCCAGGCCGATGCTCTACCAGTGAGCCAACTGGCCAGGGCCTGAAACCTCAATTCTTTATTGTGGTTCCTTAGTTGTTCATTGATTGATTTCTCATATGTGCCCTGACTGGGGAACTACAGCAGACTGAGTGATCCCTTGCTCGAGCCAGCGACCTTGGACTCAAGCTGGTGATCCTTGCTCAAACCAGATGAACCCACTCTCAAGCTGGCAACCTCGGGTCTTGAACCTGGGTCCTCCACATCCTAGTCTGGCACTCCATCCACTGTGCCACCACCTGGTAAGAACATTATTCTTTTAATTGTATGATTCCAAAAAAATGATGGAAGCTCATTGTCCACTCAGTCCAACAATCTCCTTACCACTTTCATTGATCAAATAGTTTATGTCTTCACAATTGAAACAAATAGAAATATAATGATTTCTATTACTGAATAATTATAAAGGAGATAAGCATGAAAAAAACTAGATTTAAAAAAAAACTAATAGCTATACCAGAAATAAATTTTATTTCAGAAATAATTACATGTGTAGTAGGAATTCATATGAATAGTCATAATTTTACAGTTTTAATTAATATTATATTCACATTAATTAATAATAGTCATTTAATAAGAAGAGATAACAGCATTTTAAAAATAAATAAAAACATAAGTAATGCCATTATGCTTTGATATTTTTACCAAGACACAAGTGTAATTTTTTATACACTGTTTACTTATGAAAGATTCTTTATTCTCTTTGAAATTGTATTTCTTTAGAATAATATTATTCTGTAACCAAAACATTCTCCACATAATGAGATCCATTATACCCAAGAACTCACTTTGTTTGAAACATACATATGCCTTCACAATAACAGATCAATATATAATGATAAAGATAAAATTTTTGCTGACATGATATTTTGTAAAATAAAACAAGTGAGTCCATCAGGACTATATTCTAAATTTGATCCTGTAACCAGAAATGCATCTGCAAACTTCATTTTAATATGTCACAAAGAATTTTTTATAGTTATATGTTCTCCTGGAGCTTGTTTTCCCATAATAATTAATTCAACTAAAATATGTACTTGATTTTCTTATAAAATTAGCATACAATTTTGGGAAAGTCTGTTTTATAGACGAGGAGGAATACTTATTCTTTATTCAAATGTTTCTGGAAGGTAAGCCTCCTACCCTTTTTATGCCTCTTGGCACAGATCTATGGAGTGGAGTCTCCCACACAGCATAGTCATGGTTTGAAAAGAAAACAAAACTGTAAGGACAAATTTATGTCTCAAATCATTAGAAAACAAGAAGCTTCCATTATAATAAGGTCTTTTCTAACACAAAGTAAATGCGGTTCTCTACTTTTTTGTACAGTTAGGAATGGTATGCGTCTGTCAAATAAGTTTCTTAACAGGATGTATATAAATCCTTTTTGCTTCTATACTATTTAAGAGAAAGCAGCATTTAATAAATAATATTTGGTAATTTGAAAAAGGATACTGTACAATAGATAATTTTATAACTCAAAATGAAAATATAACCAAACTACCCCATTTGGAAATTTTATGAAAACATTTTTTATTGTTACATAATCATAAGATACACATATTACTGAGTATACTTTTATTCATTATTTGCTGTGTTAGTAAAACTCTGTAACAAATAATTAACACTGACCAAAGAAGTTAACCTTTGCCCTTGGCTTCTAGGAGGGGATTTTAAAGCCCTTGGAATGTCCTTCCTGATAAGAGTGTCAGTTTACCTGGTAACCTCTGGCCATGCTTCGTAATCTATATTAACAGTGCGGTTTATGGTGGGTACTTTAGACCACTCAGTCTAAGCTTAATTTCTGCAAGGGTTGGAGACTAAAGTCAGTCATGTGGGAGGTCAACCATGTCTACATAACTGAACCTCAATAAAATTTTGGACACTAAGGCTCAAATAAAGTTGACACACATCAGTGTCCAGAGAAATAAGTGCTGTTGGCAGTACTTCATTAGGAGAGAATAATTGGAAACTGTACTTGATGTCTCATATATGTACTCTGACCTATGGACTCTTTTCTGATTTAAATATGTGGTCTTCCTTTATAACAAGTCCAAACAATGATAAAACAGATTCTCTGAGTTTTGTGAGTCTTTCTCACAAATTATTGAACCTGAGAGTGGTCTCTGGAACTCTGAACATTGTAATTTATGTGAGATGTAAAGGTGTTCTTGAGGTTTGCAAACTGTACCATCAGATATAATTTATTTACTTAATTGTAGCAAATCATGAATTAAATGCATTTGCTGGGTACAATTATTTTCTTACCTCTGTGGGGAGAGGGAGAGAAAGAAGCTGCGTAACTTCTATCAGACTCAATTTTCTCATAGGTGTAATGAAAATAAAAATATCTATCACATAAAATACCTGTGAAACTTAAAATTTTAGAAATATGTAAACATACTATCAAATAAATCTGGTATGTGCTATGGCCTTAGTAAATAAATTTACCTCTCCTTTTTGACTGAATTGATATATACCATAATAATTTATTACACTTAAAATAATGTTTTTCTTCTAATATTATTTAGTTGTGTTTATTTTACTTAAAGTATTTTCTGTCATTAAAATTGAGACTCAATATATGTGTTTATGTATTTGTGTGTGGTACATACACAATTATATAGAGATATAACTAAAATATTTTGGAGTTTATGATAATCTATTTCCATAATTTTTTGGTGAGTCTCTTCATCTGCATAACATCATTTTGTTGATTTTTCTCTTGAAAAGCTCTGAAGTTTACAAAAAATATATATATGGCTCTGTGCAACACTGAAACCTGCCATGATTGTGTTGGGAATTATTTACAGAAGATCTATTTATTCTGCTGGGAATACACAGCACAAGATTTTTCTTATTGCTCTGGACATCTCTCCCACTAAACCATTCATTTCCTCTGAGGACAGAAGTAAATAGCACAGTTTGTACTCAAAGACGACTAGCTGTCTCTGGAGTATGAGGAAGCTCATGGTAAATGCACTGCATGCTAGAAATAAATAAGAAAAATGGGGCAGCAGAAATAAATCTTTTATTATGCCTTCTCTCATTCATTTATATGGAAGCAATCTTCTGCCACAGCTACAGGTGACAAAAAACAACAGAGATGACTAGTTTGAAATATTCCTTCGAAAATAACTTTAGCATCCAAGTAATTTTATCATCAGCTCAAAAGGAACTCATGTAAACCTTTTTAAATAGTAAAACTAAAAATTGATTTACAGAGGGCAATGATTTATTTACTGGCAATTTTGAATGCTATTTTATTATTATTAAATTTGACATTTATGATCTTTTCTTCTTTTGCAATAAATGTTATATAATTCAGATATTAGAGATGAAGGAAAGAGATATTGGGATTTCCAAAAATGTAATTATAGTTTTTTCCAGCCGAGTGTAACCACTCATAAATTTAACAAAATTCGAAGCAAACTATTTTGAGACAGCATTAGTTTTATATGTTATTCAACTGATAAGGTCAATATAGTTAGGGTGGAAACACTGCAGATTATGATTATCTCTGCTGACTTTTAGTCATTATCTTTGTACAAATTTGTACTTAACCAGTATTAAATCAACAAAGCTCTATGTATCAGCAAACAACAAATAAATAACTGAGGATAAAATAGTCACATTTTTGATAATTATTAGGCACACAGTATATTAAAATAAATGTTACATAGTGTTATAGATACCTAAAATGATGATACAAACATTTTCTTCTTGTTGAGTGGAGGTTGCTTTATTTTAATGTCTTGTTTTGAAACAAGTAACACACTTAACTGCTTTGTGTTCTTAAAAAAGTGAGAAATATTGTTTCCTAATCTTCTTTACAATCATTATATTTATTCTAAAATGAAGATGTATTATTGTAGAAGTAATTTTAAACTTTAAATGTTTTATTTGTTTTACATAAATCATGTGAACCCTAAAGTTTTATGTATAGAGTTTATATATATATATACACACACAAAATAATATGACAACTGTTTTCGACATGTTTTTATATTTATATTCAAATGTAAAGAAACTCATGTTTTATTAAAGGTGACTTTATGCTTTTTCACAGTCATGACATGAGTTCCTTACATAAAACTGAGAGAAATATATATGGATGGTAGAGGAAGTATGTCCTAAATAGATACAGACCTTCTACCTTTACCATTTATCCACAGGCTATCACTTTTTTTGTCACCACCTTTTGGTTTATTTCTTTTTTTTTGTTGTTGTTATCTTAATAAGATACAGTAAACAGCAGAGACTTTTACTCTTTTATTCTAGCCTTCTATAATGAGGAATAGAAGAGAATCAGTCCAGTTCCTTGAATAATAATATTAAATATTATACAAAGTTAATATTTCTCTGGTAGAGATCCTCAACAAAGCACAGTTCAACTCAGACCAGAGACCTAATAAGAAACTTGCTCTGCATTCAGAAAAGGGTGTGCCATGGTGCCAGTTTGCAGACGGTTGCTTATGCGTCAAGATATAATATGAAATGGTGTGTTATCTTTTCTTTTCCAATTCAAGAAGGCTGCTTTTCTAAGTCACCTTGTTATAAACGAAAATTTTTCATTACACTTATTCTACCTCAAGCAAAATGCAAAAAAAAACAAAACTATTACTTTTGTAATCTTTTAAGTCCCCTTGGCAAAAATAATTAAACATGCTAATAATATCATTGACCTTAAATTATGTAAGACCATCTAATGAGCTTAAAATAATTTAATTTTCCCTTTGATTATCTTCAAATATTATAATAAACAAGTAATAATTATTGTTATTATTTCAAAGATAGAAAAAGGAAATAAAATTTAAAATAAATTCCTGGAGAGCACATTATGCTATAGCAGTTAAACACAGAGATTTGTTAAGAGAGTTATATATTAATGGCTTTTTAAAAATGAATTATTCATTTTTTAAATTAAGATCTTTCCTGTCTCTTTTTTCTCCCTTTCATCCACAGATGTTAAATGAATGCCTACTATGTGTCAGGCACCTAGGTTCTTGGAATATCAAAATTGTTTCTTTATGATCTGTGCTTTCAAAATGATCATTGTACTTTTGGAAAAAAGAAATTAACAGTAAACTATGTTATACTAATAGTTGTTAATGAAGTGCTTACGGACATGTAAGAAAAACTGGCTAACTTGCAAGGGCCTGGAAGAAAAGCAAGAGTCAGAAAAGTGGGGAAGAATAAAGAAAATTCACAAAGAAATATCAAATTGATTCTCATTATTTATTGATTTAACATTTGCACATTTACCTACTCAGTAAGAATTTATTTGTAATCCCAAAATCAATGTTCATTGTCATACAAGGACATGTGCAGAGTGACCAAAAAAAAAAAAAAAAAAAAAAAAAAAAAAACCACACAAAAATCCCTGAAATGTCTAACACATGTTCCAGGCAAGGTCAAATATGGTGATACTCTACCTTCTTATTTCAGCTCTCATACTGTGAACAAGTTTCTTTTTCATGATCTATTTAGAACCACATTTTCTACATCTTTGTGCTTTTCTGGTGATTTCACTGTTAAAAATGCCCTGAACATAATGACAAGGTTCTTTTTAGTGTTCTTAAGCACAAGAGGATTTTGATACTTTTCAGAGAAAATACGTAAGTTATATAAATTTCATTGAGGCATGAATTATAGTCTTGTTGGCTCTAAATATGTATATTAAATAAAGTATCTTTAAACAGAAACACACATAATACAAAGTTATATTTATTGGTTACTTGACAAAAATGTTGTAACCAGAAACTCATAAGAATTTAACCCTACATTTCCCATAGAAACAGTGGTTTAGTATTCAGTAATTTAGTGTTTGTAGAGGCATTATGGAACACAAAAATCAGCTGTTTATAGAATCCCAGACAATAGAAAGTGAAGAAACCAAAAACATTCTTGATAAAGAGAATGATCTCTACAAATTTACTCATTCTACCACTTGGTTATTTACTATGAAGCCCTCCCTTTCTCTTAGTCTGGGTCAAAGGTCTTTCTTAAATGGATCTCATAGTTTCTTTTTCCATAGACATTTTCAAATTCTAACCAGTTATTTCTATGTAACATGCCATGTTTTGCATGATAGGGCACTTTAATTATGGGGCATAATGAATTAAACCAGGAATTCATATTTGAGGCAAAGACAGCTCTCAAAATAAGAGCGAGAGATGCTTCATATTCCACAATAACTAACTGGTCCATCCAAATCTTAGTCCAGTGAAAAAATTGAATATGAGATACATGGAGAGGGAGTGACAAAAATAGGGCCAAACTAAGAGAATCTGAAAACAGATAGAAACAAAGTCATAATCACTGGGAAGGTAAAGGAGTAGGGAATAAGATTGCAATTTCTTAGAGGACAAAAGTCCACTCACCAAAGCTGCTATCAGATTACCAGAATTTATCCTATATCAAATTGTTTCTGGTTTCCCTAAGGCTGAAGTGTGGTATATTGAGATGGTTTTATATATTATATAAATAAGTGTGTGTGTGTGTGTATGTGTGTATATATATATATGTATATATATATGTATATATTTGCTTTTGCTATGATAAGGAACCTTAAATCAATAATAAATTACTTCCTATTCTTGGTTATACTGGCTCAGGCAGTCTCAAGTACAGGATGTGTGTCAACTCTACATTTATTCCTGGTGCCCTTAATTCCAGCACCAAGCGTGAAAGCTTACTGGCTACCTGGGCAATGAGCTTCTCACATCTATAGGGAACCCCAAAAGACAAGCTGAGGTATAAAGCATATGTAATATTTAGCATATCTAAAGCCAATATTCCATAATGCTCAATTTTCAGGAAAAGTATCTGAGAGTATTATATAATTTCTTCAGAATTAAAAATAAAATTTTAAACATTTGAAATATCAACAAACATTATAATAAGTCCATTTAATACCTGAATATATATATGTATATCATATTAAAATCTCCATCAGATTTTGTAAAGTCTAAAATACTTTTAAAAGTTTAAGTATTTTGTTTTATTTTCCATGATAAGAAAACCCAACTATATTATATGAAAGCTAAATGCTGTCTGAAATAGCTGTATGTAGATCACCAAAATTTAGACAATAATGACTAGACGTGTAAAGATTCAGAAGGTGATATATTTTAATACTGTAAGTCATTTGGACTTGCTAAAAATCAAACTTGTACAACATTGTTCTGCCTTATGACTATTTTACTTGATATTTATTCTGCAAGAAATTCTCTCTAACCAGAGAGCTGCATGGTTCTATTTCTTACTTTATTCAGTATCATTTTCTCAAGGGAGTCTTCTCTAACCACTCACTAAAATAGTGCAGTGTTAGAGCTCTGTTTTGTTTCTTGCAATAACACTTATTTAAATACTATATTATACACTTATTTGACTTTTTCTCTAATAGAATGGAAATTTCATGAGATCAAAAAATGTATACATTTTATTCACTCAAGTGTTACCAGTGCCTGGAATATTTCTTGGTATATAGTTAGCACTCAAAAAATATAGGTTGAATAAATTAAAAATACCTTTTAATGTTAGACAGATAATGATAAAATCATATTGCAAATCAGAGCAAGAGAATTGGAAAAAGTATGACAATTTATAATTTAATTTTATCTGTGATTTCTGCTTATCTTTTTTTTTATTTTTGACAGAGAAACAGAGAGGGAAAGATAGGGACAAACAGATAGGAAGGGAGAGAGATGAGAAGCATCAGTTTTTTGTTGTGGCACCTTAGTTATTCATTGACTGCTTTCTCATATGTGCCTTGATCAGGGGGCTACAGCAGACTGAGAGATCCCTTGTTCAAGTCAGCAATGTTGGGCTCAAGCTGGTGAGCCTTGCTCAAACCAGATGAGCCCACACTGAAGTCAGCAACCTCAGGGTTTGAACCTGGGTCCTCCATATCCCACACTCTAGCTCTATCCACTGTGCTACTGCCATATCAGGTGAAAGCATATTTTCTTTATATAAAGAGTCTTTTGATAAGGGGAACTCAAGTGTTAAAGTTTTAGCTGTAGTAATAGTAGCTGTTAGTTATAATCAATAGGCTTAATGATTAATGTAAGTAAAAATGTTTGTTCCAGGAACTGGAACATGAAAGAGCCTATAAGATTTTACAGGGGCTACAAACAATCCAGCCTTTCTGCACTAGGCACAGGAGATCTGTGAGCAACCACAATGGTATCTAAACCTTGGTGCTTAAAGACAGAATGTCTGCTGACAAGGATGCAAATAAAGAATTACTGGTCAACAGATGAAAAAATGCTAAAAGAATCCTTAGACTGCAACTTTTATATAATTAACATTTTCTTAAATTCTACATCCCATACCTACCCCTTTCTTCACCTTATAAAAAAGGTTGGTTTGAGATAAGATATTAAGATGGCTTTTAGGGTGCAAAAGCTGCTGTTATCTCAGATCATCAACCATCTGAATAAAGTGTCTATAAAGATTTAATCCTTGTCTTTATTTATACTCCTCACAAAAATTAGGAGATATTCTATAGTTTCATATTTATTTTAAAATATCCCCTAATTTTTGTGAGCAGTATATTTGACTGAGTATAACAGGAAGCACAAATGCCAGTTTTCCAGGTATCATTTTCACTTCTACATTCATAACACATTTATTTTTTTAAATATTTGTAAGCATATTCTTACTTGAAATATATATAAAGAAAGAAATAGATATAAATAAAACAATAATATACACTGCTGAGACCAGAAAATTAAATTTGATGTTTTCCTAATGGTTTCACAATTTAAGTTTTATTTCACAAACAATTCTTTGTTTTCTAAATACAGAATTCTCTTAAGAACTAAGCCAATAAAACACTTATTTGGGAGAATATTTTTCATTGTTCTTAAAAATAATAGTTCTAGGATTAAGCTTTTTTTATGCTTTTTCTCTTAATTGGTCAATATATTTTACTGTAAAAAAAGAGAACCACAGAAATAATTATTTTATAAATAAATAATGTCAGTCTTAAAATTCAGAGTTTGTGTATCTAAATCTGAGGAAGATGAGATAGCTCAAAGTAATTTTTTATGCTTTATTTTAAATATTTGTATTACCTTATTTTATTGGAAGTATGATTTAGACAATTATAAGTTGACTAAATATTATTTTCTATTTTATTAAGAAAAAATGTATGCCAAGTTTTTAAAATCATAAAATGACATTGATTGTTCAGTATATATTTTTTTTTATTTATTTATTTATTTATTTATTTTTTTTCATTTTTCTGAAGCTGGAAACAGGGAGAGACAGTCAGATAGACTCCCGCATGCGCCAGACCGGGATCCACCCGGCACGCCCACCAGTGGCGGTGCTCTGCCCCCCAGGGGGGGGTGCTCTGCCCTTCCTGGGCGTCGCCATATTGCGACCAGAGCCACTCTAGCGCCTGAGGCAGAGGCCACAGAGCCATCCCCAGCACCCGGGCCATCTTTGCTCCAATGGAGCCTCGGCTGCAGGAGGGGAAGAGAGAGACAGAGAGGAAAGCGCGGCGGAGGGGTGGAGAAGCAAATGGGTGCTTCTCCTATGTGCCCTGGCCGGGAATCGAACCCGGGTCCTCTGCACACTAGGCCGACGCTCTACCGCTGAGCCAACCAGCCAGGGCCTTGTTCAGTATATTTTTAACTCAGATATGTCAAATGATAAAAACATGAATGACTTACAGTTGAAGACATCAAAATGTCAGTCAGAGAATGCTACCTAATACAAAGAAAAAATGGGCAGACAAAAAAAAAAAATGTGACCCAAATGAATCAACAAGAGAAATCCTCAGAAAAAGAACTAAATAAAATAGAGTAATCAAACTACCAGACACAGAGTTTAAAATAATGATTTTTAGGTTGCTTAAGGCTCTTAGAGCAACAATAGATGATCATAACAAAAACCTAAATGAAGTGATAGCAAGCATCAAAAAGGACATTGAAATCATAAAAAAAAATTTGGTCAGAAATGACAAATACAATATCAGAAATGAAGACTGCACTAGGAGAAATCAACAACAGGCTGTATAAAGCAGAGGATTGAATCAGCAATTTAGAGGAGGAAAAGATAAAGAAAAGCACTGAAGAAGAGCAGCAAAAAGAAAAGAAGTTCAAACAGACTGAGAAAACTCTGAGAGCTCTGTGACAACATGAAGAGAAACAACATTGGCATCATAGGAATTCTTGAAGAAGAGAATGAACAAGAAATAGAGAACTCATTTAAGAAACCATAGCTGAAAATTTTCCTAAAATTGTCACACAAATTCAAGAAGCAAAAAGTCACACAAATTCAAGAAGCAAAAAGAGTTCCATCAAAAAGAAACCCAAAGAGCCTGACCAAGACACATCATAATTAATATGCCAAAGTTAAAAAACAAAGAGAAAATACTAAAAGCTGCAAGAGAAAAGCAGTTAATTACTTACATAGAAACCCTCATTGAGATGACATCCAATTTGTCAACAATAATACTTGAGACAAGAGGGATTGGCAAGAAATATTCAAAGTGATGCAAAACAAGAATTTACAGCCAAGATAACTTTATCTAACAAGGCTACCATTTAAAACTGAAGGAGAAAGAAAAGCTTCTAAGACAAAAAATAAAACTCAAGGAATTTATCACAACCAAACCAATACTGAAAGAAATGTTAAAGAGCCTGCTCTAAAAAGTGCAAAGGAAAATAAAAAAGAAATCAAGAAAAAGAGAATTGTAGATTTAAATAATAAAATGGCAATAAATAAGTACAAATCAATAATAATCTTAAATGTCAATGGATTAAATGCTCAAATCAAAAGACATACGGTAGCTACATGGATAAAAAAACAGGACACATACATATGTTGTCTATAAGAGACTCACCTCAGAATAAATGATGCAAATAGTCTGATGTAAAGGGATGGAAAAAAAGTATTTCATGGAAATGGACACACAAAAAAAGCTGGAAAAGAAATACTTATATCTGACAAAATAGCCTTTAAAAAAAGGCTATAGTAGGGGATAAAGAAGATTACTACATAATGATAAAGGGAGAGATTCAAAAAGAGGATATAACCATTGTAAATATTTATGTGCCTAATATAGGAGCACCTAAATTTGTAAAACAGATTTTGATGAACATAAAGGGTGAAATTGACAGCAATACTAAAATAGTAGGACATTTTAATTTTCCACTAACATCAATGGAAAGATGCTCTGGACAGGAAATTACCAAAGATATAGTGGCCTTAAATAACACACTAGATCAACTGGATGTAATTGATATCTTCAGACCTTTCATCCCAGAGCTACAGAATGTACATTCTTTTCAAGTGGTCATGGTGCATTCTCTCAGATAGACCACATGTTAGGACACAAAACAAGTCTCAATAAATTTAAGAAGATTAAATTCATAACAAGCATCTTCTCTGATCATGATGAAAATAGAAATCAACTACAATAAAAAAAAACAGTCTAACATTCAAACTCTCGAAGGCTAAATAGCATGTTATTAATTAAAAAACAAGTTAACAGTGAGATCAAAGAATACATAAAAAATTTCCTTCAAACAAGAGAAATAAGCATACAACTCAAAATCTATGGGACACAGCAAAAGGTGTCCTGAGACAAAAGTTTAAAGCATTATAGGCATACCTTAGGAAGCAAGAAAAAACTCAAATAAACATAACCTTTAATCTAAAGGAACTAGAAAATAAACAACAAATAAAGCTCAGTGGAAATAGAAGAAAGAAAATAATAAAAATCAGAGTGGAAATAAATTACATAGAGACTAAAAAAAAAATACAAAAGATCAATGAACCAAGAGCTTGTTCTTTAAAAAGATAAACAAGATTGACAAACCTGTAACCAGATTTGTCAAGAAAAAAAGAGAGGACTCAAATACATAAAATTAAAAATAAAAGTGAAGAGGTAACAACTGACACTGCGGAAATACAAAGGATTGTATCAAAATACAATGTGCCCCAAAACTAGATAACCTAGACAAAATAGATAAATTCTTGAAAACATATAACCTTTCAAAACTCAGTCAGAAAAAAACAGAAAACCTAAATAAATTGGTTACAACAAACAAAATTGAAAAAAGAAATTATCAAAAAACTCCCAGCAAACAAAAGTCCTGGACCAGATGGCTTCACAGAAAAATTTTACCAAACCTTCAAAGAAGAATTAACACCTATCATTCTCAAGCTATCTCAAAAAAAAATTCAAGAGGAGGGAATACTTCCAAGCTCCTTTTATGAGGCAAGAATTGTTTACTTTCCAAAATCAGGTAAAGACAAGACAAAGAAAGAAAATGATAGGCCAATATCCCTGATGAACATTGATGCTAAAAATCTCAACAAAATGTTAGCAAACCAAATCTAGTAATATATAAAAAAGATCATACATCATGATTAAGTTGGATATATTTCAGGGAGGCAAGGCTGGTACAATATTCACAAAACAATAAATGTGATTTATCACAGAAATAAAAGGAAGGTTAAAAATTACATGATTATATCAATAGATGCAGAAAAAAACATTTGATAAAATCCAGCTTCCATTTATGATCAAAACTCTCAGTGAAGAGGGAATAAAGGGAACATACCTCAACATAATGAAGGCCATCTATGACAATCCTATAGCCAACATCATACTCAATGAGAAAAAGTTAAAAAGCAATCCCCTTAATATCAGGAAAACAACAGGGGTGCCTCTTTTCACCACTTTTAATCAACATAGTCGGGAAGTCCTAGCCAAAGCAATCAGACAAGAAGAAGAAATAAAAGACATTCAAATTGGAAAATAAATAAAACTATTATTATTTGCTGATGACATGATATTCTCCATAGAAAACCCTAAAGTCTCAGTCAAAGAACTACTAGACTTGGTAAATTAATTTGGCAAGGTAGCAGGATATAAAATTAATATTCAGAATTGAAGTGACATTTTTATTCAGCAACAATAATCTGTCCAAAAGAGAAATTAAAGAAACAATCCCTTTCACTATTGCAACAACAACAACAAAAAATATATAAAGTAACTAGGAGGAAATTTAACCAAGGAGGTAAAAGATTTGAACTAAAAAAAATTATAAGACATTGAAAAAAGAAATCAAGAAAGACACAAACAAGTGGAAGCATATACCATTGTTTAAAAATAGAAAGGACAAACATCATTAAAATGGCTATACTACCCAAAGCCATCTATAAATTCAATGTAATTCCTATTAAAATATCAATGGCATACTTCAAAGATATAGAACAAATGTTTCAAAAATTTACATGGAGCCAAAAAAGAACATGAATAGCCTCAGCAATCTTGAAAATGAAGAATAAAGTGGGTAGTATCACACTTCCTGATATCAAGTTATAATAAAAGGCCATTGTACTCAAAACAGCTTGGTACTGGCAGAAGAATAGTCATATAGGTCAATGAAATAGAACAGAGGAAACAAAAATAAACCCACACCTTTTTGGTTTATTGCTATTTGACAAAGGAGGGAAGAGTAAACAATGGAATAAAAAGTCTCTTTAATAAATGGTGTTGGGAAAATTAAACAGGTATATGCAAAAAAATGAAACTAGACCACCAACTTACTCCATTCACAAAAATAAACTCAAAATGGATAAAAGATTTAAATGTAAATTGTGAAACCATAAACATCTTGGAAGAAAACATAGGCAGTAAATTCACCAATGTCCCTCATAGCAATATTTTTGCCAATATATCTCCATGGGCAAGTGAAATAAAGAACAAAATAAACAAATTGGACTATATCAAACTAAAAAGCTTTTGCACAGCTAAAAACACCATGAACAAAATAAAGAAATAATCCACACAATAAGAGAACATATTCACCAATACATCTGATAAGGTATTAATCACCAAAATTTTTAAAGAACTTCTAAAACTCAACAGCAAAAAGGTAAAGAATCCAATTAAACAATATGAACTGAGGAGCAGAATAGAGACAGAGGCAGGATCAAAGGATCCCGAGGGAAAGTGAACAGAAGGAAACGGGATGATAGGATGAGATGAGAGCAGAAAAGCAAATCCTGGGTGGAAGGGCTGAGGGCATTATGGGGAGGGGGCAGGGGGGATGTACTGGGTGGGGAATATGAAGGAGGGGAGGATATATTCAGGGGTACACTCTAATCTATGTAAACACAATAAATTAAAATAAATTTTATGTTAAAAAAATGGGCAAAGAGGACATACAGATGGCCAATAGGCACAAGAAAAAATATTCAACATCACTAATCATCAGAGAAATTCAAATTAAAACGACAATGAGATACCACCTCACACCTGTCAGAATGGCACTCATTAAGAAATCAACACACAATAAGTGCTGGCAAGGATATGGAGAAAAGGGTACCCTCCTGCACTGCTGGGAGAATGCAGACTGGTGCAGCCACTGTGGAAAATAGTATGGAGATTCCGCAAAAAATTAAAAATGGAACTGTCTTTTGACCCAGCTATTCTACTTTTAGAAATATATCCTAAGAATCCCAAATCACTGATTCAAAAGAAGATATGTACCCCCATGTTTATTGCAGCATTGTTTACAATAGCCAAGATCTGGAAACAGCCCAAGTGTCCATTAGTGGACGAGTGGATTATAAAACAGTGGTACATATACACAATGGAATACTACGAGGCCATGAAAAAGAAGGATATCTTTCCTGTGTGATGGCAAGTATGGACCTAGAGCTTATTATGCTAAGTGAAATAAGCCAGGCAAAGAAAAAAAATATACGATCTCACTTATATGTGGAATCTAAAGAACAAAGTAAACTGAGAAATGGAATAGAGGCAGAGGCAGGGTCACAGGGAGCAGAGGGACATCTGTCAGAGGGAAGGGGGATAAGGGGATGGGATCAGAGTAGGTAAACGGATTAGTGAAATTATATATACATAACACATAGACACAGGTAACAGGAAAGCAAATCTCAGAGGGAAGTTGGGGATGTAATTAAGTGGAGGGGGGAAAAGGGGTGTAATGGGGGACATGGGGGTGAGGTTGAGGGTGTTAAATATTGAGTGTGACACTTAAATCCATGTTAACACAATAAATTCAAATTAATAAACATTAAAAATGATACATAGAATAATTTTGAAAACTGATATTAATTATATTCATATTATTTACATGTATTTTTGAAATTAGGTATATAAGATACTTAAGTATCTTGTCCATAAAGCTTTAGTACATTGTCTTATGCTATAATTATTGTTGTTCCTCTGTATTTCCCCTAAATGTCTCTAAGAATTAACTGATAATGTTTATTCACCTTTTTGTTTTCCAAATCACTTAATTATTGTACACATAGCAAATCTCATAATATATTAATAAATGTATAAAATAATAAATACTGATTGGCACAACTAGGTCGTTATAAATGTTGAAGTTTTCAAAATTAAGAATCTAGATAAATGAGAATGAAATACGGCTTAAAATTGTGTCAAGAAAATTAATAAAGGACCATCTGGTTTTTGGCAGTTATTTTTGAGGGCCTTAAGTATTTTGCCTGAATGTTTTCCTTCTTCTCTGCTCAAATAATTTGCAGGACACTTCTATCTAGAGATAGAAGAGGGCTAATGATAAAGAGATTCGAAATAGCCAAGTCAGAGATGCTTAGCATGGCACTAATAGGAGACAATAGAAGACGAGGCACATTCTGACAGTGCTAAATAAGTGCTATAATCTCTTGACCAGGAGACAAAATATTATATTATGTAGAGACCGCTTTTTGCAACTAAAAAGTTTCTAGTCCTCTTTGTCTTGTGCCAGCTTTATCTGGCATTAACCCATTCATGCCTTATGTCCGTTATTGGAACAATTGTGATATGGAAGTTATTTATATCCTACAGCTGTAGGTCATCGCCATAGTCTGATTTTTCACATATGTTGGCCTCAGGAGGGTGCATGTTATCACATAGTGTACAGTTAGTCACTGCTGTAAATATTGCATGCTGGGAGATTGTCAAAAAGCAATGTGAATTTTTGGAAAAATTTTAAAAAATGAATTTTAAAGATTTCAATCTCTGTCATAAAATGGGTTAAAACCAATTAAGAGCTGATGACTGTGACTAATCAGAAAAATGATGTGATACACAGCAAAGGAAACTGAGTGGTTAAAGAGATTGAGAAACAATCGGTGTGAGTAAAAGGGAGAAAAAAAAACCTACATAGAAATTTTTCTGTCAATCATAACAAAGTTGGCCTTATGAAGATGCCACAAGAAATGACATAATGATAAAGGAAGCTGAATCTGGAATCAAACTTATTGGGTTCAAGTCTTAATTTTGCCAATTTGTCATCTCTGGCACATTAGACAACTTAATTTTTTTTGGCTTCAATTTATTTATCTGCTAATGGAGTCTCCACTTCATTTGATTGTAATAAGCAATAAATATGATAAAAATGTAATACTTTAAGAATAGCTTCTCACATATTCTATTGGTCAAGGTTAAGTTGTATAACAAATCTAAATTTTCAGTGACCATTAACAACTTAATAATAAGTATATTTCTCAATCCCACTTGAGTTTAGTTCAGTGGGAGATAAAAGATTTCCAGAAGGTGACTTTATACCTAACAGGACCCACTGACTAAGAACGGAGCATTGCATTGCTCCGTTCACATCTGTGTCATAAATATCTGCAATCAGATGAGGAAAGTGACTAAGCATCTCCTGAGACATTTTATACAGGTCATCTGGATTTGGCTACTTCAGTTCCAGTGAGATTTTATTTGTCCAAAAACAAACAAACAAAATGGCTGCCATTAAATTTAGGAGAAGCAAAAAGTATTATACCTTGCTGTAAGTTCTAAAGGAAAGAAAGAACCCAATACTGCTGTGCATTTGCAGGCTCTGCCATACACATTATCAGTCATTTATGAATGTAAACTCTTATTTTTCTCATTAGAACCAAGATCATGTGCCCATTCATTTACTAGATACCCATGCCCAACTTTTACCTTCTGTACACTGTAGAAGGGTTTAGATTTTAAAATCTAATCTGAAATTAAGAACAAATACACATATTCTTATGCATTGCTTGGTTTGACTGGGTAATATTAAAGATCAATATTTATGAATTTTACTCCTCATATCTTCAACTATTAAGGCTCAAGTACAGGAAATATACTTATTATTTGTTTGTGACAGGTCATCCCTTCAGAGATAACAAGGACAAAAAATTCATTCGGACTTCTGAGATAATTAAGTCTGTAAAAATATGAAGAAGGTCTTGAGTGACAACAGCAATGAGTATAGGCAGAAGAAATCTCTACAAAGTAAAATGCAGAACAAAGAGGGAAAAAGTTCATGGGGCTTGATAATGAGCATCTATGTGTTTATATGGAATTAAAATTCTCTGCTAGTTAGTATTAATAATTTTATGGATGACATGAATTGAGTTTGATCAAGTTAACAAGAGAAAATGACTTTTCCAATCAAAATTGTACTACAATTACAAAGCATGATTACAAATAATGGTACCTATATACTCTGTACTACTACTGAACCACAAGAAAAAATAAATACTGCCATTTATAGCAACAAGGATAGACTTTGAGAATATCATGCTAAGTAAAATGATTCAGTCATAAAGAGTTGAGAACCATATGATTTCACTCATATGTGGGATATAAAAGAGAAGCTCATAATGGTTATCATAGAGAAGGGTTGAGGATAGTAAACAGTAAAAGGGGCTATAATATAGTGGTGGAAGATGATTTGACTTTGGGCGATGGGTATACAAGGCAATATACAAATCATGTATCAAAGCTGTATATTTGAATCATATGTAATTTTATTAACCAAAGTCATTCCAATAAATTAAATAAAAAAACAAATAATTTAGAAAACAGTTCATACTGTAGAAAACAGTTTAAAATGAAGTATGTTCAGAACACTATGTTACTATCTAAGTGGCAAGTCTGTACCTTAGATTGTTAATAATGTGTAATGTCCTCTGTGCTTCTCTCCATACTGTTATACAAACCCATCTTTTATTACAAGAAGCAGTATTGACTGATAAAGTAAAATTTCACTATTTAGCCACATTTTCTAAAGTGTAACCTTTACAAGGTTGCATTGGAAAAAATTAGTTTAATTAAAATTTTGTTTTTGCTCTTGGACTGTTGTGATATGGATTTGTCTCTTTATATAAAATGGAAACTGTAAGATTCAGACTTGTAGAAGTGGGCCATGCAAACTTTTTGCCCTGAATATCAGTTAACTAAAGTTAAGTTATATTGTCTTAAAAATAATAAAAATATCTGAAGTAGATTTTAAATTTATGTTTTCTTCAGGACCCAGGCTAATACAGGAACTATTTGTTAAGCATTACCAATTTTGGAAAAAGACAGGAGACTATGGCAATAAATGTATTGATCTTTAATATGTCTGCACTGAATATAGGTCATCTTTGCTTACTTGTCTTAACCAAAGCAAGTTACATATCTTAGTCTGATATTAAAGGGATATATATAGTCTCCTTTAGAATACTGAAGAAAAACACTTGGAATAACATAATCAGAACATCAGCAAGATGGTAAAATGGGAAATCCCTTACTAATATGCCTCCTCAGCAATAATAACTTGGCAGCCAACCACAGGTATCAGAGCCTTTACAAAGGCTCTGAAATTTAGACAAGAGATGATAAAATTCTAATGAAGCTCAAAACCTAGAACTGTTTCGAGAAAGTGGGCCCTTGTCCAAATGGCAAACTCACCAATCATGTTTCTAGGTATATATATTTATTTCCAGGAAATGCATAAAACATTTAAAAAAATTTTTATTTACTAGATCATAAGCCTTCTGAAATTTTTAAAAAAACATTATTGTTGCTGGTTTGCATTAAAGTACATGAGACATTAACAATTAAAAACTTTTTTTTTTTTTACTTAAGGAATATAACTGAGGCCCTGGCTGGGTCACTCAGTGAATAAAGTGTCATGCCAGTGCACTGAGGTCACAGGTTGATCCCTGGTTTGGAGATATAGGAGAAGCAATCAATAAGTGCACGACTAAATGGAACAGCTAAATGGAACAGCAAATTGATGCTTATCTCGCTCTCTCACACACAAATCAATGAAAACATTAAAAATAACAGAATTATTTATTGCTTAGGTAAAGTTAATTTATAAGTGTTTTTAAATTTCTATAAATAATGGCCTCAAAAAGGCTATTAATAAATTTTTTGGTCTTCTGATAATTTAATCCTTTAAACTAATTGAGAGGTTTTTTGTTTGTTGTACAAGTCTTATGTAGTTATCTGATGGATAATAACTTTTCTCCAGATTGAGAATCATTTGTGGGTGGCAATAGTTAATGACAGATTGATATGAGATGAAATGACTTCAAGAAACTCTGGTTCGCCTTGAATGTGATGCTACATTATCTGTGATGCTACGTTACTCAGAAATTAATGCACTTTCATAAATGAATAATAATTTCAATGTACTCTTAATAATTGTTAAGGCATAAAACACTTTTCTCTGTCATATAATCAGAAAAATTGACATGGCTTTGGTTAGACTCATAATCTTTTTAAGTTATTCAATATGGACACTGACAAAGAAACAACCAAAAAAAGCTATTTCTAACATGTACATTAAATAACAATACTCAAAATTTTCAAAACTGATTCTGTGATATTGATAAAAATAATGATAATATTAGGATCTGTAGCAATGTTTTTCTCTGGGAAAGCCATTGTTATATATAATAAAACTAATTTTATTAAATGTAATATATAATTCACACAATAGAAGAATTAAAACAAGTACAAAATTAGTTCTATCTATTGTTCATATGAAAAAGGGCAAATAACATGTCAGATCTTAAGTACAATTTAAGAGAAAAACATGGTAAAGACGCTGTGATTTTCAGATTTGTTTATTTATCAAATGTTTGTGCAATACCTATTTATTTTCCAGTCAATATAAAGTATTGATGATAAATAATTTTTTTAAAAAAGAAATATTCTATCAGGGATTCTGAAAAATTTTAAATCTTGGTACATTGAGGTATGAACTATAATCAAAGGGTATGTAAGGTACCATAAGTCACAGAAATACGACTAGCCCCGGTTTTGGGGAAATAGAGATTATTGGATTGTTGTAAATTTCGTGTGTGTGTGTGTGTGTGTGAGAGAGAGAGAGAGAATCTGTCTGAATTTTTGGTTTATTTGGATATCTTCTTCACCTTCACTCCATATTGTTCTGTTGAGACTGTCAGTCATCATATTCCTCTATCACCTATGACTAATCCTGTGACCTAAGTGTGTCAAGAAGTATTCCACAATTCCAAAGGCATTGTGTTTGGATCTGCAGTTGTTCGGTCAATCCAAGTCTTCTCTGGTATTGGGATTAAGACACAGACATGAAGAAAGCTGTGATAAGAATGTGAGTTTACACACAGTCATGTTGCCCACACTTGGAGAAGAGTAAAACCACATAAACACCAAAAGCAACAGGTGCAGAGGAACATTCTTATATTTTTAAGACTCTAAATTAATTCATGAATAAAACTAAGAAGAAGCAAGCTATTCCAAAAAGCTAGAGTGGTAAGTTTTTTAAAATTTAGGCCTCTGTTTCCACCTCCAATCTGTTTTTTAAAGCTAGTTTATGTTTCTGCTTGTAATAAAAAATGCCTTGCTACTATTACAGATGGGAATCAAACGATGGGATCTTCTTAGAAATGAAGACATTTAAGATAAAAATTGGAAACTGATTATGAATGAGCTATTTGGTGGTTCAGTAAGCATGGGTTTGCTCTATCATTGAGCACAAAAGAACAACTTGTACAAAGATTAAGGCATATTTATGCATTTAAGCATGCCAAGGCATTCTACAAAAGAGTGATGAGCAGGGTGTAGTTTTTCAAATAACTGATAATATGTTGAGAATTTAGAATTTATATTATAATTATTAGAAATATTTTAAAGGATTTAAAGAGGAGACTGAAATTATGAAAATTGGTTGTTTCCATCTCCCTGGACCATGATAGGAAATAATATTGCAAACAGGTGAGCTTCTCAGAATTCTATCGCAATTCACATGAGAAATAACAGAGCCTTAGAGGTGAGCTTTTGTCAAGACATTTTGGTAGGTAGAAACCTACAGTATTTAGTGCCAACACCATGTACGAAGTGAGAAGAGCTTAATTTAACACAATATTAAGTTTTTTGACTGGGGTACAACAGAGGCTTATGGTGTCATTCATTGAGATAAGGGTGCCAAGAAGACAGAAAATATAAAAAATGAATAAATTGTATATTCAAAGTGATAAACCTATGATCTTAACTGAAATGTATGTTTTATTAATTCTTTTAGTCCCTAATATAGCAATTCTTGTGAAGTTCCCATCTAAATATATTTGGCATTTCTCAAACATTTACCCAACAACTAGCACAGGTTTTCAGCCATTTCCCCCTTAGATCTCCCTCATTGGGCTTTTTCACTTAATAATCCATAAATGTCAAGTGTGGTTTTGATTTACCAATGCAACAGTATCCTCCCAGATATGAAAACTGGTTTCCTGGCATATATAACATTTTCTTTAGTCATTTCTTCTGCTTCCTCTCAACTATGCTGAATAGTTCAGTATTGAGAAACTGTGCTGACACTGCTGTTACTGCCAATGTTCTGGACGTCGCTGGTATTGATTGAAGCTGTGTTTTTGTACAAAAGCCATGTTTTATTTAGTGCAGAAGTTAGAAGGCAGAGTTTTTTTCCTTGAAAATTATATTCTTTCACTTGAGCACCAAAGTAGTACTGTTTAAGCACCACTGACTTCCAGAGGTTTAGGGAAAAGTCTTTTCACAGTTTGCTCATCTAACTCTTCTCTCCCCAAATCTGGGCATAGGTTGTGATAGAATTTTGAATGATAATCAAGAAGTTATACTCATGTTATATTAGGCAGTATTAATTAATCAGCTTTTCTGCTTGGATTTCTCAAGACTAACTCTCACATAGAACCCTCAGTCAAATGGACTTGCCAAGTTTTTAGAGATGATCACAACTACCTAATTTTACTGTTAAAATCTTAAACTCCTGAAGTATGATGGAATTCACATGCTTATATGTTCCATGGTTTCATGCCAAGTACTTTTCTCTGCAGTCTTAGACTAAATTCCTAAGAAATGAATGAATGAAGATTTCTTCTTGAAAGAATTTTAGCTATATGTTTAATATTCAAACTCAACTACACAGTAAAGGGATTTTATTTTGAAAATTTATGAGAGTGATAGAAATCAACAAGTCTATATCAGTTTGTACAGGCTGATTTAATATTATGTAATACTTTGTTCATCTCTTCAAAGCACTAGGGGTGCAGCAAGTGAGCAAGAATGGCAAAGCCTGTACTCAGAGGCTTGTTCTTAGTGTTCATGTGCCACTCATGTTCTTAGAGACATAAAACCTAAGATTTAAAGAAAATTAGCTTTTGTTTAAATGATATAAAAAGTAATGGTAAAAAAAATCTACTCTTTTTTATTAAAAATAAGGTCAGAATAGGCAACCATAGAAAGAAAGTTTGTATGGTCAATAAAGAAACATAAATATGTTAAAATAAGGGTAAAACTCTTTATCTTGAAGCATGTATTTTACATGTGTAAAAGTTTCACAATTTAAAGTGTTGAGAAGAGAAAATTATATTGCCATTTGGAGAAAATTAGTCCATATCTAGGAAAATTGAGTTTCATACATTTGTGATCCATTTACTCAACTTCTAGGTTTGACCCTAGAAAAACCCTGGGATATGTGTTCATATGTATATTCAAAAGTATGTGTATTATCTATCATACAGGAAAAATAAAAATTACCTACCCATGTAGCAATGGATAAGTAAATCATGCCATTTTGTTACTACTGAATTCTGTACAACAGTAAAAGTGATTGGATTCTCACAAACAAAAATTTTTAAAGATTTTATTTATTCATTTGAGAGAGGAAGGAGAGAGAAAAAGATAGATAGAGAGAGAGAAGGGAGACACAAAAGGGGAGGAGCAGGAAGCATCAACTTTCATATGTGCCTTGACTGGGTAAGCCCAGGGTTTTGCATCAGCTTTCAAGGTTGATGCTTTATCCACTGCGCCACCACAGGTCAGATGCTCACTGACAAATTTTTGTAAAATAGAATACAAAAAGCAAGTTACTAGAATATGTATTTTATATTACACAATATGTGGACATTTTAATATGTAAAATAATACACATGTATATAATAAAAGTATTCCTCCTGAATGAGAATATATAACTATATCATCTAGAAACTTGCTTCTGTAACTTCTCCTTTCACTCCCTTTCCTCATTACAAACTGTATATAATGGCCCTGGAGCATCATATACAGAGATTTTTCAACTAGTGTGCTGCAGAATTTAAGTAATTAGTTTATGTGTGCCATGAGATGAAAAAGATTGAAAACTGCTGCTCTCAAGTTTCAGTAGGCGGCAGGAGGAGAAGGGCGAGAGAAAACTTCTGTTTACCTGGAACAGTTGTCCTCCGCCTTTGATGTCCTGTTGGTGAAGTGTATTCTAAAATTCTGAATGCCTATTTTTTACTTCTTGAGGTGCATTTGAGAGTTTTATTTTATACCACTTCTAGCTTAGGAATATTTCACCTATAGTTTTCTTGAACAAGTGATCTTCTGTAACTAACAAAATATGAATTAGATGTTGTATTTCTGTGTCTTATGGTTGAGTGGGTTCTTGGTACTTTTAGAATACAATGAAAAATTTTCACCAGCATTTCTATTGCTAGTTGTCATCTTCCCTGAATGTTCTCCAGTTATAATGACCACCCACCCACTTTCTCACCCTGTTTGGGGTAGGGATACAAAACTCTTGTTTCCATCATGGATCAGTTCAATGTTGTGATTAATTTTGCCTTGTGTACTCCTCTCTAACATTTCATATCTTTATTCTTCAATCAATTTTCAGTTTAAATCTCAGCAATTTAGAAAGATTTTGTTGGCTTTTGTTTTTCTATGAAAAGATAATTTAAGTCAGCCTTTATTTTAAATTCATCACATTAATTTGATAATGTATGTATTTATTTATCTTCTATCTCATTTCACCACACCATAATCTTCAACATGTCATAAGATTTGTGTCCATGTGTAGATTAGCTCACTTACTAGATGTTAAGAATAAATACATCCTTAATATTTAGAAGAAATGTTTAGCTGTGTGTAGTTGAAAATGTTACAATATGTAAGTGAAACTATAGATGAAATACTTACCTCTTGTTAACATTTCATGTTGCCAAGTGATACATGGATATGGAGTTTAAAAATATACTTGTAATTTTAACATGCCACTCCTGTGTTTAGCATATACCATAGTAAAAAGACAGTCATGTTATTTTTCTAGTTTCTCATGATTCCAAAGTAATGCCCTACTGTTCAAAAATATGCCTTAAAATTGCAACAGTTAATTAATTAAATTTAGTTGTTAACACTTTAGTTAAGACTATCTTCCTGTTTGTCATAACTTTGTAAATCAGTGTTCCAAAGTTAGAATATACAAACCATGTTAAACTGAGATCATTTTTCTATTACTCTCTTGTGTCTATCTAAACATATATTTACTTTGTAAACATAAAAATTCCTTTCTTCCAGAATACTTACCATTAATTTTTTTCAAAAGGTATTACATAATTAGAATAAATTTATAAGTACAAAAAATTAACATTCAGATATTAAAAAACAAAATAAAATCAAAACAAATAGAAATTTTTCTGACCATAAAATATAATAAAAATAATTTTTGTTATCAATTCAATTATATTAATATTAAACTAATGTATTGATGTTTTCTTTTATATTATTAATTCAAGATTCATTAAAATAATACATTTATTACTATATTGCACTCTTTATTAGTATAGAGTCAATTGATAGCATCTCTACTATATCAAGTGTCTTCCTACATAATTAAAACCTTCATTCTTTATATAGAATAAGATTTTACTGCCCTCTTAGGAAAGAGAGGGGTGATATGAGGATATTTGAACTGGGGTGGTGAAACATAATACAGTGTACAGATGATGTTGCAGGAGCAAACCTGACAGAAGATAAGATACTCAGACAACTTAATTAAAAAAGAAAGAAGAATTTATTAGTGGCCAGTGGAGCACATGGGGTTAGTAGCACCAAACACAAGCTCCCTGAATTAGATTTTCTTACAGGTTATATACCTTTACGGTATTCAAGAAATGGGTGCATGATTCTTTTGTTTAAGGTTACCCAGGACTCAAGGAGAGGGGAGAGGGAGTTTCAGTGGGGTCAGCAAGGGGTAAGGGGTTTCCAGATCAGTGGTCATAGCTACATACAGATCCTGCTTTCTTTTATCTGTGTTGCAACCAGTTAGAGAACTATAGCATGTAGTTAATTTTTAACTGGCTGACTCAGTTATCCCTGCTGGTTCTTTTCCCTTGTATTCTTCTGGTTTTTCACCTCTCAAGGGAGAACGGCAGCTTGCTCCCTCCTCAATCATGTATTGTGGAATTGTGCTCCTAAAACCTGCATAACTTTTTTTAACCAGTGTCATCACAATAAATTCAATAAAAAGGAAAAAGAAATAAAGAAAAGAGGGGGAATAATAAGAGAAAAGGCTACTTCTCTCTTTATAAGAAAGACTTGGTGAAATGGAATACATAGATATCTTAGAAGAAATGATGGGTTAAGACAAACAAGTCGGATAGAAGTTAACAGAAACAAATATGTTCGTTACTAAGAATTAAAAGAAAAAATTAAAAAACTCTTAAAGAAAAATGTCCCAGTAAAGCCGAGCTCTATGTTTATCAGGAATCTTCAATTTGACTTCCTCATGCAGTGAGACACTCCTGTTTATCAGCAGGGCTGGCAATCTCTTCAAGACTACTCTTGAGGCGGCTATGATGATTCTACTTATCGGTACCAAGACCAATTGCCACCAGAGGAAAGACATGACTGACACACAAGTTAGTTGCAAGAATCATAAAGGCAGTTTATTACTCACAAATCCAATGGGGTGCCTGGGTACAGCTTAATGGGCCTCCATGGCATGCTCCTCTGGGCTGTCCTTGGTTAGAGTGATGTGGAGACAGTCCAAATTCAACGTTGGAGTCTGGGCGACTAACTGAAGGTGGGGGGACTCAGCTTTAGTACCTTTTTCTGGCCTATGCCTTGTAACAGGTGTTAATCTATGGGATTATCATATCAAGCCATTTTTTGGGAGTTTCTCACAGGAAGCTCTTTTTATCTATATAATTGCACACACACACTAGCGGGGCTCATGCAAAAGGCAGAGTCTGCCTGTCATATCTGTACACTCTACATTAATTCCCATCCTTCCCCTCCTTCTTTCCCTCTTCCCCTCCCACAGCCAGTGGCTCTATTTGTTTGAGCATGGCTCTGGGCATAGCATAGCTCTTTGGTCTCAGCATTGGGCCTCAGATACTAAAGGTAGCTTGGTTGATTTGAGCATTGGACCAGATCTACCAGGGGTTGCTGGGTAGATCTCAATCATGGTGCATGTGGGAGTCTGATTCACTATCTCCCTTCCTCTCACTTAAAAAAAAATTAGTGTCTGGAAGACCAATGTTCAGAATTAACTGAGCTTTGTAACCAACCTACGAGGGCTCCTTATATTATTCTTATACAAATTTATCATTTCTATTTAGTTTGAGTATTGAATATGTGCTATATTTCAGAGTTCTTTTTTCATCTGAATTCATCAATAGTACCGTCAGATTTGATTTTGAGAATTTCCCTTAATCTTCATCTGATAATATGTGACTAGTCAAAAGCTACTTATCTCAAATCACTCTAAGCTTTCTCGCCAATTGAACTTTTAAAAATATTAAGATATTTTTTGTTACAGTAATATAATGTGATAGTAATTAAATATATAGAAATATAAAAAAATATAGAAACTATAGAGAAATAATTAGGATATAATATTAAAAGCCATTAAGGCAAGTAAATAAGGAGCCCTTGTAGGTTGGTTCAAAGGATAGAGCCTTGGCTCCCATATGGATGTCTTGGGTTCTATTCCCCATTAAGGCACACAGGAGAAGTGACCATCTGCTTCTCTCCCCTCCCTCCCCTCCTTCTTTCCCTCTTTCCCTCCCACAGCCAGTGGCTCTATTTGTTTGAGCATGGCTCTGGGCATATCATAGCTCTTTGGTATCAGCATTGGGCCTCAGATACTAAAGGTAGCTTGGTTGATTTGAGCATTGGACCAGACAGGGGTTGCTGGGTAGATCTCGATCACGGTGCATGTGGGAGTCTGATTCACTATCTCCCTTCCTCTCACTTGAAAAAAAAAATTAGTGTCTAGAAGACCAATGTTCAGAATTAACTGAGCTTTGTAAAAATTTGCAAGGAGAGACCATACTTAGCTTAGATTTCTGAATATCAAAATGAAAGCACATAGTCAGATAAATAAAAGCCTTTTTAGCTTCAATAACTAATTTTAATTGCTACATAGCTATGATGGTTAATTTTATATGTCAACTTGACAGACCATAGTGTGTCCAGATTAAACACTATTTCAGAATGTATCTGTGAAGGTGAACTTAGTTAAGTAGATTGCCCTCCTCAGTTAGGGTGAGTATCTCTCTCTTATGCTTCAAATAGATATAAATATAGATAAATGGTAGGTGATAGATAGATAGATGATAGATAGATAGATATGCATTAGAGAGATATAGATATAGATATAGATTATATAGACATAGATGACAGATATAGATATAGATATAAATATAGATATAGATAGATATATATGTAAGCATACATATAAATGATATAGATATATATATTTTTTTCTGTTTCTTTGGGGAATCCTAACACAGTAGCATATAAAACTAATAAAACATTTTTTTAATCTACATGTTCTTTTAACGCATTCAATTTTCCTGAGTTTCCAAACACAAAGAAAATATATCATGAATTTTCTTGATTTTCCATTTTTAATTGATTTATTGGAGTGACATTGGTTAATAAAATTTTATAGGTTTTAGGTGCATAATTTTAAAATACATTACCTGTACATTGTATTGTGTTTACCACCCTGATTCAACTGGATGCCTTGTTGTTATATTTTCACATTTGTCTACTATATATAATTTTTATATAAAAATAATTAAATATCTCCATACTACTCTTATATATAACCCTAAGTATAATTGCTCATTTATACGTTTGTGAAAAAATCAGAAACACTATTTTCCCTCTTATTGTCATTGCATTCTTTTTTGAGCCCTATTTTGAAACTAAATGGTCATCTGTGCTGTTGGAGCCTTGTAGAACATTGATCACTTTTATGGTTGTAGGCAGAGTATTTTGAGGTAATGATGTTTAAAGCACATTCCTTTTCTATAATTCAAATTTTCTATTGGGAAATAGTTTTTAAATTAACTATACATTGCTAAAGTGAAGTCAGTTGGAATTGGAGCAGAGTTCATAACCTCTCATTTTAAACATTTGGCGGCTCTATTAGAAATTGCTCCTGTGATGAAGGTATCTATTTTCTTTTTCATTAAACTCGGTTATCAAGTGATAATTATTTTATTGGTCTTATTTTAATTTTTCTCCTAAATAATATTGAGAATCTAGATTATGTTGTTATTTATTAGGATGTAACGGAAAAAATCTATGATAAAAATCAATTAACCTGAAATTCACAGCACGCATGTGTAGGATGACATAAAGTATTCAGAAAACACAAGGAGAAGATACATTTTCCAGTTACTGATGGCTTTTACACTGGTGATCTGATTTATCTCATTTCAATTTATTATATACTTCCATATTACTGTTATGATGTGTGTTGTCATATATCTTTTATTATTTGTAATTCTTCATTTTTAGCACAATTGAGATATAATTGATGAATAAAATTGTAAGGTTTAAAAATGCAATCATTGTATATGCAATATACATATACATTGTGAAAGATTTACTCATTAATTAACATCAATCAGAACACATATTATCTTTTCTCTATTTTTTGTGACAATATTTAAATTCTACTCTCAGCAAATTTCAATTGTACAATATTATTTTATCAACTATAGAAACCATGTTATACATTATATATTTAGACATTATTCTTATATCTGAAAGTTTGTACCTTTTACCAATCTGTCCCTATTTTATCTATCCTCCAGTCCCTAGTAATCATTTTTCTACTCTCTGTTTCTTTGAGTTCAATTTTGTGTATAGATTTTTAGATCCTACATATAAGTCATAAGCAATATTTGTCTTTCTCTGGCTTTTTTAAATTAGTGTATATATAGATTCATCCATGTTGATGTCTATAACAGGGTGTCATTTTTAAGGCTAAATAATATTTCATGGTATATGTATTTACATATATATCACTTTTTTTTTTATTCATTCAATCATTGACAGTTAACATGCCATGGCTATTGTGACTAATGCTGCAGTGAACATGGGAGTGCAGATAGCTCTTGGCATAGTGATTTCATTTGCTTCAGAAATATAACCAGAAGTGAAATTGTTGGATCATATGGTAGTTCTGGATGAATCTCCATATTGTTTTCCATATTGGCTAAACCAATTTACATTCCACAGTGTACAAAATACTCATTGTTGTCATTGTTTTTAAAAGCACTTCTTTTTTCAAACTAATCCTGTTAAAAAGTGTGAAGTGATATCTCACAGTGGTTTTGCTTTGCCTTTCCCTGAATATTACTGATGTTCAGCCCTTTTTATGTATGTCTGTCATTTGTATGTTTTTTTTATAAAAACAGTTTATTCATGTTTCTTGGATATTTTTTGTGTTATTTGGTTTCTTTGCTATAGAGTTGTACAAGTTTCTAATATATTTTGGATATTGACTTCTAATTCATGTAATTTACAAATATTTTTGCCTGTGCCGTAGGTTGCCTTTTAATTTTGTTGATTGTTTTTTGTTTTTGTTTTGCTTTTTTTGCTGAGCAGAAGTTTTTTGTTGTTGTGTTTTTTTTTTACTTGAATGTAGTCTTGTTTATTTTTGCATTTTTTGTCTTTGATTTTGGTGACATATTAAAAAATAATTATCACCAAGACCTATATCAAGGGTCTTTTCCCCTGAATTTTCTGCTCTGAGGTTTATGGTTTTAATTCTTACATTCAAGTCTTTAATCCATTTTGAGTTTATTTTAATCTGCGGTATAAAATAGATTATTTTCATTCGTTTTCCATGGTGCTATTCAGTTTTCCCAACACCACTGATTAAAGAGACTGTGCTTTCCCTATTGTGTTATTGGCTCCTTTGTCTAAAGTTAGTTGAACATACAGTGGTACCTTGAGACACGAATTAATTAATTTTGTAATCGAGCTCATAAGTCAGTCAACTCGTATATCAAACTGCTGATAGTGGACCCGTGCACCAACATGCCAACTAGCTAGCTGCAGCTTCCCAAATAACAACTCGTATCTCGAAAGTTCGCTCGGATCTCAAACAAAAATACAGACTGAGTAGCAACTTGTATCTTAAAAAATTTTTGTACGTTGGTCTGTTCGTATCTCAAGGTACCACTGTATATTAATTTATTTATTTTTTATTTTATTTTTTATTATTAATTTTAATGGAGTGACATTGATAAATCAGGGTACATATGTTCAGAAAAATATCTTATTTTGACATTTGATTATGTTGCATACCCATCACCCAAAGTCAAATTGTCTTCTGTCACCTTCTATTGGGTTTTTTGTGATGCTCCCCTCCTCCTTCTCCTCCCCCCTCCTGCCAGTAACCACCACCCTCTTGTTTATGTTTCTGAGTCTCATTTTTATGTCCCACCTATGTATGGAATTATATAGTTCTTAGCTTTTTTCTAATTTACTTATTTCACTCAGTATAATGTTATCAAGGTCCATCCATGTTGTTGTAAATGATCAGATGTCATCATTTCTTATGGCTGAGTAGTATTCCATAGTATATATGTACCAAAGCTTTTTAATCCACTCGTCCACTGATGGACACTTGGGCTGTTTCCAGATCTTTGCTATTGAGAATAATGCTGCCATAAACACGGGGGTGCATTTCTCCTTTTAAAACAGTTCTATGGTGTTCTTGGGGTATATTTCTAAAAGTGGTGTTATCTGGGTCAAAAGTCAGTTCAATTTTTAATTTTTTGAGAAATCCCCATACTGTTTTCTACAGTGGCTGCA
Organism: Saccopteryx bilineata; assembly: GCF_036850765.1. NCBI lineage: Eukaryota > Metazoa > Chordata > Mammalia > Chiroptera > Emballonuridae > Saccopteryx > Saccopteryx bilineata. The sequence continues at coordinate 93,324,900 of NC_089497.1, forward strand.
CCAGTCTGCATTCCCACCTGCAGTGCAGGAGGGTTCCCTTTTCTCCACATCCTCTCCAGCACTTATTCTGTGTTGTTTTGTTGATGAGCGCCATTCTAACTGGTGTGAGGTGATATCTCATTGTGGTTTTAATTTGCATTTCTCTAATGATTAGTGATGTTGAGCATGTTTTCATATGCCTATTGGCCATCTGTATGTCCTCTTTGGAGAAGTGTCTATTCATTTGTTTTGCCCATTTTTGGATTGGATTGTTTGTCTTCCTGGTGTTGAGTTTTACAAGTTCTTTATAAATTTTGGTTATTAACCCCTTATCAGATGTATTGTCGAATATGTTCTCTCATTGTGTAGTTTTTCTTTTTAGTCTGTTCTTATTGTCATAAGCTGTGCAAAAGCTTTTTAGTTTGATATAGTCCCATTTGTTTATTCTGTCTTTTATTCCCCTTGCCTGTGGAGATAAATCGGCAAATATATTGCTGCGAGTGATGTCGGAGAGCTTACTGCCTATGTTTTCTTCTAAGATTCTTATGGGTTAATGACTTACATTTAAGTCTTTTATCCATTTTGAGTTTATTTTTGAGAATGGTGTAAGTTGGTGGTCTAGTTTTATTTTTTTGCAGGTAGATATCCATTTTCTCAACACCATTTATTAAAGAGGTTGTCTTTACTCCATACTATACTCTTACCTCCTTTGTCAAATATCAGTTGTCCATAATGGTGTTGGTTTATTTCTGGGTTCTCTGTTTTGTTCCATTAATCTATATGCCTGTTCTTATTCCAGTACCAGACTTTTGAGTACAATGGCCTTGTAGTATAACTTGATATCAGGAAGTGTGATACCTCCAACTTTATTTCTCTTTTTCAAGATTGCTGAGCCTATTCGTGGTTTTTTTGTTTGTTTGTTTGTTTGTTTGTTTTTGTTTTTGATTCCATATAAATTTTTGGAATTTTTTTTATATCTTTGAAGTAGGTCATTGGTATTTTAATTAGTATTGTACTGAATTTATAAATTGCTTTGGTTAATATAGACATTTTAATGATGTTTATTCTTCCAAACCATGATCACGGTATATGCTTCCACTTGTTTGTATCTTCCCTCATTTCTTTTATCAAAGTTTTAAAATTTTCTGAGTACAACTCTTTAATCTCCTTGGTTAAATTTACTCCTAGGTACTTTATTTTTTTTGGTTGCTGTAGTGTAGGGGATTGTTTTCTTAATTTCTCTTTCATACAGTTCATTGTTGGTGTATAAAAATGCCTCTGATTTCTGAGTATTAATTTTATATCCTGCCATCTTGCTGAATTCATTTATCAGGTCCAATAGTTTTTTGACTGAGACTTCAGGGTTTTCTATAAACAATATCATATTATCTGCAAATAATAATAGTTTTACTTCTTTTTTTCTTAGTTGGATACCTTATATTTCTTCTTCTTGTCTGATTGCTGTGGCTAGGACTTCCAGGACTATGTTGAATTAGAGTGATGAAAGGGGGCACCCCTGCCTTGTTCCTGATCTTAAGGGGATTGCTTTTAATTTTTGCCCATTGAGTGTGATGTTGGCTGTGGGTTTGTCATAGATGGCCTTTATCATATTGAGGTATGTTCCCTGTATTCCCACTTTGCTGAGAGTTTTGATCATGAATGGGTGCTGGATTTTATCAAATGCCTTTTCTTCATCCATCAAAATTATCATGTGGTTTTGCTCCTTCCTTTTGATATGTGATGAATCACATTAATTGATTTACGAATATTGTACCAGCCTTGCCTCCCCAGAATAAATCCCACCTGATCATGATGTATGATTTTATTCATATTTTGCTGGACCCGGTTTGCTAATATTTTGTTGAAGGTTGTAACATCTAAATTTATCAGCAATATTGGTGTATAATTTTTTTTCTTTGTGTTGTCTTTGCCTGGTTTTGGAATCAGAATTATGCTCACCTCATAAAAGGGGCTTGAAAGTCTTCCTTCCACTTGAATTTTTTGAAATAGCTTGAGAATGATAGGAGTTAGTTTTTCTTTTAATATTTTGTGGAATTCACTTGTGAAGCCATCAGGCCCAGGACTTTTCTTTGCTGGGAGTTTTTTAAAGCTTAGTCTTTTTTTTTTTTTTTTACAATTTATTTACTTTTTACATTTTATTTATTCATTTTTTTTTTTTAGAGAGGAGACACAGAGAGAGAAGGAGACAAAGAGAGGAAAGAGATAGAAAGAACAGAGGGAGGAGCAGGAAACATCAACTCCCATATGTACTTTGACCAGGCATGCCTGGGGTTTTGAACCGGCAACCTCAGTGTTCCTGGTCGATGCTTTTACCCACTGTACACCACAGGTCAGGCTTCTGGGAGTTTTTTGATAACTGTTTCAATCTCGTTTGTTGTAATCGGCCTGTTTAGGTTTTCTGATTCTTCCAGATTTATTTTTGGCAGATTATATTTTCTAGAAATTTGTCCATTTCATCAAGGTTGTCTAATTTTTTGGTATACAGTTCTTCATAGTATTTTCTTACAATATTTTGTATTTCTGTTGTATCAGTTGTTTTTTCTTTTCTCTCTTTTCTAATTTTATTTATTTGAACTTCTCTTTTTTTTCTTTGTGAGTCTGGTTAAATGTTCATCGATCTTGTTTACCTTTTCCAACAACCAGATCTTGGTTTTATTGATCCTCTGTATTGTTTCTTTAGCCTCAATGTCATTTATTTCTGCTCTGATCTTTATTATTTCCTTCTTTTTACTACCTCTGGGCTTTACCTGATATTTTTTTTTGTTTGTTTGTTTTTCTAGTTCTTTTAGATGCAGGGTCAAGATGTTTATTTTAGCTTTTTCAAGCCTCTTAAGGTATGCCTGTAATGCTATGAACTTCCTTGTCAGGACTGCTTTTGCTGTGTACCATAAAATTTGAGTTGATGTATGCCCATTACCATCCATTTCTAGCGATTTTTTAAAATTTCTTCTTTGATCTCATTGTTAACCCATTCGTTATGTAATAACATGCTATTTAGTTTCCAAGTGTTTGAATATTTTTCAGTTTTTCTCTTGTGGTTGATTTCTAGTTTCATGCCATTGTGATCAGAGAAAATGCTTGATATGGTTTCAATTTTCTTCAGTTTGTTGAGACCATTTTTGTGTCCTAACATGTGGTCTATCCTAGAGAATATACCATGAGCACTTGAAAAGAATGAATATTCTGCTTCTTTAGGGTGAAATGTTCTGAAAATATCTATTAAATCCTGTTGATCTAGTATGTTTTTTAAGTCTGCTGTTTCTTTGTTAATTTTCTTTCTTGAGTATCTATCTAGTGATGTTAATGAGGTATAGAAATCCCCTACTATTATGGTATTGCTGTTGATCTCACCCTTTACAGCCATCAAAGTCTGCTTTATATATTTAGGCGCTCCTATATTAGGTGTATAGATATTTATAATGTTTATAGCTTCCTGTTGGATTGCTCCCTTTATCATTATGTAGTGACCTTCTTTATCTCTAACTATAGTCTTTGTTTTAAAGTCCATTTTGTCTGAAATAAGTATTGCTAATGCAGCTTTTTTTTTCATTTCCATTTTCATGAAATACTTTTCCATTCCTTTACCTTCAGTCTATGTGCATCTTTTGTTTTAAGGTGTGTCTCTTGTAGACAACATATGTATGGGTCCTATTTTTTTATTCATGCAGCTACCCTATGTCTTTTGATAGAATCATTTAATTCAATTACATTTAAGGTTATTATTGATATGTATTTGGTTATTGCCATTTTATTCTTTAAAGCTGTATTCCTCTTTTGCTACATTTTTTTCTTCTTGTGATATGTTTGCAACAGGCCCTTTAGCATTTCTTGAGGAATTGGTTTGGTTGTAGTGAATTCCTTGAGTTTTTTTTTTTTTTTTTTATCTGGGAAGCTTTTCATTTCTCCTCTAACTCACTGATTCGATCCTCAGCTTCATCCATACTACTTTGAATTCCTTCCATTATGGTCTTCATTTCTGATATTGTTTTTTCATTTCTGACTGACTCTTTTTTATTATTTCAGTGTCCTTTTTTATATTTGCTATCTCTTTTTATAGGTGTTCATAATGACCACCTATTGTTGTTCTAAGATCTTTGAGCATCCTAACAATTGTTATTTTAAACTCTTCATCCAATACTTTGATTATATCTGACTCAATTAGGTTCTTTTCTGGGGATTTCTCTTGATTCATTTGTGTTGCATTTCTCTGCCTTCCCATTTAGACTGTGTATAAGAAGGTTTTGGCCACTGGAGTCCAATAGGCATTGCTTCTGTGTTCCCTAGGTGTGGTCTGTCTGCAACCCTGCCACCTGCTCTGCTGCTGCTGCCTAGAGTGTTCAGCTATGGGCGTTGATGGTACCAGAGCACTGGGGCTGTCCATGGGAGAGGCTGTGATCATGTGCCTGGGTCTACAAGACTTGGGGGGACCTTGGCCTTTGCCCTGCCCCCATGGTGGGGTTATGTGCCATGCCCCAGCCCAAAGCCTAGGCACCACAGGCAGGGGTGAGCACCTTTGCTCAGCTGCGGGTCTCCGCCTGTTTCCGGGCTTTCATTCCACCCCCCCAGAGGAGGAGCCAGGTCAGATCAGTTGCAAGCTTTGATTTCGCATGCCAGGAAGACTGTGCACGGGGGGGGGCCCTTTCTCAGTGGCGGGTCTCCACCCCTTCTGGGGCTCCCACCCTTCCCTTGCAGGCGGGATTGCAGGCAGGCCCACAGCTGGGCCTGACCACTTAAGTGTGTCCCCTCTATCCCCAACCGGCAAGACTGAGCTCACACCCGGGCCTAAGTTATGGCTGGCCTGGTGTCTGCCCATGCTGACAAAACCGCACTTCCATATCCTACTGCCTCCTGCCCTCTGACAAGCCCTCAGCCGTGTGGATGAGGGCGCTGCTCTTCAGATCCTAACACTCCATTCTGTAGTCCCAAAAGCTCTCTCCTTCTAAGCGACTCTGCTCTGAGTGCTGCGGGACAGCTTGTTTGGCTGGTGTCCTGCTTCCCTTTGCTGGTATTACTGTTTCCAGGGGAAATATTCACTCCAGATTTGGGAAGTGACTCAGCCCAGGGGTTAGGATGATTGCCCTTCAAAGTGTTTCTCCCTGTGCCTCCTAGATTACACTCTCTTCCCACTGCTCCAGTTCTCTCCTCTCTCCCCGGAGTCCCAGGTGAGTGGTTGTGAAAGAAGTTTTCTGTGTCATCCCTTTAAAAAGAATCCTGGGTCTGAGAAATCTGTTTCTTTCTCACAAACAGTATCCTGACTTGTTTTGCAGTTAAATACTGTCCATACGCCTCTTCTAGGCTCTGGGGCTGCAGGCTGGGGCTTTGTTCCTGGGACCCAGGTCCCTCCCCTCTCTGCTAAACTCTTTTCTCGCCACTTGAGTCTCTCCCAGCTGCTGTTCGCTCCTGGGAGCTGGGCAGCCCTCTCCGCATTTCTGCTTTTCCTACCAGTCTCAGTGTGGCTTCTTTGGTGTTGTTTGGTTAAAGAATCCTCTTATTTAGTCTAAAGTTGGTTTTTCCAGATGATGGTTCTTAAAATTAAGTTGTAATTCACTTTGGTTCTGGGAGTTGGAAGTTGGTACATCTGCCTACTCCATCACCATCTTTCTGCTCCTATATATGAATTAATTACTGGGCTCTTACTTCTCTTCCATTGATCTTTTCCATTATTGTCCATTATTATGCCAATATCATAGTGTTTTGACGGGCATCATTTTTTTATGGCAGGAATCGGGAAGTGTGATGCTTCCAGCTTTTTCTTTCTTATTTAGAATTGATTGTTATTATTCTTTAAATCTTAAGTATAGATTGAATAAAATTCACCAGTGAAGCCACATGGACTAGAAAATTTTTAATTGAAAATTTATGGATTACTGATATAATCTCCTTACTAATAATTAGCATGTTGCAATTTTCTATTTTATTATGATTCAGTCTTGGTAGGTTGTATGTTTTTAGGAATTTATCCATTTATTCTATTTTGTATAATTTGTTGGAGTGCAATTTGTTCTGTTATGATACTTTGTATTTTATAATATCAGTACTAATGTCTCCTTTTTACTTATAATCTTATTTATTTGAATCTTATTTTTTTATGTAGGTAAAGGTTTAACAATGATTTTAATCTTTTTAAAACATCAGCTCTTACTTTTATTTATCTTTTAAATTTTGACTTTAGTTTTGTTATGGCTTTTTCTATTAACTTCTATCTGTATACTATTTTTTTTGTCAAAAGTTGCTCTTGAAATTAACAGTTTACAAAAAAATGATCTCTTTGGTGACTTAATGTCTTGCTTTTCTCCTATTTTTAAACAATGAAATATATAATATTTTGTTTGCCTTAAATTCTGTTACTGTGACATACAATTTATACTTCACTACATGTCTTCATCAAAAAAATTAAATTTGAAATAGGGTTGGCATATGATCATCAATGCCCTATTTCACATAATAATTTTTATAAATTTAAGAATTTCTTCTGAATTACTCTAAGAATTTCTGTAAATCAGGAAAATTTTAATACAAACAGCTTACAATTCATAAGAAAAATCAAAAGTAAATTTAAATTATTATGGAAAATAAAAAATGTTACCAAGAGACTCAAAACTGTTCTTCTATACTTGAGGGTGAAATCTAGAAAGTGTCTCATACCATCTACTATGTCTGGTTTCTTTGAACAGATGCATGTCTCTCCTAACCCGAGTCATTTTCACATGTGTTTCTGTTTCATTTTCTGGAGTGCTTTCTTCCTCCACCATCTACCACTATTAAACAAAAGTTTTACTTTATTTTAAGACTATTTTGAAAGTTATGAATTACTTGAAGCTTTTCTCTGATCTCTAAGTCTACATTACATTTTTCTTTTAATATTAAGCAACCTGTACTTTGTTTTCATATAAAATTAATTAATTTATTCCTTATATGATATTTGTGTTTAGTGTTGCTCTTCTATATTTGTGTTATTTGTAGTTTTGAAGAGTATCACTTTTTTCACTCCTATGGAGTTTGCATATAGCCCCAGTAACTTGATCATTATAAATACTTAATAAATGTCTTTAAATGAAAAAAAAATTAGTCATGGGACAACTCTGAAGGTTCATTTAAGCTATAGGGCTCCATATGAGAGCAACTGAGCCTTTGGTTTTAACTACATTCATTTTCAACTTCTTTTGCCTGAACTATTTATTCCTTCATTTTTTCTTTAGCTCCAATAGAACACTACACAGTAAATGTCCTGATGAGCACATGTCTTTTTCTCTAAGTTTGTTTCCTGGAACTTGTCCCAAGACAGAAAACAGGTGGTTGTAGATGAAAGGTGGCTGGAAAGAAAAAGGGTAGTGCAGTTTGAGATGGGAATGGACAGTTAGGCACAGAAAAGGTGCAAGGTCATGTTAAAGATGATGAATTTTGTTCCGCATATAATAAAAGGTCCTTTTAAAGTGTTTCTAGCAGAGGAGTTACTAGATATGATTTAAGATAATCACACTGGTCACTGCATAGAAATAAAATGTTGATATAAAATAAAGAATTTGGCATGTTTTTCTTCCTATGATAATATTCTAATCTTAACACTATTTTGTCTTTCATATTTAAAATTCCCAATTATTGCATTTTTATTTTTAGGTGAGAGAAGGGGTGATAGTGAAGCGGACTCCCACATATGCCCTGACCAGGATTCACCTGGCAAGCCCATATGGAATGAATGCTTGAGTACCAAGCTATTTTTAGTACCTGAGACTGACACTCAGACCAACTGAGCTATCTTCAGTGCCCAGGGCCAAGCTCAAACCAATAGAGCCCCTGGCTGTGGTGGAAAAGAGAAAAAGAGGGGGTGAAGCAGATGGTTGCTTCTCCTGTGTTCCCTGACTGGGAATCAAACTCGGGTTGTTCATACCCTGGCCATCAATATGCCAGGTTCACGGTCTATCCACTGAGCCACCAGATATTGTCTTTTTTTTAAAAAAATAAAATGATTTACAAATGAGATTTTAAATAATTGGAAAATTAAGTGTTCTAAATTTGAACTCTCAGGACTTTCTCATGATTTCTAAAACATAGTAGATGCTCAATAATAAAACTGATACAAAAATTGCCTTGGGCACATGGATTAGAAGAAAAATGTTGGGCCTCTCCATTTTACATCATATGTCCTCATTATTTTGAGTGTTTAAGGCAGCTGCCTGGATTGAGTTTTTTAGCCTTGGCAAGCACAAGGCTGGATGTATCAACACACTATGAATATATTTGTTCCATGGAAGCAGGCTCACATTAAACAAGTCCACAGAGACAGGTGACTAATGCCTGAACTCAATTGTAGATCAGCACATTTTATCTCTTTCAACATGTTACATTAAAGGCCTAATTCTTACTACGATGCTATCTGTACATATGCTAAACTAAAAATCAAATTATAATAAGAAATGTGTTTGGTAAGCACAGAATCAAATAAAGGAAATTCACTGTGATCTAAATGTGTAAAGTGCCATTATATTAAACAGTTTGATTCATTTATGTCCAAAATATGAAATTTGTAAAGCACATGCATCATCAGGTGCTTAAATGTTCACACACAAAATATGCTTTTCTGATGTTTCTACAGCCAAGCAGAACCCTCATTAAAGAAACACCTTTTTCCCTGGCCATTTGGTTCAGTGGTAGAGCATCCACCCAGTGTGTGGAAGTTCTGGGTTTGATTACCAGTCAAGGCACACAGGAGAAGCGCTCATCTGCTTCTCCACCCTTTTCCCTCTCCTTCCTTTCTATCTCTTTCTGACCCACCAACAGCCAAGACTCCATTGGAGCCAAGTTGGCCCGGGCACTGAGGATGGCTCCATGGCCTCTGCCTCAGGCGCAAGAATGGCTCCAATTGCAGTGGAGCAACACCCCAGATGGGCAGAGCATTGCTCCCTGATGGGCATGCTGAGTGAATCCTGGTCAGGCACATGCGGGAGTCCATTTGACTGCTTCCTCATTTCTAACTGGAAAAATACAAAAAAAAGAAATACACTTTTTCTTTAATCATTTAATTAATGAGGTTTTAGTCAATTCTTGCTAGAGTAATTTTATGCCTTTAGAATGGTTTTCTACTATCTCTAACATGACTTTCTTTATAATGTTTCATAATTAAGTTCAAGACGTTTATGTTATTTTTGTTATACGAGGGAAGCAAAGCTTACTATTTTGGTAGAAGCAAATTTTTTTCCAATTTTTTATTACTTGTGTAGTAAAAGAGTGAAGAAAAGAATATCTCTATAAGGTAGCACACTATATTGTTTTATTATTGAGAGGTAGGGAGATAGGGAGGCAGAGAAACAGACGCCTGCATGTGCCCAGACAAGGATCCACCTTGCAAGTCCCCTATAGGATAATACTCTGACTATCTGGGGCCATTGCTTGGTTGCTTGGCAACCAAGCTATTTTAGTCCTGAAGAGAGGCCATGGTGCCATCCTCAACACCTGGGGCCAACTTGCCCAAATGAGCCATGGCTGTGGTAGATGGGAGGGGAGAGAGATAGTGAAAGAGAGGTGAAGGGGTGAAGAAGCAGATGGTCACTTCTTCTGTGTGCCCTGACTGGGAATCGAACCTGGACTTCCACATGCTGGGTGGATGCTCTACTGCTGATCCAACTGGCAGAGACCTATAGCACGCTATTTATTGTATGTTAATTATCAGAATTTGTTACTAGTTAGAAAAGCACAGAATTATCTATGCCAAGACTTAGAAATAAATGTTACTTAAAAATAAAGCTTTCAGAAAACTTTTGACAATTGCCCAATTGATCTTCTTTGCTCTGAGTCTCCTTTTGTCACAAGAGTGAGAAAAGCCAGTTATGGCCCTGGCCTGTTGGCTCACTGGTAGAATGTTAGCCTGGCATGTGGAAGTCCTGGGTTCAATTCCTGGCCAGGCCACACAGGAAAAGGGCCCATCTGCTTCTCCACCCCTCCCCCTCTCACTTCTCTATCTTTTTCTCTCTTCTTCTCCTTCTCCCCTCCTGCAGCCATTGCTCAATTGGCCCCAAGTACTGAGAATGGCTCCATGGCCTCCACCTCAGGAGCTAAAAAATGGCTCCAGTTGCAACACAGCAAGGGCCCCAGATGGGCACAACATTGCCTCCTAGTGGGCTTGTTGAGTGGATCCTCGTGAGGGCACATGCAAGAGTCTGTCTCTGTCTCCTGTCCTCTCACTAAAATTAAAAAAAAAAAAAACAGGAAAAAAGAAAAGCCAGTCATGCTATGTTACAGTGTATATGTTTACACAAGGTATTAATTAAATTATCTAATACACTTCTGTTCCCAAGTTGAAAATAAAATAGAATTTCATCCATTTAAGCTTAGACAAAATGTTTTGTTCTTAATTAGGTTAATAATGAATTTGGATAAGTTTAGTATGTTAGTGATATATTTTAACTTTGGCCAGATATTAAATAAGAAAGTCCATAGTAAGAAAAAAAGCAGCAGAAAAATTAGCAGTGTGAAGAAATATAGAGTACTGAAAAGCTTTAGTTTTATAATAATTGGGTGAATGGATTTAATAGTATTTCTGAGTAGTGGATTCCCCATCTATACAATAAAGATAATAACATGTTTCCCATAAAAAGTTATTTGCTTATTGAGGCTAATTAAAATATTGTATGTAAAAATAAACACATACAAATGTAAATAATAGTAAAAAGATAATTACTAACATAATAATAGTTCATAATTTTACTACTAATAATAAAATTAAGACACCTAGATTATCAAAACTCTGAACCTTTTTAGTGCAAATAAAATAAAATGAAACTGCAGGATAAAGTTACTTCTTTACTATCTGTCTTTAAAAATTATTAAAACAGGTTCAGTAGTAGAGCATTGACCCAGCATGTGGAAGTCCCAGGTTCAATTCTCAGTCAGGGAACACAGGAGAGGCAGCTGTCAGCTTCTCCCATCCTCCCCCTCCTCCTTTTCTCTCTTTCTTTCTTCCCCTAAGCCATAGCTTGATTGATTTGAGCACATAACCCAGGGCACTGAGGATTGCTCCATTGAACCTCTACTTCAGGCACTAAAAATTGCCTGGTTGCAAACATTGGCCCCAGATGGGCAAAGCATCAGCTCCAGACTAGAGTTACTGAGTGAATCTTGATTAGGCTGCATGTTGGAGTCTGTCTCTATAGCTCTCCTTCTTTCACTTACAAAACAATTATTTGAATATTAAGCCTCTTACATCTTGATATTTTCAAAAGTAGGCTTTATGTTGTCAAGTATATTTATAATGAAAGAACAGAATATTTATGGTATAGTATTTTTGTCATTTTATCTTAGTTTTATTTTTGTTCATTTTATTTTGAGACTAAAACTCAAGAGTAAACATTTTTCCTTCTTTCACTCTTCATTTTCTATAGGCACATGCACACTGATGTCAACTTTAATATAAATATAGAGTGGAATTTTTTATATAGTTTTGCTGCCTAATGTACTGGATACAAAGGCTTTTATTCTTGGTTCACTGCTTATGTATAATGCAAATACTCTGATAGTTCAGCAAGATATCATAAACCATCAATGTCAGATTGATTCAATTGATAGTATTTGTAATGTTGGATTTTTTTTTTTGCATTTGAAAATGTAAATGACGAGATGTTCAAAATATGGCTGAGTCAAGCAGCATTTGTCAATAGAAATGGTTCCATCAATAGTGCCATGTAATTATTTCTCTAGTGTCATTTTGTGTTACCACTGCCAACACAAGTCTTATAAATACTTTTTATCCTGCCATTCTGCTGCTCAAACAACTATAATTGATCCATACTGCTTATCACTTCAAGTTATAAGTCTACCTTTTATTTATTTACTGAGTCAACACATATATATTAAGCTTCTACCATAGGGTGAACTATTGTAAGGGCTAGAAATATAGTGGTGATGAACACAGAAATGCTTAAATGCCTTGCATTCTATTTATCTAATTCTCTAGAATGTACACACAGGATATCTAATTCAAGTGTATTTATGGTAGCTCTTCCATTTGATTCTTTGTCTATCCTGACTACCCTCCACTTAAAAAATGTAAGTTGTATTTTTAGTTCTCTGACTTCAACTTGTTTTTTTTTAGCTTTAGTGAGGTAAAATGAACAAAAATATAAGCTATTTAAAGTATACCTCATTATAATTTAATATGCATATGCAAAATAAAAGTCCTCCCCCATGCAGTTAACACATTCGTCACCTTACATTATTTGTTTATTTGATTATTATTTATTTATTTTGGTGGGTTTGTTTAAGTTCTACTCTCTTAGAAAATTTTAATTATACACCATAGTGTCATCAACTGTAGTAACCTCAGAACTTATTTATCTTATGGATGAAATATTTTATCCTTTTACCAACCTCTCCCTATTTGCCCTCCCCTCCCCAACCCTTACCAAACACTGTTTCTTCTCTGTTTATATGAATTTGACTTTTTTTATCAACAATTAAAAGATACCATGAAGTATTTATTTATCTTTCTATTTGGCTTTTTGTTCACTTAGCTTAGCTTAATGCTTTCAAGGTTTATCCATATCCTCACAAATAACAGAATGTCTTTCTTTCCCATGTTTAAATAATATTCCAAAATATATATATATATACATATATATATATTTAATTATCTATTCATCCACCCATTCATGAACAATAGAGGTTTCTCTATATCCTTACTGTATGCATAATACTACAATGTTTATAGGAGTTCAGATACCTCTGTTTTCATGTCTTTTGAATATACACCCAGAAATGTATGGTTAGCTGTATGGTAATTATATTAGCTGTATGGTAATTTTATATTTTTAGTAATTTAATTTTTTAAATTTAATGGTAATGCTAATTTAATTTTTTTTAGTAACTTTCACACTGTTTGCATAGTGGCTCAATCAATTTACATTTCTAAAACAATGTACAGAATTCTCTTTTTTCTACATCCTTGCCAAAACTTATCTTTTATCTTTTTGATGATAGCCATCTTAATAAGTGTAAGACAATATCTTACTGTGGTTTAATTTGCATTTTTCTCATGATTAGTGATGTTGATCACTTTTTCATGTACCTGTTGGCTATTTGTATGTTTTGTTTACAAGAAAATATCTATTCAATTCTTCTGCTTACTTTTATGTTAGATTGTTTGTCTGATTGGTTTTGATTTGTTATTGAATTATGTCATTTATTTATATATTTTGAAAGTTAACCGTTTATCAGATATATGATTTGTAAATATTTTTCCTAAGAAACTCCACAAAAAATATTTTAAACTAATTAATGCACTCAGTAAAAGTGCAAGATACTAAATCAATGTACATAAAAAGTGTTGTATTTCTATATATTTACACAAACTACTAGATAGAGAAATTAATAGTAAACCCCATTTACAGTTACATCAAGAAGAATATCAGGCTTAAAAATAAATTTAACCAAAGAGATAAACTTGCTCTTACTCATTACCTGAAATGTGCTAATTTTATTTTTCAGCCCATCCAACTTATTAGAATTGTGCTAAAATTTATTCTCTTCACAAAGTTTATTTCTATTTTTTAATAAATCAACTACTTCTAAAATCATCAACACTGCATTTATTACTTTATTTCTTGTTAATATGTCCACATTTGTTAATAATTTCTAACTAAATCACTGGCTTGCAGATGTGGTCACATCATTCTGATGCACTCACCCTGATGCCTACCTATTTTCTAGGTATTTTTAAGTTTCTAATAAACATTTCACTGATCTTTAAAAATAAAAGTCACTTTAGGTAGAGCATCGCCCCCTGGTGGGCATGCCGGGTGGATCCCGGTTGGGTGCATGCAGGAGTCTGTCTGACTGCCTCCCCGTTTCCAGCTTTGGAAAAATACAAAAAAAATAAAATAAAATAAAATAAGAAATAAATAAATAAAAGTCACTTTAAATGAGCAATGTTTATACTGACTTAAAATTAAAACATTTTACTAAATGTAAGTAAATTTACTAATAAAAAAGTAAATTTTAGTTTTTGCTTTGCTATTTTATTTTTTTTTAATATTTTATTTATTGATTTTTTAGAGAGAGAGGAGTTGAGAGAGAGAGACAGAGAGAGAGAGAAAGGGGAGGAGCAGGAAGCATCAACTCCCATATGTGCCTTGACCAGGCAAGCCCAAGGTTTCGAACTGGCGACCTCAGTGTTCCAGGTCGACGCTTTATCCCACTGCGCCACCACAGGTCAGGCAGCTTTGCTATTTTAATTATGTACAATAATATATTTAAGATATAAATATGTGGCCCTGGTGAGTGGCTCAGTGGATAGAGTTTCAGTCTGGCATACAAACATCTAAGTTTTATTCTCGGTCAGGGCACACAGGAGAGAAAACCATCTGCTTCTTCCTTTCTTCCCCTTTCCTTCTCTCCATATTCCACTACTGCAGCCATGGCTCAGTTAGTTCAAGCAAGGCTACAGGTGCTGAGGGTAGCCCAGTTGGTCCAAGTCTGTCAGCCTCAGGTGCTAAAAATAGCTCAGTCCTCAAACATCAGCCCCAGACTGGATTGTTGAGTGAATCCTGGTTGGGGCGAATGTGGGAGTCTGCTCACTATCTCACCTCCTCTCACCTAAAAAAAACCAATAAATAAATAAATAAATAAATATGCCTTGTTTGACTACTTGATTTATGTTGAGAACATAATAGTTAATCTCTGACCTGCTCTTAGTGGTAAGAACTCATGAATTGTGACATGGAATACTTATTTTTACCTAGAAATTTGATATATTTTCTAATCTCAGTTCAGTTGTTTACTTTTAATAAAGATTTAAAGGTCAGTTTTATGGACCCACATTCCAAATTACTAAATATAGAATGGCGAAGATGTATCTTTTTGTTAACCTTTTGTAAGAATTTCCTTTTCATAAAATTACCCAGCATGTAGTTCTTTCATTTTAGCCTATATATATATGGATTTTTGTGTTTAAAATGGGTATGTAAATGTGTAAAATGTGTAAATGTTTTCAATAAAAATTGCTACAGGATATATTTTTTCCATTTTTCAATATTTTATTTGGCATTTGGAAGAAAACAAGCAATTATTTTGAAAAATAAAGTTCTGACCTAATTCTGATATTTAGGAAAATTATTAAGGTATATTTCTACACAAAAATAAGCATTTGCTTCCAGGAAACTGCAAATATATCATAGAATTACCGATGATGAAGTAAATTTTAAATTGTTCTGATAAATTCTAAATATAGTGCTGTATTGAAGACACTAAACTTTTCAGTGAGATTAATGACATTTTATAATTTTTACTGCATTTCTTTTTGTATAAGTAGCACCTATTTCAAAAGATGGCATAACTGAAACTTTCCTGTAGAATTGAATCACTAGGCAGATATTAGCTACAGAAGAAAAATGTAGAAAAGGGGCAAGAAAATCTAAAATCTTGTGGAGTTAATTTCCCATAGAATTCTCAATCAGTTGAAGATTGCTTGCCTACAAGACAGACTAACTTTTCTAATGCCGTGGTTGAAAGATCTTATTCCATTGTACTTCTAAAAACTTTTCTTGGAGCATTTATAATATAATACATTTTCTCTTTAAAATAGTTTAAAACTGCAAACTACCTAGTCCCAACAACACCCCTTTGTGGGAAGTAACCATTATTATTTTCATTTTACACTTTGAAGAAAGAGTAAAATGGTATAAAAACATAGTTAATGACTCAGACTTCAGCCAGAAACCTGAATTCTAGCTTATTATACAGAAAGATTCTTAACCAAAATTTTCTTTTAATAATCATCTTAAGAATCATGAAGTTTAGTTAATTCAATAAGTAGTAATTGATCAATAACTCTATACAACATTTAATTTCTGAATAAATTTGACATTATACTCAAATAAATTATAAACTAATACACATATGTGTTCATGCTCACATACATAATGCTTGTATATGTGTTTGAAAGTTGACAGCAATCCAAAATATAAGCAAATAATGATCATTCATAGCAATATGTTTTAAGCTACATGAGCAAGATGCTGTAATTAAAGAGAATTCTCTTCTACCTAAAACTGATTAAGAAACTCTCAGTGAACAGGTGTCATTTATTCTACCTCTCAAATATATACATATAAAATATTATACATGAGTTATAATATATATTATATACAGTAAATATCTTCCCCTTTATCTCTAGTCCTGCAACTCTAGATGCCTATATCCGTTTCCCAAATATTCCACCTGCTCCTTCAATCAATACCACACAATTCTTCAAAGACAGATACCTACCAAAATCATATTTTTAAATTTAGACATTAAATTTAATAGGGTTACATTGATTAATAAGAGTACATAGGTCTCAGGTGAACATCTCCATGGCATTTGAAGTGTTGATTGCATTGTGTGCCCATCACCCGAAGTCAAATCATATTTTATAACCATATATCTGTCTTGCCTTACTTCCCTCCCTCCCACCTCTCCTCTCATAATGACTTCAATTTTATCAATGTCCATGAGTCTCAGTTTTATATCGCACCTGTGTGTAGAATCATATAGTTCTTAGCTTTTTCTGATTTACTTGTTTCACTTAGTAAAATGTCTGAACTTGATTATGAAGTTTTCTTGTTTAAAATTCTTCAAAAGGTCATTAACATAGAATCTCCATAAAATATTTAATCTTCTTAAATAGCCTTCGTGATTTTTTATTCAGACAAATTTAGAAAAGTAGTCCTTTCAAGACAAAATCTAAAATGTCTTCATTGAAGCAATGTCTCCTTGTTTCTGTTCTTTCTTTTCAGCCTCATTAGCCCTTGACGACCTGACATCAATGGTGTTTTTGCATTATGCTTTTACATACCTTTATTTCACTGACCGTACTCTACTAGAATTGTTTGTTTACTATTTCACTTCCACATTGAGCTGTCAGCCACAGAACATGGTGCTATCTCTTTAAGTAGTAACTTTATAAATACTTATGTAGTATCAGTCAAAGAATGAATAATCCAGTGCAATGTGCAAATTTGTGTACTCCAAACTGTGGCCAATGTCTCAAGTAAATGTTCTCAGAGATGATAAATTTATGAAATAATTAGAAAACTACATGCAATTCTGTATGACAGGAGCATCAGTTTGAGTTAATGAGACGTTAATTTTATATCAGATCATATAGACAGATTTGCATAATTTTATCTGTTCACAGCCTCCCATGTTTTAATGACACGTTGTCTCTTTTACTTCGATCTAAGCATTCTCTACCTTATTTTTCCATTCAATAAAGCACCTATTATTCTTTTTTTATTTTATTTTATTATTAAATTTAATGCAGTGACATTGATAAATCAGGGTACATATGTTGAGAGAAAATATCTCTAGATTATTTTGACATTTGATTGTGCTGTATACCCCTCCCCCAAAGTTAAATTGTCTTCTGTCACCTTCTATCTGGTTTTCTCTGCGCCCCTCCCCTCCCCTAACCCCTCTCTCCTTCTTCACCCCCTCCCCCCCTCCCCCAACCTCCTGCCCCTGTTGCCATCACATTCTTGTTCATGTCTCTGAGTCTCATTTTTATGTCTCTTCTATGTATGGATTCATCTTAGTTTTTTTTTTTTTTCTGATTTACTTATTTCACTCCGTATAATGTTGTCAAGGTCCATCCATGTTATTGTAAATGATCCGATGTCATCATTTCTTATGGCTGAGTAGTATTCCATAGTATATATGTACCAAAGCTTTTTAATCCACTCGTCCTCTGACGGATACTTGGGCTGTTTCCTGATCTTCGCTATTGTGAACAATGCTGCCACAAACATGTGGATGCATTTCTCCTTTTCGAGCCATTCTATGGTGTCCTTGGGGTATATTCCTAAAAGTGGGATAGCTGGGTCAAAAGGCAGTTCGATTTTCAGATTTTTGAGGAATCTCCATACTGTTTTCCACAGTGGCTGCACCAGTCTGCATTCCCACCAGCAGTGCAGGAGGGTTCCCTTTTCTCCACATCCTCGCCAGCACTTACTCTGTGTTGTTTTGTTGATGAGCGCCATTCTGACTGGTGTGAGGTGATATCTCACTGTGGTTTTAATTTGCATTTCTCTAATGATTAGTGATGTTGAGCATTTTTTCATATGCCTATTGGCCATCTGTATGTCCTCTTTGGAGAAGTGTCTATTCATCTCTTTTGCCCAATTTTGGATTGGGTTGTTTGTCTTCCTGGTGTTGAGTTTTACAAGTTCTTTATAAATTTTGGTTATTAACCCCTTATCAGACGTATTGTCAAATATGTTCTCCCATTGTGTAGTTTGTCTTTTTATTCTGTTCTTGTTGTCTTTAGCTGTGCAAAAGCTTTTTAGTTTGATATAGTCCCATTTGTTTATCCTGTCTTTTATTTCACTTCCCCGTGGAGATAAATCAGCAAATATATTGCTCCGAGAGATGTCGGAGAGCTTACTGCCTATGTTTTCTTCTAAGATGCTTATGGTTTCACGGCCTACATTTAAGTCTTTTATCCATTTTGAGTTTATTTTTGTGAGTGGTGTAAGCTGGTGATCTAGTTTCATTTTTTTGCAGGTAGGTGTCCAACACCATTTGTTAAAGAGGCTGTCTTTACTCCATTGTATTTTCTTATCTCCTTTGTCAAATATCAGTTGTCCATAGAACTGTGGGTTTATTTCTGGGTTCTCTGTTCTGTTCCATTGATCTATATGCCTGTTCTTATGCCAGTACCAGGCTGTTTTGAGTACAATGGCCTTGTAGTATAACTTGATATCAGGAAGTGTGATACCTCCCACTTTATTCTTCTTTATTAAGATTCCTGAGGCTATTCGTGTCCTCTTTTGGTTTCATATAAATTTTTGGAATATGTGTTCTATATTTTTGAAGTATGTCATTGGTATTTTAATTGGTATTGCATTGAATTTATAGATTGCTTTGGGTAATATAGACATTTTAATGATGTTTATTCTTCCTAACCATGAGCACGGTATATGCTTCCACTTGTTTGTATCTTCCTTGATTTCTTTTATCAATGCTTTGTAATTTTCCAAGTACAAGTGTTTAGTCTCCTTGGTTAAGTTTACTCCTAGGTACTTTATTTTTTTGGTTGTAATTGTGAAGGGGATTGTTTCCTTAATTTCTCTTTCTGACTGTTCATTGTTGGTGTATAAAAATGCTTCTGATTTCTGAGTATTGATTTTATATCCTGCCACTTTGCTGAATTTATTTATCAGGTCCAGTAGTTTTTTGACTGAGACTTCAGGGTTTTCTATATACAATATCATATCATCTGCAAATAATGATAGTTTTACTTCTTCTTTTCCAACTTGAATGCCTTTTATTTCTTCTTCTTGTCTGATTGCTGTGGCTAGGACTTCCAGGACTATGTTAAATAAGAGTGGTGAAAGGGGGCACCCCTGCCTTGTTCCTGATCTTAAGGGTATTGCTTTTAATTTTTGCCCATTGAGTATGATGTTGGCTGTGGGTTTCTCATAGATGGCTTTTATCATGATGAGGTATGTTCCCTGTATTCCCACTTTGCTGAGAGTTTTGATCATGAATGGGTGCTGGATTTTATCAAATGCTTTTTCTGCATCTATTGAAATTATCATATGGTTTTTCTCCTTCTTTTTGTTTATGTGATGAATCACATTGATTGATTTACGAATATTGTACCAGCCTTGCCTCCCCAGAATAAATCCCACTTGATCATGGTGTATGATTTTTTCCATATATTGTTGGATCCGGTTTGCTAATATTTTGTTGAGGATTTTAGCATCTATATTCATCAGAGATATTGGCCTATAATTTTCTTTCTTTGTGTTGTCTTTGCCTGGTTTTGGAATCAGAATTATGCTCTTCTCATAAAAGGAGCTTGGACGTCTTCCTTCCTCTTGAATTTTTTGAAATAGTTTGAGAAGGATAGGAGTTAGTTCTTCTTTGAATATTTGGTAGAATTCCGTTGTGAAGCCATCGGGTCCCAAACTTTTCTTTGTTGGGAGTTTTTTGATAACTGTTTCGATCTCATTTGGTGTAATCGGTCTGTTTAGGTTTTCTGATTCTTCTAGATTGATTTTTGGAAGATTATATGTTTCAAGAAATTTGTCCATTTCATCTAGGTTGTCTAGTTTTTTGGCATACAGTTCTTCATAGTATTTTCTTACAATATTTTTATTTCTGTTATGTCAGTTGTTATTTCTCCTCTCTCATTTCTAATTTTATTTATTTGAGTCCTCTCTCTCTTTTTCTTGGTGAGTCTACTTAAAGGTTCATCAATCTTGTTTACCTTTTCAAAGAACCAGCTCCTAGTTTCATTGATCCTCTGTATTGTTTCTTTAGCCTCTATGTCATTTATTTCTGCTCTGATCTTTATTATTTCTTTCCTTCTACTACATTTGGGCTTTACTTGCTGTTCTTTTTCTAATTCTTTTAGATGCAGGGTTAAGTTGTTTATTTGAGCTTTTTCTAGCTTCTGAATGTGTGCCTGTAGTGCTATGAACTTCCCTCTCAGCACTGCTTTCGCTGTGTCCCATAAATTTTGAGTTGTTGTATGCTCATTATCATTCATTTCTAGGAATTTTTTTATTTCTTCTTTGATCTCATTCTTAATCCATTCATTATTTAACACCCTGCTATTTAGTTTCCATGTGTTTGAGAATTTTTGAGCTTTTCTGCTGTGATTCATTTCTAGTTTCATGCCGTTGTGATCAGAGACAGTGCTTGATATGATTTCAGTCTTCTTAAATTTGTTGAGAGCACTTTTGTGCCCTAACATGTGGTCTATCCTAGAGAATGTACCATGAGCGCTTGAAAAGAATGTATATTCTGCTGCTTTAGGGTGAAAGGATCTGAAGATATCTATTAAATCGAGTTGATCTAGTGTTTCCAGTAAGTCTGCTGTTTCTTTGTTAATTTTCTTTCTTGAAGATCTATCTAGTGATGTTAGTGGGGTATTGAAATCCCCTACTATTATAGTATTGCTGTTTATCTCGCCTTTTAAATCCATCAAAGTCTGTTTTATATATTTGGGTGCTCCTATATTAGGTGCATAGATATTTATAATAGTTATATCTTCCTGTTGGATTACTCCCTTTATCATTATGTAGTGGCCTTCTTTATCTCTTACTATATCCTTTGTTTTAAAGTCCAATTTGTCTGATATAAGTATTGCTTCCCCAGCTTTTTTTTTCATTTCCGTTTGCATGAAATGTTTTTTTCCATCCTTTTACCTTCAATCTATGTGTGTCTTTTGTTCTAAGGTGAAAGCACCTATTATTCTTTCTAATTCAATCTGTCTGTAGAATTGGATCATTCTGGTATTGTCACAAAATTTCTTCTTAACAGATCTCTATTAACTTATTATTATTTCTTCAAACATTAATTTATCTTACACACACATAGGCAAATGCCACTGGCTTAAGCAAGGGGTTACTCGGTCTGCTGTAGCCCCACGGTCAAGGCATATATGAGAAAAACAATCAATGAACAACTAAAGTGCCACAACAATGAATTAATGCTTCTCATCTCTTTCTGTCCCTGTTTATCCCTCTCTCTGACCCACTCTTTTCATACTGTAATGTTTGGAAGAAAATAGCTGTATGTAGTAAACAGTTAACATAAGAAATTATATTTCGCCTTCCTTAAAGGTTGGAGAGTCTACGTAAATTATTTGGAATAACTCAGGACATTATTAGTCATTATTTATTCACATACTTATTTTAGCCCCTTCTTCTCTTGCTTATAGACTCCCATTACATTATGTTGTAATGCTTAAGATTATTTTACAGGTCACAGAGCCTCTGTTTATTTTCCTTCAATATATTTTTTTTCTGTTATATGAACTATCTAATTACTATTGATCAATTTTTAAGTATACTGATTTTTTTTGGCAATATTACATTAACTGTTGAATCAATCTAGTAAATTAATTTTCATTTTGATTCTAACTCTAGAATTTGTTTTGGTTTTTTGTTTTGCAGCTTGTGTTGAAATTCCTTAATGGTTGAGTTATTAACTTTACAATTTAAGTCTTTGAACATATTCATAATAGCTTTTTTGAACCCAGTGACTACAAAAACCAACAAATATTGGCTGCATTTATTTTTTAGTATGGGACACAACTTCCTATTTCCTTGAATGTCTTATAATTTTTAATTGAAAAGTAAAAATTTTAGATAATATAATGCAGATAATATAGCTTTATTTCATTGAAAGTTTCTTATTTATTTAATATTTACTTGGGCTTGAACTAAAGAATCTTTCCCCTGATATTATATAGTTACTAAGGTTGCTGCCCAAATTTTTCTTCTTCTTTTGCTTATTTTTTTATTGTTATGGTTATTTTTATTATAACTCACCTGCTAGTGTCTGCATAGGTTAGTGGTCAATGATTTGTGCAGCGCTTGTGCTCCAGAACTCCAATCCCCTCTGTGACTCTCATCCAAGATCTTCTTTTTAACTTTTGGTAGGTCTCCTATTTAGCCCAAATGGAACTACCTCAGACTAACAAAGCTGTGGTTTTTCTTAGTCTCATTTTCTGTCAAGATTGTCACTTTTAACTGACAATGCCACAGGGTTTTATGTCTCACTATAAAGCACTTGTAGTCCTCTGGAAGTAAAGTTTCTGGTCTCTTCCTTTTTTCAACTCACTCTCAGAACAAAACAAAAAACAAGACTATTGGACAAGATATGTTAATGTAAAAATACCATTGGTTCTCATAATTCAGTGATATACAAATAAAATATTTCTTCTAATCTGCCTTTATCTTTTGATGGTTTTAAAGATTTGGTATAAGATTTGGTATTAAAAGTTTTGGGAAAATGAGAAGCACATTTGTTCTGTGTTAACAATATAGTTCTACATCAGCCTATACCTTTTATTATTCTCATGTTCCTTCACTGATATGTAGTGGAATAATCCATCGCATGACCTTGAATGGGAACACAGCCAACAAGAAAAGAATGTTTTGCCAAAAGAATTGTTTTGTGACTCAAAGGAGAGTCACTGGAACAAGTCTATGTGATTGAAGGCAATTGCTGGACTCTCTTCTCAGTAAAACATTTTCATAAGATTTTACTGCTCCCTTCAAGGCTATTTCTTGAGATAAAGAAAGGAATCTTGTGAGAACCATAGACGCAATAACAGTTAATGCTTGAGACAAGGCCATGGAGTCATCTTCATTGACAGGGGCCAACTTGTTACAATGGAGCCATGGCTATGGGAGAGGAAGAGAGAGATAGAGAGAAGGAATAGGGGGAGGGTGAAGAAGCAGATGGTCGCTTCTACTGTTTTTCCTGACTGGGAATAAAACTTAGGATGTCCATATGCCAAGCTATTACACTACCACTGACCCAACCGGCCAGGGCCCCTATTTTATTGTAGTAGCCATAGTAGTTGATTTCACAGGAGACAATCATTTCTAATGATTAATCTAAGTCTTTCATAGTAAGCTCTTTCTCTTTATTTCTGCCAATACATGGTCAAAAAATATCAATGTGAATCACTTCTTGTCAATCAAGACTGAAGCAAAGCATACTGATTGTCTTCTGGGCCAACATTCTTTGCCACAAATTAGAAGCTTAAGAAAGAGAAAAACAATGTCTTCTCTACTTGAAAATTATTAAGCCATTTGTGATGCTTATAGATGATCAACAGTTGAAAGAAGAGTAAGCTTATTGAGGGTAAACCCAAACAATATAGATGGCAGCATTGAGACATGGCATCTGAACTTTAATGACATCATTGATTCATCAACTGAGCCAGCTTTGTATCACAGCTATAACCCTGTGCTTCTTAAGTGATGCAAGAAATTATTACATTTTAGCTATCTTTTTATTAATTATAATTTATTGTGTTAACATAAATTCAAGTGTCCAGTGCAAAATAACACCCTCACCCCCAACCACATGCCCCACATTACATCCCCTTTGCCCTCCTCCTCATGACTCCATCCCCCTCTTTCCTCTGATGTTTTCTGTTCTGTGATCTGTATCTATGTGTTATGTATATATAATTTTATTAATCCCTTCACATTCTCTGATCCTGTCCCCTCACCCCCCTTTCTTTGACAGATGTCCCTCTGCTCACTGTGACCCTGATTTTTCCTCTAGTCCATTCCTCAGTTCACCTTCATTAGATTTCACATGTAAGTGAGATCATATGATATTTGTCTTTCTCTGCCTGACTTATTTCACTTAGCATAATTATCTCCAGGTCTATCCATGCCATTGCAGATGGTATAAATTCCATCTTTTTCAAAGCCCTGTAGTATTCCATTGTGTATGGATACCACAACTTTTTAATTCACTCATCCACTTACAAACACCTGGGCTGTTTCCAGATCATGGCTATTGTAAACAATACCGCAATAAACATAGGGGTGCATATTTTCTTTTGAATTAGTACTTTGGAATTCTTATGATATATTCTTAAAAGTGGAATAGCTTGATCAAAAAGCAATTTTATTTTTAATATTTTGAGGAAATGCTATACTATTCTCCACAGTGGCTGCACAAGACTGTATTCCCACCAGCACTGCAGGAGGGTTCCCTTTTCTCCACACACTTGTCAGCATTTATTGTGTCTTGATTTGTTAATGAGAGCCATTCTGACAGATGTGAGGTGATATCTCATTGTATTTTTAATTTGCATTTTTCTGAAAATTGTTGACATTGAACATTTTTTCTTATGCATATTGGCCATCTGTATGTCTTCTTTGGAGAAATGTCAATTCAGTTTCTTTGCTTATTGTTAATTGGATTGTTTACTTTCCTGGTGTTGAGATTTAGAAGTTCTTTATAAATTCTGGTTATTAACCCCTAATCAGATGTGTTGGTGAATATGTTCTCCCATTATGTGGGTTATCTTTTTATTTTGTTAATGGTGTATTTAGCTGTGCAAAAGCTTTTTAGTTTGATATAGTCCAATTTGTTTATTTTGTTCTTTATTTCACTTGCCTTTGGAGATAAATTGGCAAAAATATTGCTACAAGCAGTATCAGAGAGTTTGCTGCCTATGATTTCCTCTAAGATGTTTATGGTTTCAAGACATATTTAAGTCTTTTATCCATTTGAGTCTATTTTTGTGAATGGTGTAAGTTGTTGGTCTAGATTCATTTTTTGCTTATACTTGACCAATTTTCCCAACAGCATTTATGAAAGAGACTCCCTTTACTTCATTGTATGCTCTTACTTTCTTTGTCAAATATCAATGACCATAAATGTGCAGGTTTATTTCTGGGTTATCTGATCTGTTCCACTGATCTGTATGCCTGTTCTTATGCCAGTGGCAAGCTGTTTTGATTACAATGGTCTTGTAGTATGACTTGATATCAAAAGTGTGATATCTCTTGCTTTCTTCATTTTTAATATTGCTATTATGTTATATTTTGGATTCATATAGATTTTTGAAATGTTTGTTCTATATCTTTAAAATATGTCATTTGTATTTTAATAGGAATTGCATTGGATTTATACATTGCTTTGGGTTGTATAGATAATTTAATGATGTTTATCCTTCCTATTTATGAACATGATATATGCTTCTACTTGTCTGTATCTTCCTTGATTTCTTTTTGTTTGTTTGTTTGTATTTTTCTGAAGTTGGAAACGGGGAAGCAGTCAGACAGACTCCCGCATGCGCCCAACCGGGATCCACCCAACATGCCCACCAGGGGGTGATGCTCTGCCCATCCAGGGTGTCGCTCTGATGCAACTAGAGCCATTCTAGCGCTTGAGGCAGAGGCCATGAAGGCGTCTTCAGTGTCGGGGCCAACTTTGCTCCATTAGAGCCTCAGCTGTGGGAGGGGAAGAGAGAGACAAAGAAGAAGGAGAGGGGGAGGGATGGAGAAGCAGATGAGCACTTCTCCTGTGTGTCCTGGCTGGGAATCAAACCTGGGACTCCTGCACACCAGACCAATGCTCTACCACTGAGCCAACCAGCCAGGGCCGATTTCTTTTTTTTAATGTCTTATATAATTTTTTGAATACAAGTCTTTTACCTTTTTGGTTAAATTTATTCCTATGTTCTTTATTTTTGTTGTTGTTGTTGTTGCAAAAATGAAGGGCATTGTTTTCTTAATTTCTCTTTCTGACAGTTTATTGTTGTTGTATAAAAAAGCCACTAATTTCTGAATATTAATTTTACATCCTGTTACCTCGCTAAATCATATATCTGCTTTAGTAGTTTTTTTGCCTGAGACTAGGGTTTTCTATGTACAGAATCATGTCATCAACAAATAATGATACTTTTACTTCTTCTTTTCCAATTTGGATGCCTTTTATTTCTTCTCCTTGTCTAATAGCTATTGCTAGGTCTCCCAGGTCTATAGTGAATAAGAGTGGTGAAAGGGGGCACCCCTGCCTTGTTCCTGATTTTAAGGAGATTGCTTTTAATTTTTGTCCATTGAGTTTGATGTTGGCTGTTGGTTAGTCATAGATGGCCTTTATTATTTTGAAGTATGTTTTTTGTATTCCCACTTTTCTGAGAGATTTGTTCATAAATGGATGCTAGATTTTATCACATTTTTTTTCTGCATCTATTGATAAAATTATGTGATTTTTTCACTTCCTTTCATTTATGTGATAAATCACATTTATTGATTGTAAATATTGTACTGGCCTTGCCTTTGTGGAATAAATTCCACTTGATCATGATGTATGATCTTTTTAATATATTGCTGGATTTAGTTTGCTAATATTTTGTTGAGAATATTAGCATCTATGTTCATAAGCAATATTGGCCTACAGTCTTTTTTCTTTGTAGTGTTTCTACCTGATTTTGAAATTAGGATAATGCTTGCCCATAAAAGAAGCTTGGAAGTTTTTCCTTCTCTTGAATTTTTTTGAAATAACTTGAGAAGAATAAGTGTTAGTATTTCTTCGAATGTTTGGAAAAATTTATCTGTGAAGACTTGCAGTTCAAGACTTGTGTATTCTGGAAGTTTTTTGATAATTGTTTCAATTTCATTTGTTATAATTAATCTGTTTAAGTTTTCTCATTCTTTCCAGTTGAGTTTTAGAAGGTTGTATGTTCTTAGGAATTTACCCATTTTGCCTGGGTTGTCCAATTTTTTACGGCACATAGATCTTCAAAGTATTTTCTTACAATCCTTGGTGTTTCTGCTGTGTCAGTTGTTAGTTCTCCACCTTCATTTCCACTTTTATTTATTTGAGTCTTCTTTTTTTTTATGAGTGTAGTTATAAGTTCATCAATCTTGTTTACTTTTTCAAAAAACCAGCTGTTGGTTACATTCATCTTTTGTATTATTCTTTCTTAGTCTCTATGTTATTTATTTTCCTCTGATTTTTATTATTTTCTTTCTTCCACTTACTCTGGGCTTTATTTGTTGTTCTTTTTCTACTTCTTTTAGGTGCAGTGTTAAGTTGTTAATTTGAGTTTTTCTTGCTTCTTAAGGTATTCCTGTAATGCTATATACTTTTCTCTCAGGACTGTTTTTGCTATGTCCCATAGATTTTGAATTATTGTATGTTTATTTTCCTTTGTTGCAATGAAACTTTTTATTTCTTTCTTTATCTCATTCTTAACTCATTCATTATTTAATAACATGTTTTTTATTGATAACTTCCAATGTTGAATGTTTTTCAGTTTTTCTATTGTAGTTGATATTACTAGTTTTATGCCATTGTGATCAGGGAGGATGCTTGATATGATTTCAATCTTTTAAATTTATTGAGACTTGTTTTGTGTACTATCATGTGGTCTGCCCTAGAGAATGTACCATGAGCACTTGAAAAAAATTTGTATCCTACTGTTTTGGGGTGAAAGGTTCTTATGAGAACAATTAAATCCTGTTAATGTAGTCCTAGTGTGTCATTTAAGGCCACTGTTTCTTTGTTAAAAATTTGTCAGGAGGATCTTTTCATTAATGTTAGTGGGGTATTAAAATCCCCTATTGTTTTAGTATTGCTGTTGATTTTGTCCTTTATGTCAATCAAAATCTGCTTTATATATTTAGGTGCTACTATGTTATGTGCATAAATATTTACAATTTTTTTTCTCCTTTTGGATTGCTGCTTTTATCATTATGTAGTGACCTTCTTTGTCCCTTACTATATAGCCTGTGTTTCAAAGGCTATTTTGTCAGATATAAGTATTGCTACCCCAGCATTTTTTTCATTTGCATTTGCATAAAATACTTTTTTCCATCCCTTCACTTCAGTCTATATGTATCTTTTGTTCTGTGGTGGGTCTCTTGTAGACAGCATATGTACAGGTTCTGTTTTCTTATCCAAGCACCTATTCTATGTGTTTTGATGGAAGCATCTAATTCATTTACATTTAGTGTTATTGTTGATAAGTACTTATTTGTTATCATTTTATTCTTTAAATCTACAATCCTCTTTCTTTTTATTTATTTTACCTTTGCCATTTTTATAGCATGACCCTTAACATTTCTTGCAGTAGTGGTTTGATTGTAATGAATTTTTTAAGTTTTTTTGTTTGTTTGTTTGTTTATTAGTTTTCTAGAAAGCTTTTTATTTCTCCTTTAATTTTAAACAATAGCCTTGATAGATAAAGTTGTCTTGGTTGTAAGTTCTTGATTTCCATCATTTTGAATATTTTTTTGCCAATAACTTATGGCTGCAAGTGTTTCTGTCGAGAAGCTCCTATATAGGTAATTAATTGCTTTTATTTTGCAACTTTTAGTATTCTTTCTTTGTCTCTTAATTTTGGAATTTTAATTATGATGTGTCTTGCTGTAAGTCTCCTTAGGTTCCTATTTAATGGGACTGTCTATGCTTCTTGTACTTGTGTGACTTTTTCTTTCATAAATTTAGGGAAATTTTTAGCTATGATATTTTTAAACAGGTTCTGTATTTTTTGTTCCTCTCTTTTCTTTCAGGAACCTCTATGATGTGGATGTTGTTTCTTTTCATGTTGTCAAAGAAGTTTCTTAGTTGCCCCTAATTTTTGAGCCTATTTTCTTTTTGTTTATCTGGCCCTCTAAATTGCTGATTCAATCTTCAGCTTCATCCAGGCTGCTGTTGATTTTTTTCTAGTGTAGGCTTCATTTCTGATATTGTCTTTGTCATTCCAGACTGGTTCTTTTTTATGATTTCAATGTCCTTTCTGATCCTTGCTATCTCTTTAAGTTCTCATTGTGACCATCCACTGTTGCTCTAAGATCCTTGTGATCCTAAATATCATTCTTTTTAATTATGCTTCTGTAGATTGTCACTTTTATTTTATTTATTTTTTTCTTGGGGGGGATTTCTCTTATTAATTCTTTTAGGTGTATTTCTTTGTCTGCTCATTTTGTCTGTATATTAGGTAGCACTGTCTGACTTTGCAATTTGTTGTGGTGTCTTAATGAGGAAAATGAGCTCTGTGGTACTGATCTCCAGGCCACCTGTTTTCCTTGTTTTAGGAAATCTTATTGAGAGTAGTATTTTCCCTCCTTTTGTATGTGAGCGTTGAATGCAGTTGTACCTTTTGTGGTGCAGTTATACCTTCAGGATGGCTGCCTCTAAGGGTCAACCTTGATCATATGTATTAGACATTGTGCTGTGTCTGTCCTGTTGGGCATATTTATTATCCATAGTTTCTGGTGGCTGCTGGACTCATCCTTTCTGTGTGCTGCTTGTGCATTTAGCTGAGTGTATGGTTGGTGATGTCTGCCACTCACTACTGGTTGTGTTGGTTCTAGATCTTCTTGGCTTGGAGTCAGTCCTTGTTTGTAACCTTCTATGGGCTACCTGTTTGGAGCTGCTGCTCTGTTCACTGTGTCTGCATTTCCTGTGCTTGGGCAGTGTGAGAAAGGTCACCGCTTTTATAAAGAAGAGCTTCTTCCTGCTTAGAGATGACAGCAGCTTTGTAAAGCCCCAAGTTCTGTAAGATTTGTCTCCACTTTTTAGCTGCTCCACCTCCTCTTACAGCTTCCTATCTTACCACAAAGTCTCTTTAGAAAGACTAGAGTCTGCACTTAGTCTGGCCTCACCCAACCAAACACTCACCAATTTGAAAGCTTGGTGTGTTACGGTATCTGAGGTTGGGAATAAAACCTTAGTAGGACCCCCTATTTCAAGGGTCTTTTGGTCAGGAGTTCAGTATGAGGAAAGTGACCCCTACTACAGAGCCTAATCCCTCAGCCACTGCTGGATACTCAAATTTTATTTCTCCTTGACAGGGTGAGCAGCAGGTTTAGACTGAGTGGGACTGACAGTCCCCTCTGCAGAAGATCTTACAGATGGTGACACCCTGGCTTCAGGGAGGAAGATTTACAGTCTTCTCCTGTGGCTAACTGTGCCTCCCCAGAAAGTGGCAAAGCCCCTCAACCAGAGCAACAATGGGCTCGCAGGGACCCATTCTTTAAATGTCCATTCTCCAAGCCTCTCACCATTCCCCCTGTGAAATCTAGTCCAGCAGAACAGGTTATCTAGCACCCAGGGCCAGCTGGCTGTGAAGTTCCACCCTATTCAATGCACATGAGCTACTGACTAGTGCTGACCACAGAGAGCGGAACTTGTCTCACCTGGGCCAGAAATGAGGAACCTTTCCTTAGAATACCTCACTAGCAAGGGTTGTTATGTCCTGAAGCAATGCTCTCTGCAGTTGGCCACTTTATGTGCCATCCCTGGGCCTTCCTGGGGGGAACACAGCACAAACCAGTGGCTGTATCTAGCCCTCCAAAACCTTCGTGGAGCTACAAACAATCTAGAATTTGTGGCTTCCTCTGCAGAGCTCATGTACACATGGAAATACTGAGCTGCACTTTTAGGCTGGCTTTTACCCACCCTGGGCCTGGGGTAAGGTGTTCTTAAAAGGAAAAGGTTCCCTGAGTCCTCACTCCTACAGCCTCAGTCTACTGCCTGCTTGTTGAGCTTAACCACTGGAGAAATCTCTGATAGAGTCTAGAGCCATGATGGTGAACCTTCTTATAAAAACTGCCCATTTCTGTAGTGCTGGTCAGCCTGGTCCCTCCTGCCCACTAGTGGGCATTCTAGCTTTCCTGGTGTGTAGGTAGCAGAGCAACCAAATGGTGCCATGATTAGCCCACCATGAAAGCTGGAATGCCCACTAGTGGGCTGGAGGGACCAGGCTGACCAGCACTGCAAAAGTGTATGGTTTTTATAAAAAGGTTCGCCATCACAGGTCTAGAGCCTTGGGCTACTCAAGGATTAGAAAGCGTGGTGAGTGTGATCCTGCCCCTCTGCCCCAGGTGTCAGTCTGTCTAGACTCAGTCCTACCTCAGTAGGGTGTGGCCCCAAAAGTCCAGTGGGTGTGGCCTCTGAGACCCAGAAATGTGGTCTGCTTATAGTCTGGATAGTTTCTACTAAGTCCCCTGTGTGGCAAAATCACCACTCATCGACTGGGAGCAGTGCGGTGGGGAAAGCTCTGGCCTCAACATCAGAATACTGAGTCACTGAAGTGTCCCCTGCTTTCTGGCCTTTCAGAATGACTCAATCTCCGTTACTGGGGCAGGAGAGACTCCCTAAGGTGGGGCAGTTGCTTTTCCCCAGGCTGAGGCTGCTCAGAGGGGACTGCTCCACCCAAGAAAGATGGTGACTGCAGTATTCGAGAATGACTCAGCACAGGGGTTCCAGTGGCCGTCCCTCGTAGTGTGTCTCCCTGGGATTCCAACTTTACACTCTCCTCATGCAACTCTAGTCCTCTCAACTCTCCCCCACCAGAGCACCAGGTAAGTATCTGTGAAAAAGATTTTCTGCATGGGCCCTTTAAGATGGAGGCTGTGTCTCTGAGAGTTCTGTCTCTTTTTTGCAGACACAAACCTTAGCTTTTTTCACCTCCAAATGCTTTCTGGGTGCCTCTTCTAGCCTCCGGATCTCTAGGCTGGGGTGCTGGGCCTGGGGCCAAGAACCCTTGGGTGACCCACCCCTCTGTGAGAGTCCCTCCAGACCCTCAGCCTCTGCTCCCTCCTGGGAGTGGGGCATTCAGTCTCCTCCGTGTCTCCGTCCTTCCTACCAGTCTTGGTGTGCCTTCTTCTGTGATCTTTGGTTATAGACTCCTCTTTGTTTAGTCCAAAGTTGGTTTTCCAAGATGATTGTTCTTAAATTAAGTTTTAATCCAATTTGGTCCTGAGAGGTGGCAGTTGGAATGTCCTCCTACTCTGTATTCATCTTGGAACCTCTAAATTATTACATTTTAAAGCCAACTTGATTCATGGCTTTTGATTACTTAAAAGTGAAATCATTTAATCTTACATAATTAATATCTATCATTTTTTTACTCTTCATACACAGTGAGGAGGTATGTGTAGTTGGCCATATGCCAAAAATAAAGACTGAGTAAATTAAATAACAAAATATGCTTGCAAATTAGACACATTAGAAAAATAGATTTTCAATTGAGCTTCACATTTTGATTTTGTCTTATTGCATACATAGATAAATAACTCAGATTAAAGAAATAATTCACTGGATATTGTCACTGCCAGAAAAATGAAGGTTGTTTTAGGTCTTGTACAAGTAATTCAGTTGTTTTAGGTCTTGCACAAGTAATTCACTGGCAAAATATCAAAGCAATTGAGCTCTTTTAAGGCTACATTTACCATATATTAGTATTACAAATGCTTTGAAAAAGATAAGCGCTAAGTATGTATAAAGTATCTGAATAAATTACATGTTAAAGTTTTTAAAGTTAATTTTAACAGTGTATATTCCAGTTCATATAAAAACTAATGAAATGATTTTGAATAGAGACAAACAATTAATATGCTTATATTATCAAATATATATACCAATTAAGTGGGCTGGGTGATGCAAAGAGATTTTAGAGAGTTCTTGGTCTCTTTAAAGGAATCAGTTTCTATAAAAGTTAAGACGAGATTCCAGTTTTTCCCACTGCTATCCTGTAGACCAGTGGTAGTTAACCTGGTCCCTACCGCCCACTAGTGGGTGTTCCAGCTTTCATGGTGGGTGGTATCAGAGTAATCAAAGTATAAATAAAAGATAGATTTAACTATAGTAAGTTGTTTTATAAAGATTTATTCTGCCAAACAGTGAAAATTTGACATAAAGTACTTGGTAAGTAATTGTTATTATATGCTTTAACTTGCTGTAACTTTGCTTTGTTACTTCTCTACTTTATAAATCACCATTACTGTGGAACTGGTGGGCAGTTAGAAAATTTTACTACTAATAGAGATACAAAAGTGGGCGGTAGGTATAAAAAGATTGACTACCCCTGCTATAGACTGTTACTTTGGTGGCCTCTAATGGAGAAACCATAATTTTGTAATAATGTTGGAATTTCCATTTGAGTATCTTTGTCCAACAGAGTATTTACAAGTGTGATTCAAGTGGAGTATTAATAAGTGATAGGTGCTTGCACTCAGGAAGAGTTTCTTACAATGATTTTTCTTAGAGCACCACCACCATAATACATATAAAGCCCCACATAGCCAGTGAAGAGGCCCACAAACAAGAAAACCAGAACACCCAGTAAGTGGCTCCAACTTAGCTCCTGGTCTGTTTATAGACTATTCCTGGATTCTCATCTGGTAACATGTGCAAGAATAATCATATATTCAAGTACAAAAATCATAAACTGTAATAAGTTGTTGTTTTAATTTACTAAACTTTGGGATCATTTATTATATAGAAAGAGATCATTGAGACATTCCTCAGATTTTATAGGGCATCACCAATTTTAAAAAATACAATATGGATGATAAGCAAGATATGTATAGAATTTGTAACCTCAAGCTTTCCATTTTACTGGAGAAACTGATATCCAAAAGGTCAAGTATTAAGCTCTTAAAATTAGTGGCAGGGTCCAGCTAAAGGATTAGTCTCAACACATATGTGAATACTGAACACATGCTAGATGCTATATTTAGACTAGATAGATTCATAAGCCATTCACAGATTGGTTTTCCAAAAAATATTGATAATTTTAAAAAATATAAATAAACGACAATTGCTTGCTATAATATATTAAAATATTTTCAATGTTATTTGCATTATCCAACTCTACCTACTTAAAAGGATGATTTTTTTAATCATGTAAATGTATTAAGAAGAAAAAATGGCTAATGGAATGCTGGTATTATGAAGATTTATTTAAATTGTTTGATAGAGGTATTAAAAAACATGATTAGCTTAATTTAGACTCCATCCTTCCAACTTCATAAGGTATAAAGTAGTCCTCTCTTAAACATGCTTTTGCTTTCTGAAATCTTCAGTTACTCATAGTTTCAGTTACTTGTATCTAACCATGGTCCAAAAATATTAAATGAAAATTTTCAGAAAGAAACAATTCATAACTTATAAATTACACAACATTCTGAATAGCTTGATGAAGTATCACACTTCTCCATCCTGTCTAGAAAGTGAATCATCCCTTTGTCCATTGTATCTATTCTGTAATCCCACCCCACGTGTTACTTAGTAACTGTTTTCAGATCCACTGTCATTTTATGGGAGTGCTTGTTTTCAAATAACTTCTTTTTTTAAAAAATTTATAATGGCATCAAAGCCATTCATGTAACATTGTTACATTATATTGTTATATTCTATTTTATTTTTAGTTCCTGTTGTTAATCTCTTACTGTGCTTAATTTATAAATTAAATATCATAGGTATGTCTGCATAGGGGAAGTTAGTATGTATGGAGTTGGGTACTACCTGGAATTTTAGATATCCGCAGGGGTCAGATAAGGTGGAGAAAGTTCTGTACCCCAGTATTCTTTAAACACTGAAAAAACTTCTATGTACACATGTTCTTAGAAAAAAGTTCCTGTCAAAATACCAATTCTGAAGTATACTCTAGCACAGGGGTCCCCAAACTTTTTACACAGGGGGCCAGTTCACTGTCCCTCAGACCATTGGAGGGCCAGACTATAAAAAAAAACTATGAACAAATCCCTATGCACACTGCACAGATCTTATTTTAAAGTAAAAAAAAACCAAAACGGGAACAAATACAATATTTAAAATAAAGAACAAGTAAATTTAAATCAACCAACTGACCAGTATTTCAATGGGAACTATGCTCCTCTCACTGACCACCAATGAAAGAGGTGCTCCTTCCAGAAGTACGGCGGGGGCCGGATAAATGGCCTCAGGGGGCCGCATGTGGCCCGCGGGCTGTGGTTTGGGGACCCCTGCTCTAGCATCTTATCATATATGCATTTCATTTTCACCATCCTTCTTGTCAACTAAATGTAAATAATTTGAAATTCTCCTTTTCCTCATTGAATCATAAGCAGTGGTTTAAAATAGTCTGATACTCAGCAAAATCTGTTATAAAAGCTACTGTTATGAGACACAAGAGAAGATTAAAGCACAGCTCTGTCGTTCTGTAGAAAGAGAACATGTTGCTCATACCTGGTTATCCCTTTTTCAGAACACTGAACTTGGCAGTAAAATCAGTAGAAATAAATGGTGGAGGCAGGGGACCAGCAGGTTATGGCAGCCCCTGTAGAAAGACTGTCAACAGATGAAATAACAATCATTACACAATATATAGGGTGACAGCCTGCATGTTGACTCCACTGGAGAAGCTAAGCAAGTAATAAGAGTAAAGTTTCAGTTTTCAAAATATAGGTGCTTAGGTTGCTCAAAGGTTTAAAGTTGTTGATTAGAGGAAAATTTTTGAATAAGATATTTAGAGATGTGCAACTGAAGTCAAACAGCATGATAGTTAAAAAAAAAAAACTTTTACCTACAAATATCTATTTATTATTTAAATTTATTATAAAGAGAATTTTTTTTCTCTCTCTCTAGATTACTATTTGATGTGTGGTGATTATATGTCTTTTATTCTTTGTTTTAACTATTGCTTCAGGCATGTTTAATAAGTTATTTATAAACAATTTTTATTTTCTTCATATACATTTTTAGAAAGATAGAGAGAGAAGGATAGATAAGGACAGACAGTCAAGAAGAAAGAAAGATAAGAAGCATTAATTCTTCATTGTGACACTTTCGTTGTTCATTGATTGCTTTCTCATATGTGCCTTCACTGGGGGATCCAGCTGAACAAGTGACCCCTTGTTCAATCCAGTGACTTTGGGTTCAATCCAGTGACCCTGGGCTCAAGCCAGCAACCAGGGGCTGATGTTTATAATCCCGCACTCAAGCCAGTGACCCTGCATTCAAGCTGGTAAACCCACACTCAAGCTGAATGAGCCTACACTCAAGCTGGCAACCTGAGTTTTGAACCTGGGTCCTCTGTGTCCCAGGCCTACACTCTATCCACTGCACCACTGCTTGGTCAGGCTTTTTTGTTGTTGTTGTTGT
Source organism: Saccopteryx bilineata (assembly GCF_036850765.1). NCBI lineage: Eukaryota > Metazoa > Chordata > Mammalia > Chiroptera > Emballonuridae > Saccopteryx > Saccopteryx bilineata. The sequence goes on from NC_089497.1 coordinate 93,361,077, forward strand.
TGTTACATTATTTCAATTAACTGTATATTGAAATAAACTATATATAAATATTTAGATGTGAAATAATTTAAATAATTATTTTATCAAGGGTGTGTCCGCCCAATACTACTTTACACCAAAACATATAAATATATATATATATATATATATATATATATATATATATATATATATATATAGTATTTTTCTGAAGCTGGGAATGGGGAGAGACAGTCAGACAGACTCTCGCATGTGTCCGACTGGGAGCCACCCAGCACGCCCACCAGGGGGCAACACTCTGCCCCTCCAGGGTGTCCCTCTGTTGCAACCAGAGCCACTCTAGCGCCTGGGGCAGAGGCCAAGGAGCCATCCCCAGCACCCGGGCCATATTTGCTCCAATGGAGCCTCAGCTGCGGGAGGGGAAGAGAGAGACAGAGAGGAAGGAGAGGGGGAGGGGTGGAGAAGCAGATGGGCGCTTCTCCTGTGTGCCCTGGCCGGGAATCGAACCCGGGACTTCTACACGCCAGGCCGACGCTCTGCCACTAAGCCAAGCGGCCAGGGCCTAAACCAAAATGTATTTAAATGATAACATAGAATCTACCATTCCTGTAGTCACAATAAAGTGTTATGCTGGAGCATAGGCATTCGTACACTACAGAACAGATTACAAAACTGTCTCGTGCCCTAAACTCTACTTATAGCCCTTTATTATATTTCAGGAAGAGTTAATGTTTTACTTTCAAATACTTTGTGAATAATAAGTAATATAGCATTTTAATGCTGAAGTACTAAGCTCTTAAGTTATATATTAATTTTGAATTTGGCAGAAATCAGATTTTAATATATTCTTTTATACTTTTTAGTGTTTGACCTGCCATTTTGTGGTAACTCACTTCTCCATCATACAAATATATGAAAATAGCAAAGCATAATCAAGCACTGTTTATCCCAAGAATGCAGTTAATCTAGCAATTGAAAACCAATGAGTGAAATTTGTCACATTATCAGACTGAACAAGAAAAACTACATAAGAATATCAGTAGATTTAGAGAATACATCTGAGAAAATTAAAATTAATTTACAATAAAATCTCTCAGCAAAGTCAGAATAGGAGGAAGTTTGCTCAATATTATAAAATTAACTACAAAACATCATATGTCATGGTGAAATATTGAATACTTTTCTCCTAAGTTATGAACAAAACAATCATTTCTGTTGTAATACTTTTATTTAACAATGTATCCAGGGCAATTAGACAAAAATAAATATAAGACAGCTGTATTGGAAAGAAGGAAATATAATTCCTTATTTATTGATGTCTTCATCATTAATATAGAAAAATCTGTGAGAATCTATAAAGCTACTAAAACTAATAAATAAATATAGCAATGTTGCAGAATACATAATCAATTATAAAACCTAATTATATTATCTATTAGTGACAAAAAATTGGAAATTAAAATTAAAATAAATATTTATAAATATATTATATATAATTTATCAAAATAAAAATTAAAGATAAATCTGACAAAATATATAAAATTACCTGTATGTTGAAGATTATAAATCATTACTAAAAATATTAAATAAAATCTAAATAAATGAAGAAATATATCATGTTCATGGGTAGTAAGCTTTCAATTTTGTTAAACAGCCAGCATCATAAATAGATATATTGATTCAGTTCAATTGTTATCAAAATCCCAGCCAACTTTATTTTTATAGTCAATAAAAAATTCTAAAATTAACATGGAAATGAGAAGAATCCAAATAAGCAAAATGATTCTTAAAAGAACTGAGGACTTATACCACCTTTTAAAAATTTATTATAAAGTTATATGATTAGGATACTGGAATGTTGGTATAAAGAAAGAAAAATAGAGCAATGAAACAGAGGAGTCTTGAAATTGAACCACACATACATAGCCTTTTGATTGTTTTTTTAAAAGCATTAAAGCAAATTAATCAATAAAGGATAATTTTCTAAACAGGAAGTACTAGAAATATTAGTACTATTTTTAAATATCCTTAACACCATATAGTAGGTAAAATTGTATTCAAAATGAATCATAGATATGACTGTAAGAGCTAAAAGTATAAAACATAATATATTGGGAAAAAATCTCAGTATCTTGGGTTCTACAAAAACATATAACATAGAATATATAAAATATAAAAGGAAAAGTCAGTAAATTATACTTTATCAATTTTTTAAAAAGTATTATTCATAATACACTGCTTTAACAATGAAAAGGCAAGTCAAAGACATGGGAAAGTAATATATGTAAAATGTATGTAAAATATATATCTGACAAAAAACTAATGTCTCAAATATATAAAGAACTTTTACAATTTAATAATAAGAAATATAATTTTAATTACAAATGTTCTAAAGATTTTACAAAACATTTCAAGGAAAAATACACATAAAGGACAAATATGCAAATAAGATGCTCAAAATTAAAAGTTATTTAGAAAATATACTGTAAATTAGAATAAGATAGCACAACAAACTCACTAGAATGAATATAATTATAATGATTGATCATACCAAGCTTTGACAAGAAAATGTAATAACTAGAATTTTTAAGTATTTCTAACAGGAATATAAAATATTTGTACAATGTGAAAACAGTTTAGTAATTTCTTAAAATTTAAGCATATGTTTGCTGTAAAACACTGAATATGTATATATGAATATTTATAGCAGATTTCTTTTCTTTTTTTTTTTTTTTTTTTTTTTTTTAAGTGAGAGGCTGGAAGATAGTGAGACAGACTGACACATGTACCCTGACCTGGATCCACTGTCTTAGGCAGATGCTCAAATCAATGGAGCTATTGATATTTTAGTGCCTGAGGCCATCCCTTGGACCAACCCAGCCATCCTCAGCGACAAGGCAATGCTGGAACCAATCAAGTCACTGGCAGTAGAAGGAAAAGATGGACTGGAGGGAGAGAGGGAGGGGGAGAGGCAAATGGACAGTTCTATTGTATGCCCTGACCAGGAATTAAACCTAGTACATTCATACACTGGACCGATGCTCTATCCACTGAGCCAGTTGGCCAGGGCTACAGATTTATTTCTAACAGAATAAAAACCCTCTCAAATATCCATCAATAAAGAATAAACAAATTGTAGTACACAGGAAAAATTGAACTACTGACAAAAGAAGAAGTTGAAGAAGCTGAAGAGCAGAGGGTACTTGTACATTGCTTATAGTTAGAGAAACCAACCCACTCCTTTGGAAACTGACAATATTGATTTAAGATAAATATGCACTACCCTATAAAATTCAAATTTACACAAGCAAAATTATTGATTAGTATTAAAAATATTTATAATAATGGTTTTTAGCTTTATTTATAATAATTAAAAATATAAAACAAATAACAAAAGGCTATAGATGAAATAGAGATGCATTGCTTGGATTAATCATTAAGAAAAAAATTGCTTTCCAGCCTAAAAAATCTGTATCAACTTATTAGACTGATGTTATACTTTCCTCAGGATGGCCTCTGACAACTAAACAAAGTGATAGTATATTAGGTTTATAAACAGCATCCAGCCAATCTATAAGCAAGACAGTAATAACAAGGTTATTATCTTTTGGGAATAACCTCCAAGTAATGAATGACTAAGGACCTACCCTCTTTGTGACAATGCAAGATTCTTCTTTTAAAAAATATTTGCTTTGAACCTTCCTATTAAGTTTGTTAGAATTACAGTCTCATGACTCTCTTTCCCTTTTCTTTTAGATGTTATTTCCTAATATAATTTAGAAACATCTGATTATGTTTCAGTACCTGCTTCCTAGAGAATTAGCAAGCACACACCCATTCATCAAATTATAAATGACAAATTCACAGCAACACATTCATATAACAGAATATTCTACACACTAAAAACAGACCATGGATAAACAAATAGTATACATGAATCATACAGATATTTCATAAGTAGAAAGAGCCAAGCACAAAAAGAATACATCATGTATGATTCCATTAATATAAAGTTCAAAAGGTGGTAAATCTAGTTAATGATGACAGAAAGCAGAATGACGGTTACTGCTGAGTTGGGGTAAACTGAAAAGGGCATCAAACATTTCTGGGCTATAAAGATGTTCTCTATATTAATCTAAATAGTGGCCTTTATAAAAAAATCGAGGTTGTACACACTTTAAGATTTGTTCACTTTATGCACCTCACTGAATGCATTTTATATCTCATTTTATTTTTTCATACCTAAAAACACAAAATAAAATGTGAATTAATCTTTGATACTACTTTATCTTACTCTATATTTGGGGCAGCTAGACATTGATATAATGTATTCCGTAAGTATATGTTTTTAAAGAAAAATAATTCAGGATCTTTATCTTATACTAGACTTTAACTTCGGCCTTGTTATCTTTTTACATTTTTCTATTTCTTTTGGAAATTTTTTATAATTAATACTTAACATATTCTTCAGGTCTTTAATTTTCTTAAAACTATGATCCTATCAACCCTCTCTCTCTCCCTCTCTCTTTATTAGTGTGTAAACTCACCTCTTAATACAAAGGGAAGTTAAAGTTGAATAGAATATAACTCACCAAGACTGACAACATAATAAAAAAAGTATAAATATTATAAAGGACAAAAGTGCAATTAAGTATATTTGATTACTTATATAAAATGTATGGAAATTATTAAAATTTACAGTAGATTTTAGTGAGATTGTTGGGCATAAAATTGATAGAAAGACATCAATTGCTTTATTAATGCCAGCAAAAATGAGTAAAAAACTAATTTAGAAAAGTGACATCACAGAAAACGATGGAGTGGGCTGTGCAAAAAATCAGTCCTTCCACAGAAACAATCATCAGCAGGCAAAGACTGACAGAATTAACCTTTTGGATCTCTGAAATCTAATCCCAAACTCACAGCATCGAAGTGACTGCTTTAAAAAGGAGTGCTGAATTTCATTAGCGAGTGTTGTGGCATTTTTGCTCACCTCCTCACCATCCTCCCTTCCAAGGCAAGGTGAAGGCAATGTGGATGAGGACCCTCCATTCTGGTGCAGCTTGGTGGTGCCAGAATCCTAATATGGAACCTGTTCTCAGAATACTGTCATTATGTATTTTGACCTGAGTCGTGGCAAAAAAGATGACCTTTGGTTTGTAATTTTCCTTTTGGATGACTGGATTTTTGGATGTTGGTGTTAGTATCTGTTGAAAATTTTAAAATATACATTACGTATGCCTTCCTGAGTAAAGGATCAGAAGATAGAAAACAACATAATAAAAAGAAAACCCAGGAAAGAATAATCTGAGGATGAAGTTTCTTGCAATAATAAGAGCTATGAAGGAACATCACAGATAATGGGGCCGAGTGCAATGTGCATGTTCAGGTCTCGGCTCAGAAGTGCTGAGAAAACCTTAAGCTGGACTCAATAGCAGATCTGTAGGCTCCACATAAGTGGGTAATAAAGGCTAAATCAGAATTGTAAGCAGCCTAGCTTAGCAGTGCAGGAGTGCCCCTAGCTCAAAGCCAAGCTGCAAGGACGGGAAAAGAACTATTTTTGATATTTTCTTTTAGCTTCAGGCATTTTAATTAATCTTTGACAGGTGACTTGGTGATCAATGTAATAACAGTACAGATATGTCTGTGACCACACATGACAAGGAATGTAGCTTTTGAAAAACGATTTTTAAGTCACTAAACAAAAAGAAAACTTCTGTTTTAAAAATCAACCAGATATCCTGAAAAAAGGAGAAGAAATTTTATATCTTGATTTACCACATGATAATACTGAAAATATTTACTTTTCAAAATCAGACACTAAAAATTTCTTGATGAAGCCCAGACAATGGACTTAATAGACAAATAATTTAAATAAACTTAATTAAATCAAAATATAAAAAAGACTGTCCTTGACTAACCCTGACCAGTTAGTTCAGTTGGTTAGAATGCCTTCCGGAAACATTGAGGTTGCACACTCAGTCCCAGTCAGGCTGCATGTGGGAAGCACTCAGTGAATGAACAACTAAGTGGAACAACAAATGAATGCATCTCTGTAATGTTTAGTATATAGGTACTTCACATCCTTTGTAAGTTTATTCTTAGGAATCTTATTCTTTTGTTTGCAATTCCAAAGGCATATTTTTATTTCTGAAATTTTATTGTTAGTATACATGAAAGCAGATTTTTATACATTGATTTGTATCCTGCAACTTGACTATGATATTTTATTTCTTTTTTTAAATTTTATTTTATTGTGTTTACATGGATTCAAGTGTCCTCACTCCTATACCCCTGTGTCCCTTTTTATACCCCCTTTGTCCCTCTCCCCCTAACTCCTTTCCCTCCTCCTTCTATGATTTGCTGTCTTGTTATCTATATCTCTGTGTTATGTATATATAATTCCTTCACCTTCTTGGATCTCACCTCCCCATCCTCCTTCCCGCTGTCAGCTGTCCCTCTGCTTTCTGTGACCCTGCCTCTGACTCTATTCCGTTCCTCACTTCACTTTGTTCATTAGATTCCACATATGTATATAAAAAGATCATATGATATTTTTATTTCTCTGCCTGGCTTATTTCACTTAACATAATCATCTCCAGGTCCATCCATGCTGTCGTAAAAGGTAAGATTTCCTTCTTTTTCATGGCCTCATAGTATTCTATTGTGTATAAGTACCACTGCTTTTTAATCCACTCATCCACTGATGGACACTTGGGCTGTTTTCATATCTTGGCTATTGTAAACTATGCTGCCATAAACATGAGAATGTATATTTTGTTTTGAATCAGTAATTTAATATTCTTAGGGTATAGTTCTAAAAGTTGGATAACTAAGTCAAAAGGCAGTTCCATTTTTAATTTTATTGTTTCCAATAGTTTTCTTTTTCTATTTTGGTGGAGTCTTTAGGGTTTTCTATGTAGAGAATCATTTCATTTGCAAAAGCGACACTTTTATTTCTTCATTCCTAGTTTGGATGTTTTTTATTTCTTCCTCTTGCCTGACTGCTTTGACAAGGACTTCTACAATTATGCTGAATAAGAGTGGAGGGAGTGGGCTTCTTGTCTTTTTCCTAATTTTACAGGAAAGTGTTCCAGTTTTTCACCATTGAGTGTATTAGCTGAAGGTTTCTCATATATGGCTTTTATGAAAACATTTAAAGTGGTTTAATTTACATAAATCAAGTAGTATTTTTTTCTTTTTATTGAATTTTTGGGGTAATATTGATTAAAAAGTGACACAGAATTCAGATCCCCATATCTGCAACACATCATCTGTACACTGTGCTGTGTTCCAAGTCTCTGCCCATCACTGTTTAGCCTCCATATGCCCTCTTCTACCTTCTTCCCTAACCCTCCCCCAACAATCATGACACTATTGTTTGTATTCATAATATTTTCACTTTATTTTTGCTCAATCCCTCAACACTTAGCTTCTAAAAGAATTTGAAATTAAACAAACAACAAAGAAAACCAGATGATGATGTGGAAAAATATTTGGGTTCATGGTTTAGAAAAACAACAGAGTCAAAATGATCACATTCCCCTAAGCAAAATACAGATTTAATGCAATCTCTATTAAAATTTCAATGTCATTTTTAAAGAAATAGAACAAAATATTATGAGATGCATAAGGGACCCCAATAAACCTCAAATAGCCAAAATAATCCTGAGAAAAAGAACCAAACTGGAGGTATCACACTACCTGACCTCAGCATGAAAGCATGACATTGGCAGAAAAATAAACACACACCAAAAGAACAGAACAGAGAGCCCAGAAGTAAACCACATATATATGGATGAATATTTTTTGACAAAGTAGCTGAAAGCAAATAATGAAAAAAAGAAACTTCTTCAATGGATGATGCTGGGAAAATTAGAAAGCCACATGAAAAAGAATGAAACTAGACTACAGTTTGTTCTCATGAAGAAGGTTAATTCAAAATTGATCCAAGACTGCCTGATCAGGCTGTGTTGCAGTGGATAGAGCATCAAATTGAGATGCAGAAGACCCAGGTTCGAGACCCTGAGGTCACCAGCTTGAGTGTGGGTTCATATGGTTTGAGCAAGGATCACCAGCTTGAGCCCAAGATCGCTGGCTTGAGCAAGGGGTCATTCACTCTGCTGTAGTCCCCCAGTCACAGCACATATAAGAAAGCAATCAATGAACAACTAAGGTGCCACAATGAAGAATTTATGCTCCTTATCTCTCTCCTTTCCTGTCTTTCTGCCCCTATCTGTACCTCTCTCTAACTCTCTCTGTCTCTGTCACACACATAAAAAAACCCCTAAAAAATTTTATCAGACTTAAATGTAATATTTAAGACAATAAATCACATAGAAGAAAACATAACTACTAAACTTATGGACTTCAGTTGTAGAGAACATTTTATGAATTTGACCACAATGCAAAGGAAGTTAAGGCAAAAATTAACAAATGGGGCTATATCAGACTAAAAAGTTCTGCACAGTAAAGGAAACCTACAACAAAACAGAAAGGCAACCAACCAAATAGGAGACAATATTTATAAACAAAATGTCTGACATGGGTTAATATTTAAAATATATAAAGAACTTATACAACTCAACACCAAAAAAAAAATGCAATTTAAAAATTGACAGAAGAAATGAACAGAAATTTTTCTCATAAAACATACAATGGCCAACAGATTTATGAAAAGAGTATCAACTTCACTAGCTATTAAGGAAATGCAAATCATTGGGCCTTGGACATGAGCTGCAAAGTATAGAATGGTGACAACAATTCCAGTGCCATGTGGACTTTTCCTGTGGGGAACTTTCCTGGACTCCTGCTCCCTGTGACAGCTCCTAACAGACTGAACTGTGGTTGGGTTCAATTTTTCAGGGATTTGGCATGGTGATGGGGCCAACTTGGACTTGGTGAACATGTTAAGGACACTACTTTTTTAGGGATTCTTGCTGTATTGGCCAAGAGTTTGCTTAAAGGCTTTTAATCACTGTAAAAAAAAATAGAGGACTGGATGAAGAAGATGAGGCACATATACACCATGGTATACTATTCAGCTAAGAGAAATGATGACATCAGAACACTTGCAGTGGAATGGTGGAGTCTTGGTAGCATTGTGTGGGGTGAAATGGGCGAATCAGAAAAAAACAACTGCAGGATTCCATACATTGGTGGGACGTAGAAGCGAGACTAGGAGACATGGACAGGAGTGTGGTGGCTACGGGGGGTGGGGGGAGGGAAGAAGGGAGAGGAGGAAAGGGAGGGGGAGGGGTACAGAGAGAACTGGATGGAGGGTGGCGGAGAACGATCTCTCTTCGGGTGATGGGTATGCAACAGAACTAAATGACAAGATAACCTGGAAATGTTTTCTTTGAATGTATGTACCCTGATTTGTTGATGTCACCCCATTAAAATAAAAATTTATTAAAAAAAAAAGGAAATGCAAATCAAAAGTATAATGGGTTACCACTTCACACCTGTTAGAATGTTTATTATCAACAAGACAGGTAATAACAAGTACTAGAGATGTTTTAGAGAAAAAAATGAACCCTCATTCATTGCTGGTGAAAATGTAAACTGGTACAGCCACTGTGAAAAACAGCATAGCAGTTCCTCAAAATCTGTTTTTTTGTGTGTGTATTTTTCTGAAGCTGGACACGGGGACACAGTCAGACAGACTCCTGCATGTGCCCGACTGGGATCCACACGGCATGCCCACCAGGGGGTGATGCTCTGCCCATCTGGGGCGTCGCTCTGTTGTGACCAGAGCCACCCTAGCACCTGAGGCAGAGGTCATGGAGCCATCCTCAGCGCCCGGGCCATCTTTGCACCAATGGAGCCTCGGCTGAGGGAGGGGAAGAGAGAGACAGAGAGGAAGGAGAGGGGGAGGGGTGGAGAAGCAGATGGGCGCTTCTCCTGTGTGCCCTGCCCAGGAATCAAACCCAGGACTCCTTCATGCCAGGCCAATGCTCCAACACTGAACCAACCGGCCAGGGCCTCCTCAAAATCTTAATAGTAGCATTACCATATGACCCAGAAATCCCGCTTCTGGGTATCTAGCAAAAACACTCGAGAACATTTATTCACAAAGATATATGCTCCATTATGTTCATTGCAGCATTATTCACAGTGACCAAGACATGGGGGAAACCAAAATGTCCTTCATTAGAGGATTGGATAAAGAAAATAGTATTCCAGGTGGAATACTATTCAGCCATAACAGAAAAAAAAATACTGACATTGGTGACAACATGGATGGACCTTGAGATTATTATGCTAAGTGAAGTAAGTCAGTCAGAAAAAGCTAATAACCATATGAATTCAGTCATGTTTGAGATATAAAACTAAAACTCATAGACACAAACATCAGTATGGTGGTTACCAGGGTTTATGGGGCAAGAAGGTATTAAGAATAAAAGGGATCAAATATGTGGTAACAGAGGATGATGTGACTTTGGGTGGTGGGCACACAATGAAATACACAGGTCATGTATCATAAAAATGTCCACTTGAAACCTATATGATTTTATTAACCAATGTCACTTCAACAAGTTTAATAAGAAATAAAAAAAAAAGCAAAGCATGGAAACATTAAATAAGTGAGAAGAATTTATTGCTGTTCTTATTGCAATGAGTTTATTTTTAAACTGAATTAAAATTCTTTTAAATTTAGCCAAATATGATTAAAATCCTCCTCTTTCAACCCAAAAGGCATAACACCTAATTTAAAAAAAAATAATATGGTAGAGCGTCAGCCTGGCGTGCAGGGGACCCGGGTTCGATTCCCGACCAGGGCACATAGGAGAAGCACCCATTTGCTTCTCCACCCCCCCTTCTTCCTCTCTGTCTCTCTCTTCCCCTCCCGCAGCCAAGGCTCCATTGGAGCAAAGATGGCCCGGGCGCTGGGGATGGCTCCTTGGCCTCTGCCCCAGGCGCTAGAGTGGCTCTGGTCACGGCAGAGTGACGCCCCTGGTGGGCAGAGCATCGCCCTGGTGGGCGTGCCCGGTGGATCCCGGTCGGGTGCATGCGGGAGTCTGTCTGACTGTCTCTTCCCATTTCCAGCTTCAGAAAAATACCAAATAAATAAATAAATAAATAAATAAAATAATAAATAAAAAATAATAATTTTTACCACTATGCCTGGTGCTAACTCTCAATAATCCTGTACTCTGGTTCAGGAACTACTTACTATTCCATTTATCATATTTTATTCCATTTATTATATTTTGAGACTAAAAGATAAGGTATATTCAGCTACAAGAAACTCTGATTAATGTTTGTAGACTATATTTGTTCCAAACTCTTCAATTTTTTTATTTATAAATAAATTTTTATTTTAATGGGGTGACATCAATAAATCAGGGTACATATATTCAAAAAAAACATTTCCAGGTTATCTTGTCATTTAGTTCTGTTGCATACCCATCACCCAAAGAGAGATCGTCCTCCATCACCCTCTATCCAGTTTTCTTTGTACCCCTCCCCCTCCCTTTCCCCCTCTCTCCCATTCCCTCCCCCCACCCCCTGTAACCGCCACACTCCTGTCCATGTCTCTTAGTCTCGCTTTTATGTACCACCAATGTATGGAATCCTGCAGTTGTTTTTTTCTGATTCGCTTATTTCACTCCGCATAATGTTATCAAGGTTCCACCTTTCTGCTGTAAGTGATCCGATGTCATCATTTCTTCTAGCTGAATAATATACTATGGTGTATATGTGCCCCATCGTCTTTATCCAGTCTTCTATTTTTTTTTTTTAACAGTGATTAAAAGCCTTTAAGCAAACTCTTGGCCAATACAGCAAGAATCCCTAAAAGAGTAGTATCCTTAACATGTTCACCAAGTCCAAATTGGCCCCATCACCATGCCAAATCCCTGAAAAATGCAACCCAACCACAGTTCAGTCTGTTAGGAGCTGTCACAGGGAGCAGGAGTCCAGGAAAAGTCCCCACAGGAAAAGTCCACATGGCACTGGAATTGTTGTCACCATTCTATACTTTGCAGCTCATGTCCAAGTCCCAATGACTGCTGCTTCTAGCTGGTAATGATTCCGGTAGACTGGAAAAGCCATTTGCAGCATGCGTGGATATGGAACTTCTGTTCTCCTCTGCCTGGAGAGTTGAGACCAGGTTGCTTTTCCCTGGAGCTCTGCAACTGTGGCATGGTCAAGAGAACCTTGGGATACACTAAGCTGGGTGGCAAAGTTAAATTCATAATACAGGTTGGCAAAGGGGGGAAAGAGAGCTCTAACTTAGGAGTAGGTCCCAGCCTGAAATATGAGTGGGACATTGAGGTAGGAGGGATAAAGAAAACACTATATATTAAGCAAAGCAGTGGAAAATAGGACTATCAACACCCACAACAGAGATCTTTGAGGGAAGAATAAAAAACCTGACTATTCAGGCAAAACATAGTTAAGTGGCCCTTGTGCAAATGAGATCAGTTTACCTGCTTCTTGGAAGAAATACCCTAGGCTCATCCACAGTGTCATAGATGGGGCCGACAGCCCTGGGCACCTTCAGCCTTCAATGGCAAACCCCAGCTTTCTGGGCAAGGTTAGGTTGTAGGTGGCTGGAGCAGGGCTGGAAGAGACTGAACCCTCCCTTAGCGAAGCCAGGGGGAAGCCTACCTTTCAGTGTCCCTGTTTCCTCACAGCAGAGGCATGTAAGCCTGGCAGGCTTTAGCTCAATGACCTTCCTTTCTACTATTGAAGCAGGACCCAGATGGCATCCTATGAAACCCGTTTGGGGCATTGGAGCCTTTAAGGGCATATCTTAAAAGCTGGTAGTTCCCCTGATCTCTTCAATTTTAAAAAGAGATGCTTATTATTATAAGAATCTTTTCTAACTAAATGAAGAAAACACAAGTTATAATTCTTTATCTCAATTGGTTAGTGAGCACCAGCTTGCATTGCCTGTTAATATTCTAACTCACAATTCTAATATTGTGGGTGAGCTTTAAAAGCATAGAGTGGTGTTAATTATATGATCATTCTAACCTTGCTACCACTGAAGCAAATATTTACATAATGTGAAGCTAAAGAAGATTTTTAAATGTGCCTGTTGCTATATATCTACAGTAAATTGTTATGGTTAAATTTTTATCATTTTCTTTTGAGTTTTCAGTGAAAAAATTTCATGTTCAAATAAACATCAAAACTGTATTTAAATAGGGGAAAATCTAAGCTAAAAAGTGTTTTTTACTGGAATGTACATTAATAAAATCATGATGGGTTTGTATATTTATGAATTCCAGCTATTCTTTCTTAGTTTTTTTTTTTATTTGTTGGCCTAATAAACTAGATTCCTCAAATTATTGTGTTTAGGGGTGTATACTAAAGTAGACACACCTTAGTGATAGTCCTGATCTCTGATTAATATTAAGGCACTGACCTGTGGTGGCACAGTAGATAAAGCATCGACCTGGAAATGCTGAGGTTGCCGGTTCAAAACCCTGGGCCTGCCTGGTCAAGGCACATATGGGAGTTGATGCTTCCAGCTCCTCCCCCTTCTCTCTCTCTGTCTCTCTCTCCTCTGTCTCTCTCCTCTCTAAAAATGAATAAATAAAAAAAAAATATTAAGGCACTATTTTTCGGCCAATTTTCTCACACTGCATTAGTTACCAACCAAGGAGACCTTAGAATTTAGACATAGACCATTGGCACATTAAAAAAGGCTGATATTTTATGTTTTCTATGTTCTTTCTTGCAGTTCTTTCTCTCTAGTATCTAATCCTAGTAGATAGTTTGAACAAGAAGAACTTCAAGTAGTCCTTTTCATGTTAAGCTTAGCATAAATACTATAAGCGTTTTAAGGAAATGTGTGAATGGTTAATAATAACAATAATAATAATAATAGAGATTATAATTCTTTTTATTAATTAGTTTTTGCATAAAGTTTTATTTATATTACTTCATTATTTCCTCAAATGAGATGTGCAAAGTAGACATTATAATTTCTGTTTTACACATAAGGAAATAAATCAGCAGAAAATTTACAAAGCTTTTCCAAGTTTCACAGTGAGTAAGTAAATGGAGAAATTAGATTTTAATGTCAGTATATTTCTGAATCCATTTTGATTTGTTACTTCTAAAGGAGTTCTAGAATTAACACTGATATACCATAGCGTGCACACATATGTGCACAAGTGTACAGCAATATCAGTTATATTCATTAATCAGATAGTTTTCTCTCCTAGCAGATTTATATTTAAACACAAAAACTGTTTGCATTGAAAGTAGATAAAAAGGCTGGTGTTATCTTTTATTTAGATAAAGAGGGGTAAGTAAAAAGAGGTTTATAGGCCCTGGCCGGTTGGCTCAGTGGTAGAGCGTCAGCCTGGCGTGCAGAAGTCTCGGGTTCAATTCCCAGCCAGGGCACACAGGAGAAGCGCCCATCTGCTTCTCCACCCTTCCCCATCTCCTTCCTCTCTGTCTCTCTCTTCCCCTCCCGCAGCGAGGCTCCATTGGAGCAAAGATGGCCCAGGCGCTGGGGATGGCTCCTTGGCCTCTGCCCCAGGTGCTAGAGTGGCTCTGGTCGTGGCAGAGCGACGCCCTGGAGGGGCAGAGCATCGCCCCCTGGTGGGCAGAGCATTGCCCCCTGGTGGGCAGAGCATCGCCCCCTGGTGGGCGTGCCGGGTGGATCCTGGTCGGGCGCATGCGGGAGTCTGTCTCTTCCCGTTTCCAGCTTCAGAAAAAAAAAAAAAAAAAAAAAAAAAAAAAGAGGTTTATAGTTGTGAGTATTTGAAACATTTTATTATTGTATTATTATTTATAAATTGTTATATTAGTATTACTTTTCTTATGAACAACTGTAAAGCTACTTTTGCTCCATACCACATTAATATATTAATATATCTATATATGTTTATTAGATATAAAAATAATTATATATATCTGGATGTCTATATATCTATATACATCTATAAAAATAGAAATCTATACATCTATAAATATAGATACAGCTATATAAATATACATATTTGGAAAGGAAAAAGATAAGAGACAGAGAGCTTAGTCAAAAAAGAGTTCTGTTTAAATAAAGACAGTAAACCTGGAACATAGGTTTGTTCTTTTTCTGGTCTTTTCTACCTTTCTCTATTTTTAAATTTTATACCTACAAAAATAACCTATATTTTCACTGTGATCTACTAGGAAATTATAAGTGACTAGCTATTTCTGAACCCATCCTCTGTGGAATCAAATGCAGGCAAAATAAATCCATAATCTTATTTTTTTTTTAATTTAAAATATGCTTAAGTCCAGAGGTCCAAGTAGATAATGCTGCTGGAAGTGGAACATGTTCTCCTCATTTGACTTTTAGCATCAGACTATGGAAACATTAGAGAATAATGAGGAAAAACATTAGAATAACTGACAACAGTGACCAAAAAATTGCAATGATTATTTTTGTACTACATTATTTGAATGTAACAAAATGATAATTTGAAAAGATAACAGTACTAAGTGATTTATGAGTAAACATTCTAAATATAAATCAAAAGCAACCAATTATTCCAGTTTAGTTTTAGAATAAGTAAAATATGTCTTTGTTTTCAAGCACAATTTCCTCTAAATAATCAATTCTTGAGTTCTGCAAATTTACTTATTCACTATAAATGATAAGCCTAATAATATTTAAAATGGGAATCTCTTTCACTTTCATTTCTGGGTCATTCAGCTTAAACTTTATTTAAAGACTCAAGCTAAATCTAGAGCAACATGATAGATATTGGAGCTGGATAACCAATGTTGCATAGTTAGAGAATCACAACTCAGAATAAGAAGACAGATCTAGGAAGTCTTCCTCAGCTTTTAACAATAATTCATCCTGAAACTCATTCTCTAAGTATCTACAGATAGGCATTATTTAGAAGTAGTGCAAGGTATATCTTTATTCATCTCTTACCTAGTTTTTAATTGCCTTAGTGGGCTTAGATCCTACCATTATCTTTCTGATTTCCAAGTCGCAGGGGCTATACTAGGCTATTTCTGCCTTACTAACCATTTTTGTTTCAGGATTATTCTTCTATCTTGTCCCAAAATCAAATGGGTTTTTTTCTTGTAATTTTTATATTCTCAATTACTATATGTATTCAACTAGAAGATTACTTTAAATTACTTACATTTCAATTTTCAGATGTGATAAATTAACCCATCTTAATTGATGCTAGAGTTAATGTAATCTCTCCCTTGCTTTCACTCTTTCTCTCTTATTTATTCTCCCATCCAATCATTTATTTATACATTTACTGAATCATTCATAGTAACAAAAGGGTGTACCTGCTTTGTGCTAGACACAGAATAGACTCTAAGAATTCCATTACCTAAAAGAGAAACTCAAATCTAGAAAGAAGTGACAGTTACATAAAAACAAATAATTAGAATATGAGATAAAATATGTGTCAAAGTGTTTTAGAAAAAGATCTACTTGTTGTGAAAACAAAAAAGAAAACACAAATCTTATCTGAAAACAACTGAAATTATTTTTCAGAAAAATGTTATTTGACATTTAAAAAAATTTAAAAGTGAAAGACGTGAAAGACAAGAAATACAAGCATAGGCAAAGAAAACAGCAAGAACAAAGCATGGGAAATGAGTGTTTAGAGAAAGGATTCTCAAAATGTATTCCCAGAATCAGGTGTCTCACATCACATAGGAACTTACAAATGCAAACTCCTAGATCAGTCCAGACCTATTGGAAGAAAAATTCTGGAGTGGAGACTAGTGATTTGACTAATAATCATGCCTCTCAGAAAATTCTGAAACATCCTTTTGTTCTCAGCAAAATGACAAGACCTTGACTCTTGTCTTCTTGAAGGAAAAAAGTCAATCAAAAGACTATGTGCGGCTCTGGCCAGTTGGCTCAGTGGTAGAGCATCAGCCTGGCGTGCGGAAGTCCCATGTTCGATTCCCTGCCAGGGCACACAGGAGAAGTGCCCATCTGCTTCTCCACCCCTACCCCCTCCCCTCTCCTTCCTCTCTGTCTCTTCCCCTCCCGCAGCCAAGGTTCCATTGGAGCAAAGATGGCCGGGCGCTGGGGGTGGCTCTATGGCCTCTGCCTCAGGCGCTAGAGTGGCTCTGGTCACAACAGAGTGACGCCCCAGATGGGCAGAGCATCGCCCCCTGGTGGGCGTGCCGGGTGGATCCCCGTTGTGTGCATGCAGGAGTCTGTCTGACTGCCTCCCCGTTTCCAACTTCAGAAAAATACAAAAAAAAAAAAAAAAAAAAGACTATGTGCAACAAGCAAAAGAAGAATTTATTGTCTATCCAGAAAAAAAGTCAGAGTAAAGGTGACCTTGGAGACAGGTTCAGGGGTGTAGCCTCCTAGAAGGAGCTGCTGCTATCCTTCGCTCCCTTGGTTACAAGTCTCATGGGGTCCCGCAGAGTAGAGATTTTCAACTGTGGTTTTCAACAATGAAGATTACTGTATCTTCATACATCATAAGGGTGGTTAACCCTTTCACGAGTGGCAAAACATTTCTTGCAGACCTGGACTAGCTGTTGAGAAACAGAGCCTTAGCACTTATGAGAAACAGAGAAACCAAAAAATAAATGTCTGAGAGGAAAATGGTGAGGGGAGTGCCAGTGTTCTCCCAGAAGGGAGAGAACCCTGGTTTTTAATCCTAAGGTTAGAGAGCTTAAGGGAGGTCCTGGGAGGACCTAAACAAGATATTCATCAGTTTTCCAAGTTTGCCCATTTAGGATCATGGTTCTATTGATTGGTCAGCGCCAGGGGTCAACTGTCAGTGCAGTTGGTCCTGAGGTCAGCTGTGGCATCACTTGTCTAGTTTTACTGCTTTTCTGGGCTGGAGCTGAAACACAATTGGGACCTGGATATGTTTGATGCAAGTTAGTACCTCATTATCCTGGTGGTTTAATGTTTAAGGGGAATTCTCTGGCCCGCTTGTTCACCCCGCTGCTGTAGGTGTCTATCTCTCATGACTAGCAACATGCAAAAAGAAGAAAGGTTGGGGAGGGCCGGACAGCATGACAGCAATATGCTAGTGGAAAAAAGCTTGCTTTGGGGCCAAGTTACTTGTTTTCCCAGTTTTGACTATTGCTAAGCACCCAGGGCTTTCCACCCTAATGACTTTCTGTACCTGGCCCATCGTCCATCGTCCTTGCTCTGCTGTTGTTTGTTATAACTGCCTACCATGCTCTGAGAACTATGGAGCAAGCCTAAAAAAAACAACAACAAAAAACAGTAACTATATGGTATGGCTCCAATGTAGGCTGTGAATTAAAAATAATTTTGGTTTTACTCAATAGGAGGTAAAAATATATATGGTTTCTTTTTTTTTTCTTTTGTGGAAAATATGTGATTCCTTAAGCATAAGATTGTCACAGCCAAGAGTTTTTAAATGATAGCTCCAATGGTAGTACAGGTATTTAACCATGCTGATGAAAGCACTGGACAGAAGGATGGCAAGAATAAAACATTAGCATCAATAGTGGCAAGAAGAATGGAAAGGGGCTCAGATATAAGGAAAACTGGAGATATAGAACTTTTTAGATAACTTGTATGTTTTTCAGCAGGATTTCTGGAAACAAAGTTTTATCAAAAAAAAATTCAATACAAGAAATTATAAGCACCAGAAAATGTTGATGGTGGCGTAAGGAATTCACTTAAAGAACTTTACGCCCCTGGCCGGTTGGCTCAGTGGTAGAGCGTCGGCCTGGCGTGCAGAAGTCCCGGGTTTGATTCCCGGCCAGGACACACAGGAGAAGCGCCCATCTGCTTCTCCACCCCTCCCCCTCTCCTTCCTCTCTGTCTCTCTCTTCCCCTCTCGCAGCCGAGGCTCCATTGGAGCAAAGATGGCTCGGGCGCTGGGGATGGATCCTTGGCCTCTACCCCAGGCGCTAGAGTGGCTCTGGTCGTGGCAAAGTGATGCCCCAGAGGGGCAGAGCATCGCCCCCTGGTGGGCAGAGCATCGCTCCCTGGTGGGCGTGCCAGGTGGATCCCGGTCGGGTGCATGCAGGAGTCTGTCTGACTGTCTCTCCCCGTTTCTAGCTTCAGAAAAAAAAAAAAAAAAAAAAAAAAAAAAAAGATCTTTATGCTACCATACAAACAAAACTGCCTTTCTTCTACTTGTTGCAAAGTGTATATGGAGAAAACAAAACAGAGTCACTGTCTAGTGTCCTTTAAGTAAATTAAGTAGAGCTATGTCACTTCGAACTCCAAGAGGGGTTTAAATTAGAGTCGACTCCCATATAGTTTCTAGACAGACTCTAGGCAAGTCTATATGCCTCTCTAACTCAGGTTCATCTCTAGTGCAGCCAAAACTACTTTATTATAACAGTTGAGTGGTTTTTTTGTGATATTTGAAAAGAGAACTACTAAATTTACCTGCAGAGTTTAAAGAAAGCCTCAACTGAAGGAGTTGGTTGTTGAGTTGAATCTTTAATATTGCATAGATATGTATGTACAGAAAGGAAATAAGGTATTCTGGACAGATGAAACTGAATGAGCATGGTCACAAAATAAGAAGAACCATGGCTACTCTGAGAAAAATAATTGTTTGACTGAGAGGTGCTCACTTATGTATTGACCAGCTCATTCTGGAATCACTGTTCATCACTTTCATGAAGAAAACGTTTAGAGAAAAGGAAAATGATTGAGTGTTTACAGTACTCAATATGAGTGATGATGGAAGGAAGTACTGCTAGGAATTGTGGAGTTATCTGATTCAAAACATTTGGATTTAGAGACTGGGACAGCTAACATCTTCTTGTTAGCAAGCAGCAACTAGTCCTGAGCAGTCCATGTTCTTCTTTTTAGACAATTAAATTTAACAGGGTGACATTGGTCAACCAGAGTACATAGATTTAGAAAAAACATCTCTGCATGATTTGGACAGTTGATTATGCTGTATACTGATCACCCAAAGTAAAATCATCTTCTGTCACCCTACATTTTGTTTCTCCTTAAGCCCCTCCCCTTCTCCCACCCCATCCCTCTCCTATCTCCCCACCCCCCCTGGTGACCACTGCACTTTTACCTATGTCCGTGAGTCTCATTTTTATGTTCCACCTCTGTATGGAATCATATAGTTCTTAGTTTTTTCTGATTTACTTATTTCACTCAGTATAATGTTATCAATGTCCATTCATTTTGTTATAAATGATCCTGTCATCATTTCTTATGGCTGAGTAGTATTCCATAGTATATATGTACCACATCTTCTTTATCCAATCATCCATGGAAGGACATTTAGGCTATTTCCATGTCTTGGCCACTGTGAACAATGCTGCGATGAACATGGGGCTGCATGTGTTTTTATGTAACCATGTTTTTGGGTTTTGGGGGTATATACTCAGTAGAGGAATTGCTGGGTCATATGGTAATTTTATTCTTAATTTTTTGAGAAACCACCATACTTTCTTCCATAATGGTTGTACTAATTTATATTCCCACCAACAGTGAATGAGAGTTCCTTTTTCTCCACAACCTCTCCAATACTTGTTATTACCTGTCTTGTTGATAATAGCTAATCTAACAGGTGTGAGGTGTTATCTCCTTGTAGTTTTTATTTGCATTTCTCTAATAGCTAGTGATGATGAGCATTTTTTCATATATCTGTTGGCCATTTGTATTTCTTCTTGAGAGAAATGTCTGTAAATGTACTTTTCCCATTTTTTTTATTGGATTGTTTATTTGTTGCTGAGTTTTGTGAGTTCTTTATATATTTTGGATATTAGCCCCTTTTCTGAGCTGTTGTTTGAAAATATCTCCCATTTAGTTGGCTGTCTATTTGTTTTATTGAAAGTTTCTTTTGCTGTGAATAAGCTTCTTAGTCTGATGTAGTCCCATTCATTTATATTTGCTTTTACTTCCCTTGCCTTTGGAGTCAAATTCATAAAATGTTCCTTATGGCCAAAGCCCATGAGTTTAGTAGCTATGTTTTCCTCTATGTAATTTATTGTTTTAGATCTTATATTTAGGTTTGACCCATTTTGAATTAATTTTAGTACAAGGGTACAAACTGTAGTCGAGTTTCATTCTTTTGCATGTGGTTTTCCAGTTTTTCCAGCACCGTTTATTGAAGAGGATTTCTTTTCTCCATTGTGTGTCTTTGGCTCCTTTTTCAAAAATGATTTGACCATATATATGTGGTTTTATTTCTGGGCTTTCTATTCTGTTCCATTGGTCTGAGTGTCTATTTTTCTGCCAGTACCATGTTGTTTTGATTATTGTGGCTCTGTATTATAGTGTGAAGTCAGGTATTGTAATGCCTTCAGCTTCATTTTTTTTCTTAGAATTACTTTGGTCATTATTTTTAGTGGATTTACTCAGGTCTCTTAAAAGCAACTGCTTTTTACCACCTCCCTAAAATGTCTGTCAAATGGATTTAAAAAATATTTCTCTTTGCTTTGAAGAGAAAAATCACTGTTTTAATCTATGATACTTTTACTTATTCTATTACTATAATATTCATAAAATATGATATTCTGTTACTATATTCCCTTTCAGAAAACCTGGGTTTGAAACTTTCTTTTGGCTCTCAGCTCCATCTTAGCTCCCCTGTATACTCTGATAGTTGATCAATGTTATTTAGTTGTCATATTATTCCAGATGAGTGTTGTCAGGCAAAGCAAGCCTGAAGCTTGCAATAAGACTGTTTTATACCCAGCTTCCCCAACCTGTCTCTCCACTCTCAACTTTCTTCCAACCACAACAAAAATTAGTACTGCAGAACAGCAGCAGAACTTAAAACCAAGCCCAGATTTTTAAACCCCAAACACATGCTTTTTCAGCATGTGTTATTTTGAAGGGGACTTCAAAGTAAATATACAAGTATGACATATTGTGTTAAGAGTAAAGAAAGCCGCTGTTATGGGTTGAGTTATGTCTCTCCCCACACACAAAAAATATAAATATAGTGGAGTTCTAATACTCAGTGCTTTAGAATATAGCCTTATTTATAAATAAGATCATTACAGAGACAAGCAAGTTAAAATTAGATCATTAGATCAAATTAGACCTTAATCTAATATGACTGGTGTCTTTATAAAAAGGAGAATTTTGGATATAGAGACTGACAGTTATTATACATAGAGAACACCATGTAAAAATTGGGATTATTCTGGCATAAGCCAAGTAGCTACCATAACTGGGAGTTTTACAAGGGATCTTTTCTTAGTGCCTTCAGAGAGACCATAGCCCTAATAATGGCTTGATCTCAGACTTTTGGCCTCTTTAAGTGGGCAATGACAAAATTTTGTTATTTAAGTGACTCAGTTTATAATACTATGTTGTGGCAGCTGTAGTAGATGAATGCAGGCACCCAGAGGCAGAGTTAATGGCTGGGGCAACTGGCGTGCGCCGTGGACCCTGACTTCTGAAGGGGCCCACAACACCCCAACTTTATACTTTTTTTCTAATTACACCAAGTTTGGTTTCATATGTGCAATTTTAACATTAACAGTACCTAATATTTTTAATTTATTTTAAATATGGTTAACATGTATTTTTGTTTTTCCTATCTCTTTCTCTCTCTTTTTTAAGGGGCCCAATATTTTCTTCTGCACCCGGGACCTTAACCGACCTTAATTCACTTCTGCAGACACTTAATGCTTCCTTATCTTACTGTAATTTTTTTTTAATTCACATGATCTGTTGGTTATAGTTATTCCATATATTTTCAAAACATTAGTCTGCTGTAAGTGTACCAATCATTTCAAATAAATGTCAATAAATATGATTAATGCCACAGAACTCGTTTTCAAATGTAACAGTATACTTTCTTGAGATGCTAATTTGTATTTGATCTACTTCTGCTGTCCTGTTTTAGGACTTTAGCTAGAAATCCTGTACTTCTTGTTCTCAAGGCAATGGATAGCATACATGGAATTTTTAGTATTTAAAATACTAAGCCAACTAAAGCTATTTTTCTAATAGTCATTTTTGGTGGTCTCATCTCATTGAGAATCTTATGTTTGGTAACCAGAGATTAAAGTAAAGAGAAGGGAAAGAGAATAGATAGACTAAAGATAATAGAGAAGTCTATAGTTTGGATATTAGCCAGGATTCCCATTGCTCTGAAGAGGTCTTAAGTATGGAAAAACCTCATTATGAAATAGTTATGCAGATGAGTTGGTTAAGTAAAGTCTAGACATAGAATTTCTCATTTAAGATGTTCATGTGTGATAAGCAGAATTCTAAATATGTCCTGGTAGATTATTGTTCTCTGGTTACTTAATCAAACATTAATCTAAACATTCTTTTTTTTTATTTTTTTTATTTTATTTTTTTTAATTTATTCATTTTAGAGAGGAGAGGGAGAGACAGAGAGAGAGAGAGAGAGAGAGAGAGAGAGAGAGAGGAGAGACAGAGAGAGACGAGGGGAGGAGCTGGAAGCATCAACTCCCATATGTGCCTTGACCAGGCAAGCCCAGGGTTTCGATCCGGCAACCTCAGCATTTCCAGGTCGACGCCTTATCCACTGTGCCACCACAGGTCAGGCCAATCAAACATTAATCTAGATACTGCTGTGAAGTAACTTTGGAAATATAATTAAGATACCCACCTTAAAATAGGGAGATTATCCTGCATTAACTAGGTGAGTTCTTTCTATCTAATTACATCAGAACTTAAAAGTGATAACAACAATAATTTCTCTGTCTGAAAACAGAGAGATTTGTCTGAAGAGAAAGAAGAAAAATGATAAAGTGAATTCATGTGTGAGAAGGATATGACATACCCTTGCTGGCTCTGAGATTCAGGGTCAATGAGAGACACCAGCAGGTATTAAGGGAAACCATCAGCTAAAAGGCAACAAAGTAACTGGACCTTACTCTTAGAGCTACAACATACTAAATTCCATGAATAACTTGAATATGCTTCATTTCAATGTGTATTATTACTGAGCTTCTTGAAAAGAATATAGCAAATGGGCACCTTGATTGGTCCTATGAAAACTAGATTAGGAAAACCAGCTAAGCCAACCTGGAAAGTTGATCTACAGAATAGTAAAACAATATATATGTGTATCTTAGATCTAAGTCTGTGGTACTTTGTTATGGCAATTAAAGACAGAAAATACACCATTCCTCAAAGTTCACACAGAGACAGAATCACTAACTACTACTCAGGCACCAAGGGACCTTGGACTGAAAAGGACATTATCAGTGATCTCAATGAAATGAAATTCGGAAGTCACTTTTTTATTTTGGAAATATAATTTAAGCATCTAACTTTTTTCTGCAACCTCAAGAATAGGGAGAGGGCTCCAATAAGAGCTGGGCACAAATTTAAATGAAATAAGAGAAATTTATATTTTACACATGTGAGTTTACCAAGTAAGATTTATTTCCATTTCCACAGTATAAAATAGGAGTTAAGTTTATTCAGGAATTCTCATCTCCTTTGTGCTAATATTTCATATGTCAAGGACTTTTATATTTATATTATACTACACATGAACCTCACCCTGTTCAACCATTCTCATTTCATAAGCCCTTTGAAACTCTTCCTTCCAGAGTGCCATGCTCTGAGAGTAATCAAAATACCAAGATTTATCTCCAGTACTTGTCAAATAGACTCAACTGATATTTTTGACAATCTATTGTGTTAAACAAGTTCTAGTTCTTCTGTGTGATAACATTTATTGTTCCATTCATTTTATAAATTAAGTATTCTGTCTCAAGTGCAAATCACAAAATTTAAGCTCAAAGATGAATCTCACAAAAGATGCTATCTTTTAGTAATCTTTGAAGAAGATAAAGCATTCAAATTTATGTCTGCTTACTCAAGCATCCATTGAAAAGTCACCATTTAACAAGTAAGTCTTATAGAAAAAATAATTGTGAGCCTACTTAATAGCATATTCTTACATATGATCATTTCATTTTAAAAAGGGATAGGTATGGCCTGACCAGGCGGTGGCACAGTGGATAGAGTGTCAGACTGGAATGCCAAGGACCCAGGTTCGAGACCTGAGGTCGCCAGCTTGAGCATGGGCTCATCTGGTTTGAGCAAAAGTTCACCAGCTTGGACCCAAGGTCGCTGGCTCGAGCAAAGGGTTACTTGGTCTGCTGAAGGCCCACGGTCAAGCCACATATGAGAAAGCAATCAATGAACAACTAAGGTGTTGCAATGCACAACGAAAAACTAATGATTGATGCTTCTCATCTCTCCATTCCTGTCCGTCTGTCCCTCTCTATCTCTCTCTCTGACTCTCTCTCTCTGTCTCTGTAAAAAAAAAAAAAAAGGGATAGGTATGGAATAAAAGGACAAGAATAGAAAATTTACCAGGCAGTTGAATGAAAGTTTGCCAATAAGGAAACCATGCAAACATTATCACAACTTCAGCATGTGTTATGCAATGATTACATCTAGTGCAATAGCCTTAAATTCATTGTTCTTAGGTATCACTTGCCCCTGGGAATAATACTGCTTACAACTTGTTTCATATTGTTATTACTACACCTCCTGCATCATGTATTCTACATCTCTATTCTCTATGAACCTTAATCTAGTTAACCTTCATGCATAAGCAGAAGGAAAATCAGCCCAGAGATATGGTTCTCAGTACCTCAGGCAGATGGTATTGGATACAATCTGCCTCTCAAACATTAAACTTTAAGTGAAGAATAGTCTTATTGTGGACTTGCTCTGAAATATGTGGTTTGTGCCCTAATTATCATAGCTGTTATCCTTGAAATAACAATAATAAAAAGTTTAAAAATTAAAGTTAAAATAGTTTTATTTTCAAAATATCAGTATTTTTAAAATTAACTACTTTTTAAAATTTTTTATGAGAGTATAGGGTATAGTAACTTTAGTAAACATTATCAGAGTAACGTTTACTTTCGGTTTGAATCACAGTTGAATAAAACTTCTACTTTGCCATGAAGTGTATCATTAAGAGTTACTGGACTGGTCTGACTGGTGGTAGCAGAGTGGATAGAATGTTGACCTGGGATGTTGAAGTCCCAGGTTTGAAACTCTGAGTTACTGGTTTGAGCTCAAGGGTGGCTGGCTTGAGCCTAAGGTCACTGGCTTGAGCAAGAGGTCACTGGCTCAGCTTGAATTCTCCCCCCAATTCAAGGCACTTATGAGAAGCAATCAATGAATAAAAATAAGTGATGCAACTATAAGTTGATGCTTCTCATCCTCTCTCTCTCTCTCTTTCTCATCTCCCTTTCTCTCCCTCCCCCTCTCTCTCTGACTTTATCACTCCCTCTCTCTCTCTTTTGTGCATGTGCACACTAAAATAAATAAATAAATAAAATAAACAGAATTACTAGACTGGTTCTTTAAATATTTGAAGAAAATTATTTTTAAAATTTCTATTGTCAGAACACAAACTTATTGAAATTTTAAACTTTTAAATTTAAAACAAAAAAATTATGAAAAAAGAAGGGAGTGACAAAGATTGCATTAACAAATTCAAGTGGCATGAAGCATTAAAAGAATAATAATAAATATAACATTTTAATTTGCTCAAAAAATTGAATAACCCTTTTCTTAAACTTGACACGATGCAGAATAATACTTCTCTAAAGTTGAGGGTTTTAAATGTTAACCTGGATGAATTGACTTTGCACTCTTTATTTCTAAATATGCTTAGGAGAATATTTTTAAAAGTCTTGGTTCAGCACAGTTACAAAAATTGGGTGTCCTAAAATAATCAGAATACATATGTTCTTTGAAGGACATTAGTTCCCAGCTGGTAATTTTCTTATAAAATATTTAGCCATCTGAAATCCTTAGAAAGTTGTGATATATTATTAGATATTAGGAACCAGTACTTCTTTATGGAATATTTAAAGCCAAACTTTATTCCTAAATAACTTATACCATGGCAATTAATTAAATTTTATATAGGATGCTATAAATTTTAATTTTTAATCACAATATATCAATTTTTTAAAGATGAAAAATTTAAAACTATTTGTAAGTTACCTCCAAAATTTTAAAGATTTTATGTGGGTAAGAGTGAGGAACTGATTATTATTCTATAATTTTAGGCTTCTATTGACACAGAACTGCTCTATTCTGTTTTCTCTCTTATACTCTTTCAAAGTGATTACTCAAAATTTAATAATGTTAATATTCAAACTCAATTAGGGCAACCTTTTAAATAGTGTTCATCTCCAAAAATGTCCTCAGATAGTTAAGCTACAATCTTAAATGTTCTCCTTGACTCCTATCTTTAGTCTTGCATCTACTCTTTTGTCCCTTGTTGCTATCCATTCTCCAGCAGTCAAATGAGTCTTTAAAAAACTCCAAATTTTTTAATTCTAAATTCTCAAGTGACTTTTGTTGCGTTTAAGAATCAGCTAAAATCTTTATTTTGGCTTTCACAACCCTCCTTGACTCTTCTCCCTTTTCAACCTCATTTTCTTATGAGGAGGTGTGTTAGTGATGGTCAAGAACTCAAGAGTTTTTACTGTTTCTATAAATTTTATGTAATTATGGTAAGAGCACTTAGCATGAGATCTATTCTCTTAAAAGTTTTTAGTGTGCAAAATATTATTTTGACTTTGCATACAATGTTGTATGGCAATATCTAGAACTTAGTTTTCTTAACCAAAACATTTTACATGGTAACTTTCATTCTTATAACATGGCTTTTTCCTGTACTCAAGTTAAACTTTGTATTCCCTTCACCCTGAAAGCCCCACAATGTTTTAAAGTTAATGCTTTTGGACATATTAAGCCTCATGCCAACTAACCATGCTCTTGTCTTAGATCTTAGCATGGTCACATTCTACTGTCATTAGATCCAGTTTAAATGTCACATTCTTAGGTAGACCTTCCCTGCTCCTTCAACATTAACTTCTTCATCATGTTACTCTATTTATATTCTTCCTACTTTGATTTTTTGTTCATTTAATCATTTACTCATTCATTCATTTTACTTCCTATGTTCTCCATTAGATGTAGGTTCCAAAAAACCAGGAAACTTTCAAGTCCACAACTACATCCTTGATGCCAAAAACACTTTCTGGTCCATAGTAGGTACTTAATAAATATTTGTTGATTGAAAGAGTAAATAAATGAATACATGAATATGGTAACAGTAATTTTCTTCATTATTTAGAATCAAACTTTTTAAACTACAACCTATAAGATAAATATTTTGATGTAACTTCTATAAAAAATATTGTGCAATATTATACTTCAAAAACCAAATATGAGTATTTTGTTTGAAAAATTAAAGAATCAATATGCACTTAAAAACTGATGAAACATTTTATAAGTCAAAAGAGAAAAAAGTCATATTTATATACCAAAATTATATATATATATATCTTCCTTTATATTTTAAGTGATTTTAAAAAAGATTAAGTATAGATTACAAATGTAGCTATAAAATAAGCTTTAATTAAAATAATAACTTTTCTGCCTGTTAATTTCCATATAAGTCAATATTATATTTCCACCTTTCTCTCATTTTCTTTCTTGAAATCTAGGTAGAGAATCATGTTCACATAGTGTTAATTTCCCCTTTGGCTAAGTACTTCTTCCTTATATGTTCTAATATTTTTAAGATAAACATTAACAGAAGTTATAATAATGTGGTTCTCTTGAACAATTAACATATATTCAAACTAAGAGATTTTCAACACAATACAATATAATCAACAATGCAAATTTAAAATTTTCCAATAATTGCTACCTATATCAGTACTTTATAGGAATTCTAAGAGTCCTATATGAGTCAAGAAAATTTTATTGTTTGTATAGCAGGGTAAAACCCACAATTTGTTAGTTCATACCTATGATTAATAGTTCTTTTTTAACTTGTGAGCATAAGATGAATTCACCTTTAAGCAGTTAACCTTATCATCCATGTGCAAATATTTCTGTGGGCATAGTCTCTCTCTCATAGTGACTTAGGTGCTTAGAAAACCTTATTAACTCCAAACCAATAGGGTACCACTTAATGAACTACAGCAATAACACTCCAAGTGGTTCCTATAATTGAACTGTAGAGATTTGTTGCACTAGAAGTCTAAATACTACCAGGAAGGAATTTAGACACTTGGAAAAATACAGGCCATGGAACTGTATCTACATAAGCAATGTAAAATCAGCACTTAAGGTACTTTTCCAGATCGTTTTGAGTAAAAGAAAAGTGTTTAGCAAGTGAGGAAAACAAAATTTTTCATTAAGAATTCCTTCAGGAGACTGATCTGTAATTTATTTTCCTAGTGCTGTATGAAAAGACAGAGTAGGCTCTCAATAAACATTTTTTGAGGAAGTGGATAATGTGAATAATTGCATTAAATGTTCATTTTTTGACTTGTATGGATTAAGCTTTGTTTAGTCTTTGATTTTTTGTAAGAAATTAGTAAGGATGTAATAACTTCTGGCCATTAGCATTTAATTTTCTAAATCAATAAATCATGGTAATTTATGTGTTATACATAAGGCTGTTTGCTTTAATCTCATTTCACTTTCCATATGAATGATTTGTGAAAGATTTTTACAGTAAAAAATAAAATAAGTTAACCTCTGTTTTTTAAAAAAATCTACTGTTTCACCGGAAATAGTTTTCTTCATGAGTTTTACAAAATAGTATTTCAGATGTGAGGGTGATCTGACTGCAATGGCTATCATCCCAGTGATCACCAAGGTTGATTTAGCTGATCTGGCTGGTGACGCAGGTGTCCCCTTCTTTCCTCAATACTCACCGTGCGTCCCTCCCAAAGCTGAGAGCTCAAAGAGGACAGTCTTCACCATAAAGGAGAGACCTGTTCTTCCGTCAAGGGTATATGCACTAAAATCTTGTAACACACTTAAAAGCTTTCTGGACCTCTATTTTATTTTAATTAGAATACGGTTAGCATGGGTACAAAAACCTAGAAATTCAAAAAATTTGTTTTTATTTTTTGTTTCTATTCATTCTTGACTTACATATTTTTTCCTGTTTTTAAAATTAAAGTCTAACTATGTACCATCAAGTAAAAAAAAGGGGGGGGAATATTTGGGTAGCTGCGTTTCCCTGCTAGAATCTTCAAAATAACTCACAAGATAGTGTTTCAGATTATTTGTCTAGGCACAAAAAGCACATCCATTTCTTGAAATAAATATTGTTTTCACACATTCAAACAATCAAGATTATTTTGGCTTTTTTTGGTAAAATATTTTTATTTAGGAATTACTTTAGTTCTTGAGGTCACAGATTTGTTAAACAAAATTCAAGTTCATGTATTACTTTACCTGCTATGCTATTTTTCTAGGTAATTATATTTTAAACCTCTCTCCTCTATATTGTTTTTGACTGAATTTTCTAATATATAATAGCCTTTCTTGTAAAAATTTGGTTCTGATTATTAATTTTGCCTTCTTTTTTGCTAATTTTAAATGATACAATATACCTAATAGAATCACTTCTACATTAAAGAATTAGAATCTGTGAAAAATTTGCTGCTCATAAGTTTCTAACGTAGGTCAATTATTAATCAAAATGCTTAGTTACAAACTTGTAGGAAATAGATGTCTTTAATAGCTAATACTTACTCTTAACTCTTGTCCAATAATATAATTTAAAAGATCATTATTTGGATTTTTATTTTCCTAAATGCCTTGTCTGTAGGAAGTAATATGAGAATCATGTCTATTTAGAAGACTCTCAGAGACTTGTAAAAATCTGATCTTAGTAGAGTTTTCTTTGCACACCTCAAAATTTAAAAGACTTTCAAAATATTTGTACATATTAATTGATTTGTTTAAAAGTATGTCCTTTGCCATAATAGTTTGTATGTATTATCATCAAAAATATAGTGCTCAATCCAATGGTATTGATATTACAAAACAAAATATTTTAATAGAGCCTTATTAAAATTTTCTTAAAGCATTAAAATTTTAAATAAATAAATTTTACATAATGTAGTTCCTTTGCTTATGTTTTTATTAAAAGAAATTTTGCAAATTCTTCTGCTGTGTTTTTACAAATTTAGAAAATATGATCTCTGTGGACAGTTATGTAAATATTCTATGATTTTCACTTTATTTGTGTTCAAAAGAGTTAATCTGCATTCCAAGTTTTTATAATAATACAGTTCTCTACATATTTCAATACAAATTCCTCCACGAACACAAAACAAAGGTTTAAAAAGACACTGACAGAAGTCTGCCGAGAGGCTATGAATCTGCATTTACTTTTCCAGAGATACTTTGAATGTTATTTCAGGCAATCAGTTTATTGAACTAAAGACTCTTACACATTATCAGTTTGTACATATGGGACTATTACCATAATATTTTTTTTCAAAAATTGTAGAATCTGATGGAGTTAGTGTTAAAATATGAGGCAACCTTTTCTATTTTGCTTTAAAATAAAACTTGCAATTATAGTTCCAAGGACTAAGGTTCTGTTTTGAAAATACTTTTGTGTCCCCTTAACATATAAACAGATGTGTGACCAAAGGTTATACAACTGTCTGGTATCTAGTGTTCTTTATATAAAATAAACCATTCTAAAAATATGTTTGTAATGTATGTCAGAGTTATATGAAAATTTAAAAGAACTATGCAAATATAAGGCAATATTAAACATTGAATAATCATGTAAGCACAAATGTGATACTATTTTAATATATATATTTATATTACTTTCAGAAGCATTCAACAACGTTAATATATTTTACATGTATTACTAGAATGAAGTAAGTTATTTTAGTCACAAGTAAATGTACATTAACTAATATTCATTATCTATGACTTAATATGTTTAAATATCTGTATAAATATATAGAATTCTTCAAAGAGGAAGAATCCCAGACTTACTGGTCTCTGACGTTTACTCTTTGATTTTACAAGCTCTGAAATACCTTTTCCTTAAAATTATGTTGCCATAGTGATGCTTTATGTAATTATGGACACAAGGAATTTTAAGACATATATTTCAATGGAATTGTAGCATTACATAAAATATGATTGAAATCTAGAAACTATTTGATGGACTTCAGCTAAAATTCTTTATCTTTTATAACAAGATAAGATGTTTCAATTTACTTTTAAATAAAGATGTTTATACAGGGGCTAGTTACAGGTTTCTATGCCATTGATTTCAATTTAAAACCTTTTGGTACAAAGATGACACCATTATACAATAACAAAACTTACAAAAATTGTCCTGAATTTATTTTAATAGACTTTAGCCTTAGGCTAATCTTTGCTGTGGATATAATTGCAGATTTTAACCTTGATATAATATCATGTGTAAAATTTTCCATAGATATGACAAAGCACAAAAAATTTAACTAAAATTAGAATGAACTCTTTTTAGAGTTTAATTTTGAATCATAACAATACAGACAATCTCATGCTTTATTGCTTTTTCATACTTTGTATATAGCTACTTGAAATGAAAACAAAACAAATTACTCTGTGTCATGTGAGTGAAGCCAAAAAACCAAAAACAACCCAAAATAGTAATTACTCCTCTTCTTTAGGGGAAATGGGGGTTTCAGAAGTGTATTTAACATTTTTTTAAAGATCATGATATAATCAAATACTTTATAGTTTTTGCTAGCTTGTTTTAGATATGATAAATTCAGATGGTAAGTTAATATTTTTGCTTCATAAGTAGATGTTAAATAACACTTTCCTATAACATGATATTAGTTTAATATAAAATAGTTTCTTTAGCCTTACCAGGCAGTGGCACAGTGGATCGAGCAGGGGTCGGGAAATTTTTTTGGCTGAGAGAGCCATGAACACCACATATTTTAAAATATAATTCCATGAGAGCCATAAAACAACCCGTGTATGTTACGCATTATCCAATAAAAATTTGGTGTTGTCCTGGAGGACAGCTATGATTGGCTCCAGCCACCCACAACCATGAACATGAGTGGTAGGAAATGAATGGATTATAATACATGAGAATGTTTTATATTTTTAACATTATTTTTTTTTATTAAAGATTTGTCTGCGAGCCAGATGCAGCCATCAAATGCCACATCTGGCTCGTGAGCCATAGGTTCCTGACCTCTGGGATAGAGTGTCACATTGGGAGGTGGAGAATCCAGGTTTGAAACCCCGAAGTCGCCAGCTTGAACATGGGCTCATCTAGTTTGAGCAAGATTCACCAGCTTGAGCCCACAGCTACTGGCTTGGATAAGGAATTACTTGATCTGCTGTAGCCTCCTGGTCAAGGCACATATGAGAAAGCAATCAATGAAAAACTAAGGTGCTACAACAAAGAGTTGATGCTTCTCATCTCTCTTCCTTTCTGTCTGTCTGTACCTATCTGTCCCTCTTTGTCTCTATCTCTGTCTCTGTCGCCAAAAAAAATTTTTTTAGTAAAATAACTTATTAAAAATTATATATATATATATATATATATATATATAGAGAGAGAGAGAGAGAGAGAGAGAAAGAGAGAGAGAGAGAGAGAGAGAGAGAGAGAGAAAGAGAGATACACAGGAACATCAAGCTGCTCCTGTATGTGCCCTGACCAGGGAAGTGAACTGGAAACTTTGCGCTCCCGAAGACCGCTCCAAGGAACCAAGCTATTTGGCTACAGATTATTGATTTTCAGAAATAGAGAGAGAAAGGGAGAGAGAAGGGAGGAGGAATAAAAGCATTATTTCATTGTTGCACTCAATCATGCAGTCCTTGGTTGCCGATCAAGTGTCCCTGACTCCATATCAAACCTGCAACCTTGTTGTTTTGGGAAGATGCTCTTAACTGGCTGAGCTAACCGGCCAGAACCACACTTTCATAATTTTAATATTAAAATGTTTTATATTATTTTATAAAGCAAATTTTTGTTATGTATATACATTTATAAATTATAAATATAAATAACTAACATTGAAGTAACTAGTGATCACCACACTGATCAAATCCAGGTTCTATGTCTATACCTAGATTTTACTTTTCTCTTTCCTCTTGGTCAAAATTAAATTTCTTGTGGTAAATATTAAATATGTGCTCTTTCGAGATGAAAAGTCATTTCTAAAACACCTCTTAAAATAATACATGATATAATGTTAATTTTCCAAGATGATGTTCCTTTGAATTGCATATACTTATCATGAAAGTATTTTTTTATTTGTTCTTACTACAGCAACCTCTCAAGATAGGCAAAATAACAGAGTTTACTGGCAAGTCTGAATTAATTATAAAAAAGATAGATAAATACGATAGAAGTACAAAGAAACCTGTAAAATTTAATTGTCCCCAAATTCCAAGCATTACAAAGCCATTGTATTGAAGTATATTTTCTGAATATTTTCATTAAAATGTCAAAAGAAAAGTGTAACTGTAGAGATAAAATATAAGGTTTAGGCCTCGGTTTTCAGTAGTGATAGATTTTTTTTTTAATTTTTTGCTGGAGTGACGTCATAGAAATGGCATTGTAAGGAGCAATACCGATAAATCTCTCCAAAATTTTAACAACTTCTTTAACCAGAGACAGAAAAATCTATCCTTGGAGCATCTAGAAGTCCCACACTGAACACGAAGGTATAATTGAGTGAAAAATTGACTAAATATATAATTAACCCTGAAGGAAATAGGATGGAGAAAGGAATACTTCGCCTTCCTTACTAACCTAAACAAGGGCTGCTTTCACTTGGAACTGAGAGTATAGGAACTAAGGTGGGCAAAAGGTCGGTGAATAGAGCCAGGCTGCAGTACAAATATCCGAGCCAGGCTGTGGCATGAAAGTCCAAGCCTAGAAAAAACTGTGCTTGTGGCGACCCAGTCAACAAAAGCTAACTCTCATGCCAAACCCAGACAAAGAAAGGCACTTGGGACAGCCATTAGCCCTGATATCCTGGTTGGCAAGCACAGATAGAGTGAGAGAAGTTCCTCCTAGCATCCCGGGAGTGGGCGCCTGTGTTACCGGACAGAGGGGGAGAGCCAGAGGCCTTTGTGTGGGTTGAGATCAGAGTCTCGTGGTCCCCCTTGCAATTTGAAGAGTGGCACATGGGAAGTGCATGAAAGTGAAATTCCCTATGCTTGAACTTCTTCGGTGTGGGGGGGAGCGCCTCACCCGGGGTGAGAGGCAACCATTCTGATATCCTGGTCAGCGAGCATGGATAGTGGGCGAGAGGTTCCTCCTAGCACCTCAAAAGTTGGCTCCCGTGTTTCCAGACAGAGGAGCAGAGTCAGAGGCCTTTGCATGGGCTGTGACCAGAGTCTCAGTGTCACCCCTGCACCCTGAAGAGTGGTGCATGGGGAGTGCGTGAAAGCAAAATTCTCTATGCTTGAACTTCTCCGGGTGGGTGAGGCACTTCACCCAGCCATACAAGCTAACAGACCTGGGAAGGATTAGCTTAACCCACAATCTGCTCACCTCCCAACTGATCTATGTGACCCTAACTGACAAGATCTCTCACAGTTCAGCGATCTAAGACAAGAGGCATGATATTTTTTAGTGCCTCTTGATATGCTATGCATGTAGGGGTGGGGGCAACTTCTGATCAGAAAAGCTTGCATACTCAGGGATATATATTAAAAAGAGGGATTTAGCACCTTGTAAGTCCTCTTGCTTTGCAAACAATGACTAGGGCATTTTCTACCCAGCCAAAACAGGTTACAAAGTGCCAAAAGCCTGGGGAAAGTGGTCCCACAGAGCACTAAGATATTCTGGACATGCCTAGAGGTGTATAGAAAGGCACCTTGAAAACAATTGGCTCCCAGCCCTGCCTGATTATGCTAGTGGCTCTGAGTGACAGAGCCTTACCCAGAGCCCTGCGCTGAGTGGAGATAGAGTGGGGATTTGCCAGCTCTTTGAGTCTCTTACTCTCCAGGC
This sequence comes from Saccopteryx bilineata, assembly GCF_036850765.1. NCBI lineage: Eukaryota > Metazoa > Chordata > Mammalia > Chiroptera > Emballonuridae > Saccopteryx > Saccopteryx bilineata. The sequence goes on from NC_089497.1 coordinate 93,396,767, forward strand.
AGAGGCAGCAACAACCCCATAGCTGGGTCATCAGGCTGCTAATTCAGGAAGGAAAGTCTAGGAGAGAGGCTCCGGGAAAATGGACTCTCTCATTTTCAGAGCCTGCAAATGCTAATGAGCCTCGACTGCCAACGAGATTAAAGCCTAATACATGACATTGCCATAGAGACTTATGAACTGCAAACTTCTACCCAAGCATGCCACAGAGGCAGAACGCAGGGTACAGAGTCACTGACCAGGAAGAGGGAGAGAAAAGAAAAAGCAAAAAGATAACCTCTCAAAATCAAGAATAATCCACAGACTTTATAACGTTTTCCATTTTATTTTACTTGTTTGTTTGTTCCTTTCATCTTCCTGTCTTGAATATTTTCTTCTTCTTCCACTTTGGTCGTGTAATTCTCTGCTGCTCTTACTCTTTCCTCCCCTTGAACTACACTACCAATAAGTGTTACATCTCCCAATTTCTTTCCTTTCTTCTTCCTTTCTCCTTATAAGGGTTGCACTCCAAAACCCTTAACTCTCTCTCTCTCTCTCTCTCTCTCTCTCTTTGTTCTTTTTTCTTCTTTTTATTTTTCCTCTTTCTTTTTTTCTCCCTCTATATTAGTTTCTTCTTTTCTCTTTTAATTTTCCTCTCATTCAACCCTCAATCATGAACAAATTATTTTATTTTGGACTCAAATTATTTTTGTGGCACTTTGGGTGTTTTTTACTTTACTTTTTTAACTCATTAGCAGTGCTCCCAACCCTGACTCCCCATTTTATCTAGTTTTTGCTCCACTAAATACAATAGTAATTTTTAAAAATTTTCCCCCTTTTTCCTGTTTTCCTCTTATCCCTCTCATTATATATCTTAGTCAACCATCACTTAAAAGCAAATCATTTTATTCTTGACCCAAATTTTTTCCTTTTTTGCATTTTGTGGGTCCATACCCACTTTTTTGTTGCTTTATCACTTCTTCCCAACTCAGGCCCTCCATTATAGGTAGTTTTTGTTCTGTTTAGCACAATATAATTCACAGTTCATCACAATTTTTTCTCATGAAAAAGGAGAGAGGAGAGGAGAGGAAAAAAAAAGAAAAATAATATTTTTTTTTACCTTTTATTCTTTATTAATTCTCATTAGTACTATCAACAAAACCACCCTCCGATTCCATTAAGGAAAAGGAAATTGAATATCATGGATACAAAAGACAGAGAGGTAGCACAGATAGATGAGAAAAAATCTATGAAGAAAAAATTTAATATATTGGAAACCTTGGAGCTAAATGACAGAGAATTTAAAATAAAAATCCTAAAAAATACTCAGCAATATAGAAGGAAACACAGAAAAACAATTTAAGGAGCTCAGAAAACAACTCAACGGACACAAAAAATATATTACCAAGGAAATTGAAAATATAAAAAAAATCAAACAGAGATGAAAAACTCAATTCAGAAACTGAAAAAAGAGGTAACAAGCTTAGCTAATAGAACAGGCCAGATAGAAGGTAGAATTAGTGACAGAAGACAAGCAACTTGAGGCACAACAGAGAGAAAAAGATACTCAAAAATTTAAAAAAATGAGAAAGCCTACAGGAATTGTCTGACTCCATCAAAAAGACTAACATAAGAATGATAGGTATATCAGAGGGAGAAGAGAGAGAAAATGGAACTGAGAACATATTCAAACAAATAGTAGATGAGAACTTCCCAAGCCTGTGGAAAGAACTAAAGCCTCAAATTCAAGAAGCAAACAGAACTCCAAGTTTTTTTAACCCCAACAAACTTACTCCAAGGTGCATCATAATGAAATTGGCACAAACCAATAACAAAGAGAAAATTCTCAAGGCAACCAGAGAAAAGAAGAATACAACAAATAAAGAAGTGCCTATTAGATTATCATCAGATTTATCAACAGAAACTCTACAAGCTAGAAGAGAGTGGACCCCAATATTTAAAGTCCTGAAAGAGAGGAACTTTTAGCCAAGAACACTATACGCAGCAAAGCTATCATTCAAATACGAAGGAGAAATAAAAACATTCACAGATACAGAAAAGATGAGTGAATTTATCATCAAAAAACACCCACTCCAGCCTGACCTGTTGTGGTGCAGTGGATAAAGCGTTGACCTGGAACACTGAGGTCACTGGTTTGAAACGTGCACTTGCCTGGTCAAGACACATATGGGAGTTGATGCTTCCTGCTCCTCCCCCCTTTCTCTCTCTCTCTCTCTCTCTCTCTCTCCTCTCTAAAATGAATAAATAAATTTAAAAAAAATTAAAAAAAAAAAACCTACTCCAGGAATTACTAAAGGAGGTTTTCCAACCAGATACAAAGATACAAAGAACAAAACAAAACAAAACCACAAGTAAAAGCTCCACCAAGAACACAATAAAACCAAATTTAAACTGTGACAACAAAAATAAAAAAAAAATGGAGAGAGGACAGAGATTAACAGAAGCAAAGGATGATGGAGTACAGAAGTACTCACAAGATAGTGTACTATAATGAACAGGTTAGGAACTCCTTTCATTACTTAATGGTAACCACCCTTGAAAAAACCATCACAGAAGCACATGATTTAAAAAAGATAGCAACAGAGAAAAGAAGTATGGATTACATCCAAACAAAAACAAATGGTAGAAAAACAAAAGAGTAGAATCAAACAAGATACAAAAGTAACAGAAAGCAATATATAAAATGGCAATAGGGAACCCAAAAGTGTCAATAATTACACTAAATGTAAACAGATCAAACTCACCAATAAAAGGACACAGAGTAGCAGAATGGATTAAAAAAGAAAATCCAACTGTATGCTGCCTATAAGAAACACATCTAAGCAACAAGGATAAAGACAAAATCAAAGTGAAAAGCTAGAAAACAATACTCCAAGCAAATAACATCCAAAAAAAAGCAGGCATAGCAATACTCATATCTAATAATGCTGACTACAAGACAGAAAAAGTACTCAGAGACAAAAATGGTCATTTCATAATGATTAAGAGAACACTGAATCAAGAAGACATAACAATCCTTAATATATATGCACTAAACTAAGGAGCACCAAAATAAAGAAGACAGCTTCTTATTGACCTAAAAACAAAAACTGACAAAAATACAATAATACTTGGAGACCTCAAGACACCGCTAACGGCTCTAGTTTGTTCATACAAACAGAGAGTCAATAAAGATATATTGGCCTTAAACAAAACACTAGAGCACCTGGATATGATAGACATCTATAGGACATTTCATCCCAAAGTGACAGAGTATACATTTTTCTCCAGTGTACATGGATCATTCTCAAGAATTGACCATATGTTGGGCCACAAAAATAACATCAGCAAATTCAGAAAAATTGAAATTGTACCAAGCATATGTTCTGATCATAAAGCCTTGAAACTAGAATTCAACTGCAAAAAAGAGGAAAAAAACCCACAAAAAAGTGGACACTAAACAACATACTTTTAAAAAATGAATGGGTCAAAGAAGAAATAAGCGCAGAGATCATAAGATATATACAGAGAAATGAAAATGACAATATGACATATCAGAATTTCTGGGATGCAGCAAAAGCAGTAATAAGAGGGAAGTTCATCATATCACTTCAGGCCTATATGAACAAACAAGAGAGAGCCCAAGTGAACCACTTAATTTCACTCCTTAATGAACTAGAAAAAGAAGAGCAAAGACAACCCAAAACCAGCTGAAGAAAGGAGATAATAAAAATCAGAGCAGAAATAAAAGAAATAGAGAACAGAAAAATTATAGAAAAAATTAATAGAACAAGGAGCTGGTTCTTTGAAAAGATCAACAAAATTGACAAACCCTTGGCAAGACTTACCAAGGAAAAAAGAGAAAGAATTCATATAAACAAAATCCAAAATGAAAGAGCAGAAATCACCATGGATATCATAGATAGACAAAGAATTATTGGAGAATACTACAAAAAACTATATGCCACTAAATTCAACAATCTAGAAGAAATGGATAAATTCCTAGAACAATACAACCTTCCTAGACTGAGTCAAGAAGCAGAAAGCCTAAACAGACCAATTAGCAGGGAATAAATAGAAAAAAAACTATTAAAAACTTCCCCAAAAATAAAAGTCCAGGCCTAGACGGTTATACTAGTGAATTCTATCAAACATTCAAAGAAGACTTGGTTCCTATTCTATTCAAAGTCTTCCAAAAAATTGAAGAAGAAGTAATACTTCCAAACACATTTTATGAGGCCAACATAACCCTAATACTGACATCTGGCAAGGACGGGACAAAAAAAGAAAACTACAGACCAATATCTCTAATGAATACAGATGCTAAAATACTAAACAAAATACTAGCAAATTGAATACAACAACATATTAAAAAAATACATCATGATCAAGTGGGATTCATCTCAGAATCTCAAGGATGGTTCAACATATGTAAAATGGTTAACATAATACACCATATCAACAAAACACAGAACAAAAACCACATGATCTTATCAATAGATGCAGAAAAGGCATTCGATAAAATACAAACAACTTTTTTTGTTTAAGACACTCAACAAAATGGGTATAGAAGGAAAATATATCAACATGATAAAGGCCATATATGATAAACCACCAGCTAACATCATATTAAATGGCACAAAATATAAGGCTTTCCCCTTTAAATCAGGAACAAGACAGGGCTGTCCACTCTCTCCACTCTTATTTAACGTGGTGCTAGAAGTTCTAGCCAGAGGAATCAGACAAGAGAAAAAAATAAAAAGCATCCATATTGGAAAAGAAGAAGTAAAGGTATCACTTTTTGCAGATGATAGATCCTATACATCGAAAACCCCAAAGAATGTACAAAAAGACTACTAGAAACATTAAGCTAATACAATAAGGTCGCAGGATACAAAATTAATATAGAGAAGTCCAAAGCCTTTCTATATGCCAACAATGAAACATTAGAAAACAAACTCAAAAAAATAATCCCTTTCACGATTGCAACAACAACAACAAAAAATACCTAGGAATAAACATAACAAAGAATGTAAAGGACCTATATAATAAAAACTACAAAGCATTGTTGAGGGAAATCTAAAAAGATACAATGAGATGTAAAAAACATTCCTTGTTTTTGGATAGGAAGAATAAATATAATCAAAATGGCCATATTACCCAAAGCAATATACACATTTAATGCAATTTCTATCAAAATTCCAATGACATTTTTTAAAAAAATGAAATGATCAGATTTATATGGAAGTATAAAAAATCCCTAATAGCCAAAGTAATCCTAGAGAAAAAGAATGAAGCTGGGGGCATTACAATACCTGACTTCAAAATATATTATAGAGCCATGACAATCAAAACAGCATGGTATTGGAAGAAAAATAGACACTCAGACCAAAGGAACAGAATAGAAAATCCAGAAGTAAAACTACATATATATGGTCAAATAATTTTTGATACAGGGGTCAACAACACACAATTGAGGAAAAAAAGCCTCTTCAGCAAATAGTGCTGGGAAAACTGGAAAGCTACATGCAAAAGAATGAAACTCGACTACAGTTTTTCCCCTTGTAGTAAAATTAACTCAAAATGAATCAAAGACCTAAATATAAGACCTGAAACAATAAAGTACATACAAGAAGACATAGGTTTTAAACTCATGGACCTTGGTTTTAAAGAGCATTTTATGAATTTGACTCCAAATGCAAGGGAAGTGAAGGCAAAGATAAATAAATGGAACTACATCAGGCTAAGAAGTTTTTGCTCAGCAAGAGAAACTGACAACAAAATAAACAGACAGCCAACTAAATGGGAAATGATATTTTCAAACAACAGCTCAGATAAGGGCCTAATATCCAAAATATACAAAGAACTCATAAAACTCAACAACAAACAAGCAACCAATCCAATAAAAAAAATGGGAAGAGGACATGAACAGACACCTCTCCCAGGAAGAAATACAAATGGCCAACAGATATATGAAAAAAATGCTCATCTTCATTAGTTATTAGAGAAATGCAAATCAAAACTACAATGAGATACCATCTCATACCTGTTAGATTAGCTATTATTAACAAGACAGGTAATAACAAATGTTGGAGAGGCTGTGGAGAAAAAGGAACCCTCATTCACTGTTGGTGGGAATTTAAAGTAGTACAACCATTATGGAAGAAAGTATGGTGGTTCCTAAAAAAACGGAAAATAGAACTACCTTATGACTCAGCAATCCCTCTACTGGGTATATACCCCCAAAATTCAGAAACACTGATACATAAAGACACATGCATCCCCATGTTCATTTCAGCATTATTCACAGTGGCCAAGACATGGAAACAGCCAAAAAGCCCTTCAATAGAAACTGGGTAAATAAGATGTGGCACATATACACTGTGGAATACTACTCAGCCATAAGAAATGATGACATCAGATCATTTACAACAAAATGGTGGGATTTTGATAACATTATACGGAGTGAAATAAGTAAATCAGAAAAAACCAAGAACTGCATTATTCCATACGTAGGTGGGACATAAAAACGAGACTAAGAGACGTGGACAAGAGAGTGGTGGTTAAGGGGGGGATGAGAGGGAGGAGAGAGGAGAAAGGGGAGGGGCAGGGGCACAAAGAAAACCAGATAGAGGGTGACGGAGGACAATCTGACTTTGGGTGATGGGTATGCAACATAATTGATTGACAAGATAACCTGGACATGTTTTCTTTGAACATATGAACCCTAATTTATTGATGTCACCCCATTAAAATTAATAGAAATTAAAAAAATTTCCAAAAAAAAATAAATTAAAAAAAATAAATAAATAAATAAATAAAATTTGCTACACAACTTTTTAATTATTATAACCATAGGAAGCTTTAAAGGTCTTGACTTTGGTAAATAAGAAAATGTCAGGTAGTTCAGAGCTTATATTTGCCGAAATGTTCGTTGTTTAAATTATTGTAAGCAGTATTTCATATTTGCTGGCTACATCTCTGAAAATGTAACCTCCAAAAGCATCTATTCAAAATGTTTCTTTGAACTTCCTAAGTGAAAGATTTCTTATGTAACTTCTATAAAACCTCTGGGAAAGAGTCTATTTAGTAGCTAAAATTGCTACTGTGTCAGCAATTTAGGCTTATTGCACAGGACATGTTCCCTTTTCCATGTATTTAATAATTTTAGACTCCAGATTGTATATGCTGTAGATGATGAGACCCCTGAGCCTTTTATCAGCATTTTAAAATTTAATTCTACTGACCACTTTAGGAAGAAAATTTAATGAAGAAAATAACAAATAATGCTGAGTGATGTTTGCCTCTTGTCATTTTCCTGGAAGTAATATGGATGATATCTGTCCAAAATGTGTTTATGGATTCAGAAGTCTACATTAAAATTTCTTTAGCCACAATTATGCTTGTAAGTCATTGGTCATGTAGGATCAGAATTATTGGTCAACATATGCTGAAAAGGAGAAATGGAACCACTGGGATGGCTGCCCCATCATAGCATAGCATTCTGGGTTTCTTGTCATCATTGCTGTTACGTATTCTACACAGTAGGTCTCTAAGGAAACAGAAGAATTGACAATTGCAGTTAAGCATAAAAATATGCAGGAAAAAATAACTAAAGTAGATAGAGTTTTTGTTTGTTTATTTGTTTTACACAGAATTCAAGGTAGTAAAATAAAGAAGTGAAATCCAGAGAATAAAGAGTGAATACAGTTTTTCACTGTTAACCTTTGACAAAACATAACTTTTCCTGAAGCTGCATTGACTTGGGAAAATAGCTACCCATTAAAAGAAACACACATTAAAAGAAAAAAAGATTAAAAAACTCCACAGACACAAGCATAGTATTTTGAGTGATTTATTATGTGCAAATTGCTATCAAAGTAAGCTATTTCAAATGAGAATTATTGGGTATTGGCTTTTTTCTTTACACAGTTAATTCTGGCACCATTTCTCATGTAACAAGCACTTTCTTTTTTTTGTGGCAGAGACAGAGAGTCAGAGAAAGGGACAGATAGGGACAGACAGACAGGAAGGGAGAGAGATGAGAAATGTCAATTCTTTGTTGTGACTCCTTAGTTGTTCATTGATTGATTTCTCATATGTGCCTTGATGGGGGGGGGGGGGCTACAGCAGACTGAATGACCTCTTGCTTGAGCCAGCGACCTTGGGCTCAAGCTGGTGAGCTTTGCTCAAACCAGATGAGCCTGCGCTCAATCTGGCGACCTCAGGGTCTCAAACCTGGGTCCTCCACATCCCAGTCCGACGCCCTATCCACTGTGGCAAAGCCTGGTCAGGCTAACTAGCACTTTTTAAAGTCTGTGAGTGTATACAATGTTCCCATCTATCAGGGTTTCTCAGTTGAAGTGTGTCTTAACCAACTAAGTGATCTCTTTTATCGACTTTGGCTCTTTTCTTAACCATTCCCCACATTGCAGCCATGGTGATCTTTGCAAATCTTGTGATGACACTCACTCTACTTTCAATACAGTGTGTCCGTAAAGTCATGGTACACTTTTGACTGGTCACAGGAAAGCAACAAAAGACGATAGAAATGTGAAATCTGCACCAAATAAAAGAAAAACTCTCCCAGTTTCTGTAGGATGATGTGGCAGCATGTGTGCATGCACAGATGATGACATAACATCGTGTATAGAGTGGAGCAGCCCACGGCCATGCCAGTCGAGATGTGGATGGTAGAGAGAAAAGTTCAGTGTGTTCTGTGGCTCACTAAATTCGAATCCGTGACCAAAGTGCAATGTGAATATCGGCACGTTTAAAACAAAGCGCCACAACGTAGGAATAACATTACTCAGTGGGATAAGCAGTTGAAGGAAACCAGCAGTTTTGTGGAGAAACCCCATTCTGGTAGGCCATTAGTCAGTGACAAGTCTGTAGAGGCTATACGGGATAGCTACCTAAGGAGCCCTAAAATATCTATGCGTGAGCCCACATCAAACTGCACTGAATAGGTATGAAACTGGGAGAGTTTTCCTTTTATTTGGTGCAGATTTCACATTTCTGTTGTCTTTTGTTTCTTTCCTGTGACCGGTCAAAGGTACACCATGACTTTACGGACACACTGTCCTGTTTGCTGTAACCTTTAAAGCCCCAAGAAATCTGGTACTTGCCTCCTTTTCGAGCTGCATCATGTATCACTCCCTGGTTTAATAAAGTCTAGCTTGGCAATTTTTGAGTTCCTTAGACTTGCCATGTGCTTTTCCATCACTGAGTGTATGCTCTTTCTTTTGTCAGGAAGACCTTCTTTACATCCCAGTCTTGTCTACATTGTAACATTAAGCTACTATTCACTTTTGATCAGGTGTTACTTCCTCAGAAATCTTTACCTGATCCTTTAGTCTAGCTCAGGTCTTTTATAGATGAGGTCTCATAGATTCATTTCATTTTTCCTTCAGAAGATATATCTCGGTCTGTCATTATATGTACATTTTGAGGATTATTCCTCTGATTTCTGTCTCCTTTACTAGACTAAAAACTTTTTGAGAAAAGGATTCTTTTTTTTTGCTTACTGTTAATTGATAAAATATTTGAAAAATTTTAGGAGTTCAATAAGTTTATATTTCTGTGAAATTTTCCTAAATATGTGTGATATATTATTGATTGATATTAAATGACAATTTGAATATTTGTACATGACAAATGTAAGGCCGGTGGCCATGGCCATGCAGGTTCACATTGGATTCAAGAAGACAGTAAAGGAATTCTGGAGCCAGAAAATGCTGGGGCATTTCATTTATTAGAGTTTCACAGTGGCAGACAAGCAAGCAGGCAGGGAAAACTGCTTCCTTCTCTGTCTGGACTCCCAAGCCAAAAACAGGTGAGTGGAGAGGTCCCTTCCCTGGCAAACAATAGAAAACAACAGCCCCTCTCAAGCAAGCAAGCAGTTCACAATTTGCAATCTGCAGCCTCGAGGGCAGGCACCCGCCGCCTTTCATAGACTGTACACACATGGCACTGTCCCCTGTCCAAGCATCAATCAGGCAAAATACAAGCAAGCAAGCCTAATACATTGTTACACACTTGTTTGCCCAATAATAAACTTAAGATATCCATGAGTCAGGCAAGAGGACAGATAATAGCAGAAACACAAACCTGTGGTGGTTCAGTGTTTCTTCTTAGTATAGTGACCAGCATTAATTGTCCTCTAAGCCACAAAATCCCAAAAGAAAGGTGCAACTTGTATAAGCAAGATGTTGGGATCGAGAAGTCAGTCAATCTTTGAAAGGTTTAGAAAAAATAACAACATGCCGAGCTGTGGGTTTAGGTAGGACTCAGATGGAGACCTTGCAACTGGAACTGAACTCAGTGAAAAGATGGTGTTGAGGCAAAGGAAGGTGATTACTGTTTCTACAGGTAGACCAGCAACAAAGTAGAATGCAGGAGAATCCCTTGAGCTTTTCAATGAGAATTTACTAAAGATCAACCTAGTTAAGGACAAGAAGAATCCCTCAAGCCTAAATAGTGTTGATCATGAAGAAGACAAAGGTAAATATATAGAGTAGCAGATACGGAATTAAAAAAATAAGCAGCTGTGAACATTTTTAAATCAATAAAAATTTATCTTTAATGTGAAAATGTTTTGATTAATATAAAGCCTGCATGAATGCTCTGCCTATAGTAGCAAGTTGCATGGTAGTGGGAAATAGGTATTATAAAATTTTTGAAAAAAAGATAAGGGTCAAAGATAAATTAAAATTTGGTGGAAAAAATTTTAAACATGGTGGCTGGAGGGGGATAGGGAAGAGGGAAGAGGAGGAGTGGAGAAGCAGATAGTAGTTTCGCTTGTGAGCCTTAACCTGGAATTTTTTTTTTTTTCTTTTGCGTTTTTCTGAAGCTGGAAACAGGGAGAGACAGTCAGACAGACTCCCGCATGCGCCCGACCGGGATCCACCCGGCACGCCCACCATGGGGCGACGCTCTGCCCACCAGGGGGCGATGCTCTGCCCGTCCTGGGTGTCGCCATGTTGCGACCAGAGCCACTCTAGCACCTGGGGCAGAGGCCACAGAGCCATCCCCAGAGCCCGGGCCATCTTTGCTCCAATGGAGCCTTGGCTGCGGGAGGGGAAGAGAGAGACAGAGAGGAAAGCGCGGCGGAGGGGTGGAGAGCAAATGGGCACTTCTCCTATGTGCCCTGGCCGGAATTGAACCTGGGTCCTCCGCACGCTAGGCCGACGCTCTACCACTGAGCCAACCAGCCAGGGCGGCTTGACCTGGAATTTAATGCAGGACATCCACACACTGGGCCGGCACTCTACTGCTGTGCCAACCTGCCAGGGCTGACCCTAATATACTTTCTTGAGACAGTTTTTACCACTAAATATATAAAAATAATTCTATGCTAGTATTGCTGCAAAGATGCATGTATCAGATTGAGATATGGTCCCCATCTCAATATATTCTGGGATATCATACTATACAAATTTATAATTTTTTATGCCAAGTACCCTTGACCATAAACAGGAGAAATAGAGATTATAGAAATAAGAAAATTGTACACACACACTCAGAATTTATGAACACTTGTCATTTGTGATAACATGAATGGATTTTGAGGGTAGTATGCTAAGTGAAATAAATCAAAGAATGATAATAACTACTGTATAATCTCACTTACATGTTAAATCTAAAAGCAAAGCAATACAAAACCAAAAATAAATAAATAATTTATAGACACTGAGAACAGAGGAACAAAGTCATGGTTTCCAGAGGTGGGAGATGGGAGGTGAATTGGTATAGGGGATCAAAAAATACAAACTTCCAGTTATAAAATAAATCATGGGAATGTAATGGTAACTGTAGTTTGTAATACTGTATTGCATAAAAGATGCTCAGAGAGTAGATTTTAAAACATTCTCAGCACACACACACACAAACACACACACACAAAAAAAAATTTTACAACCTATATATGGTGATGAATGTCAACTAAAATTATGTGGTGATCATTCTGCAGATATACAAATATCAAAAGTAATATAGTGTTATATATCAACTATACCTTAATAACAAACAAACAAAAAAACACCAACTAATGATAAGGAAAAAAGTGGCCTTTATAAAGAAGATAATAAACTTATTTCAAAATTTTGAGCACATTGTATTAAAATTTTTATTCTTTTTGAAATTCTTTGCTATGCTTTATGAACAATTAAAACAAAATATCCTCTTCTAAAGTAACTTTTCTTATATACATCTCAGCTATTTATTTTGATTTAATATCATGCATGTTTATTTTACAGATTGTGGCATGAAGAATAATGATCTCGTAAAATGTCTACATCCTAATTTTCAGAATCTGTAAATATGTTATTTCACATGACAAAGGGTGCTTTGTGGATACAATTAATTAAGTTAAGGACCTTTTGATGGAGAAAATTGTATGGATTAGTGAGGCATTTCCAGTGTAATCTTTCAGGCAGATACCTATTTTAGCTGCAAAAAAACGAGAGAGATGGCATGAGAATGACTCAATCCACTGTCATTGACTCTGATAATGGAGTAAAAGCCACAGACCAAGAATGTGTGTGGTTTTCAGGAACTGAAAAGGCAAGGAACTTATTTTTTTTCCGGAGTGTGCAGAGGGAATGCAGACTTGCCAACATTATGATTATAAATTGGAGTGGCCTAAGTCTGATTTCTAAACTACAGAACTGTAAGATAATAAAGTGGTTTTAGTTCATGAAGTTTGTTGTGATTTGTTAGTGAGAGAAACAACCCATCCATATGCAATGGAATATTTACTTATGCAGAAATGTAATAATTGAGAATAATAAGTGATAAATGAAATAAAAAAGAAAATAAATGTTAATAGAATCAACTGAGCAAGAATTGATAATTCTAATAATCAAGTGCTCTTTTAGTTTCTTTTGTTACTGAGATACAATTAAGTTTAGTTTTTCACTGAATTAAAATTTTATTCCCCAAATGTAATTTCAAGAATGCCTGTCACTTCTTTTTTAAATTGGATTTAAGTTCCTAAAGATTCAGTAAATAAAGTATTGTTGTTTACTATAAAAGTATATTATCTATTAGACTAATAAATTCAAAGAACTTCATAAAAACTGTACTTTATGTGAGCCCAATTTAAAAATTAATTGAACTTTATGATTCTCAAAGCCTTTCTGAAACTAAAATTAGCAAACCAGTAAATATACTTAGTTCTAACAGTATACAAATAAAATAATTAAATATGCTTCTATACACTGCCAAATTATTGCCAATTATCAATAGGTACAAACTCAGACTTTAATTTGTCATCAAGTCATATATATAATATAAGGAAGGATGATAAATGTGGTTATCCGCTAGCAAGTGATGATCACATCTACCTTTTCTGCATTATATCAAACCATACCAAATTAAATAAAAGATTTCATGTTAGCTCATACTTCACTGAAGCAAAAATAACAGAAAACATCATATTGTATATATATTATAGGAGCTTACTGAGGAGAGACTGAGCCATTTCACCTGCAGGTGTTGTAAAGTACCAAAGGCTACAGAATTAATATTAATATTTTAGGAGGCTTGGAGAACATTTTATTAATTTGGGTTAAGGTGTGCAGAGAAATTGTGAGAATAGTCTCTGTACTGTGTGATTGGCATAACCAGGATGGCCCTTGGCATTGTATTATAAATGCAAGGGGAGGAAAACATGGATTCCCAGACATTCCACCACACCTGTGGGGAAAGGTGTGAATGGCTAGCCAGGTGCAGGAAGAGAAAAGCTAAAATAAACCTTTTCTTATAGCAATGAGCCATTTGCGGGCATTTGTCCCCACGGAAACTACCACTCCTATGTAAATGCGTGTGTGACTCTGGACAGAGAGATAGCAGATAAACACTAGATAATATAGGAAAGCCTTTAATATGTAAAGAGACATCTTTCTACCATTGTGTTGACTTGTAAATTTTGTTTTCTCCAAAATGATGTATGGTTTGCAAATTGAACATGGTCCTATCATGTTAAAGGACATATGACTATACCCAATAGCGGTAAGGGGCTCCTAATTGCAATTTTTGCTTCTGTACTTCCCACTTACAAAACTATAAAAACTAAGTAGAACAAAGGGCCGGCATGCTCTCTGTCAGATTTCTGTCGGAGTTCCCGCTGCTTGGCCAAGCTAGACAATAAAGCTTTGATGTGTAAACGATGGACCTTGTTCCTGTCTTCCATATTTTGGGTCCCTCCGAATTTGGATTAACACTTACTTTTCTAGTTAGCAGATTCTTGGTGTAGTGTTAAGTACGTTATCTCCATCAAGTCTTTGTAATCACACACTCCATGCAAGCTAGAGGGTAGGCATCTTGTTTCCTACTTAGTAAATTATCTTAGTAAAGTATCTGACACTAGGTGGATGCTCAATATTTAACAAATAGAAAATTTATTAGGTAGTTTTTTAAAATTATCTCTTAATCATTTCCCCCATTACAGGAAAATAAACTGAGGATTAAACATGTAGAGGCAATTCTGCCATTTGCAGCAGGAACAGCTGGTTGATTCCAGTTAGTTGAATCCAGCATCAAAACTGCTAAGCATCATGCTGACTTTAAACCACCAATGACAGTTCAAGTGGAGATTGCCTCTAGCCAAATCTACACTTTTTAACTACTAACAGCATTATATTTACAGAAAAAATATAAGATCATTTTGTGTTTGGTGTGGTTAGTTTTGTTGTTGTTTATAGAATAGAGACAACTTTAAATAAAATTTTCTCAAATCAAATTTTTAAATTATTTAGCTCCTCAACCCAATTTACACAGAAATCCCAAATTCTTACTTTACTTTTGTGATGTGGTTATTTCACTCAAATTTGGGTTTATAAAATTTAATGGCTCTATGTTTTGATTTTATTATGTATGGAAAAAATAACTATGGAAGAAATCATTTTTTTGTTTGTTTTATTATTGTCTCATTTCCCCTCTTGTGCTTGGCTATACTATTATAAAGACACTTTTTAAAATGTTAATATTTGAAATACCATACTCACTCATAAATAATACTGCCTTAAACTGCTGCAATAGATTTTAAGAGTTAATATGATTTATGTTACTTGCCTTTTTCATTGTTTCTCTAACAGTGATAACTGTATGCTCTTCATCAACATCATTATTTGGGTTTATATGGCAAAGGTGAATCACAGAACTCTAAATAATAATTCTTATTTCTGCTTGTACATTTTACTCCATTAGGATGTCAACATGTAGAGACTAGAAAACAAAATTATTTACTTTTATGATTTTGAGGACCTGACAAATGTCAAGAGAAGTTTACAAATAGTTTCTTGCAAATGTGAGAAACACATCCATCAGTGTTTTCTTTGCTAATAGCCAAATATGTAAATAGGAAGTTCATCGCTATCAGTGCACAAGCTCTATCTATATAGCCCATGTAACAATGTAAAGTGATAGGCAAATCCTTTGTCTTTTTGTATTACAATCTCCTGTTAATTAGATCAAGATTATATACAAGATTGGTTCACCCAATTAGTTAGTGAAGAGAAACTCAGAGTTTTATAAATTTGCTTATTCATGCTAGGAGGCAAAATGGAAGCAACGACTACCTAGATGGCAGTGTATGAATAACAGTACAACTTAGTATTTGTGACTAAAAGATACTACCAAGTGTATGCAAATCTGTGAGTAAATGTTGGAAGTTAATAAGATTTTTCAGATATCCATTTGGCATACTTTCTGTTCCTTGTATCTGTTCAGATTTGTGTTCTGTAAATACAGAAAAAAGCAAGATACAAAGAGTACTATTGTTAGAATAGGTATATTATATTATATTACATTATTTTATAAATTTCTTATTTTTTAATTTTTAATTTTTTATTTATTTATTTATTTTTTTTATTTTATAATTTTATTTTTTAATGGGGTGACATCAATAAATCAGGATACATATATTCAAAGATAACAAGTCCAGGTTATCTTGTCGTTCAATTATGTTGCATACCCACCACCCAAAGTCAGATTGTCCTCTGTCACCTTCTATCTTGTTTTCTTTGTGCCCCTCCCACCCCCTATCCCTCTCCCATTCCCCCCTCCCCCCCGTAACCACCACATTCTCATCAATGTCTCTTAGTTTCACTATTATGTCCCACCTACGTATGGAATAATACAGTTCCTGTTTTTTTCTGATTTACTTATTTCGCTTCGTATCATGTTATCAAGATCCCACCATTTTGCTGTAAATGTTCCGATGTCATCATTTCTTATGGCTGAGTAGTATTCCATAGTGTATATGTGCCACATCTTCTTTATCCAGTCATCTATTGATGGGCTTTTTGGTTGTTTCCATGTCCTGGCCACTGTGAACAATGCTGCAATAAACATGGGGCTGCATGTGTCTTTACGTATCAATGTTTCTGAGTTTTGGGGATATATACCCAGTAGAGGGATTGCTGGGTCATAAGGTAGTTCTATTTTCAGTTTTTTGAGGAACCACCATACTTTCTTCCATAATGGTTGTACTACTTTACATTCCCACCAACAGTGGATGAGGGTTCCTTTTTCTCCACAGCCTCTCCAACATTTGCTATTACCTGACTTGCTAATAACAGCTAATCGAACAGGTGTGAGGTGGTATCTCATTGCCGTTTTGATTTGCATTTCTCTATTAGCTAAAGAAGATGAGCATCTTTTCATATATCTGTTGGCCATTTGTATTTCTTCCTGGGAGAAGTGTCTATTCATATCCTCTTCCCATTTTTTTATTGGATTGTTTGTTTGTTTGTTGTTGAGTTTTATGAGTTCTTTGTATATTTTGGATATTAGGCCCTTATCTGAGCTGTTGTTTGAAAATATCATTTCCCATTTAGTTGGCTTTCCGTTTATTTTGTTATCAGTTTCCCTTGCTGAGCAAAAACTTCTTAGTCTGATGTAGTCCCATTCATTAATTTTTGCTTTCACTTCTCTTGCCATTGGAGTCAAATTCATAAAATGCTCTTTAAAACCAAGGTCCATGAGTTGAGTACCTATGTTTTCTTCTATGTACTTAATTGTTTCAGGTCTTATGTTTAGATCTTTGATCCATTTTGAGTTAATTTTTGTACAGGGGGAGAGACTGTAGTCCAGTTTCATTCTTTTGCATGTGGCTTTCCAGTTTTCCCAGCACCATTTATTGAAGAGGCTTTCTTTTCTCCATTGTGTGTTGTTGGCCCCTTTATCAAAAATTATTTGACTATATATATGTGGTTTTATTTCTGGACTTTCTATTCTGTTCCATTGGTCTGAGTGTCTATTTTTCTGCCAATACCATGCTGTTTTGATTGTTGTGGCCCTATAATAGAGTTTGAAGTCAGGTATTGTTATGCCCCCAGCTTCATTCTTTTTCTTTAGAATTGCTTTGGCTATTCGGGGTTTTTTATAGTTCCATATAAATCTGATGATTTTTTGCTCTATTTCTTTAAAAAATGTCATTGGAAGTTTGATGGGAATTGCATTAAATTTGTATATTGCTTTGGGTAATATAGCCATCTTGATTATATTTATTCTTCCTAGCCAAGAACAAGGTATATTCTTCCATCTCATTATATCTTTTTCAATTTCCCTTAACAATGGTTTATAGTTTTCATTATATAAGTCCTTTACATTCTTTGTAATGTTTATTCCTAAGTATTTTATTTTTTTTGTTGCAATCGTGAAGGGGATTATTCTTTTGAGTTCCTTCTCAGTTGTTTCATTGTTGGCATATAGAAAGGCTATTGACTTCTGTATGTTAATTTTGTATCCTGCGACCTTACTGTATTGGCTTATTGTTTCTAGTAGTCTTTTTGTGGATTCTTTGGGGTTTTCAATGTATAGGATCATATCATCTGCAAAAAGTGATACCTTTACTTCTTCTTTTCCGATATGGATGCCTTTTATTTTTTTGTCTTGTCTGATTGCTCTGGCTAGAACCTCTAGTACCACATTAAATAAGAGTGGAGAGAGTGGACAACCCTGTCTTGTTCCTGATTTAAGGGGGAAAGCCTTCAGTTTAGTGCCATTTAATATGATGTTAGCTGATGGTTTATCATATATGGCCTTTATCATGTTGAGATATTTTCCTTCTATACCCATTTTGTTGAGAGTCTTAAACATAAAATTGTGTTGTATTTTATCGAAAGCCTTTTCTGCGTCTATTGATAAGATCATGTGGTTTTTGTTCTTTGTTTTGTTGATATGGTGTATTACATTAACCGTTTTACGTATGTTGAACCATCCTTGAGATTCTGGGATGAATCCCACTTGATCATGATGTATTATTTTTTTAATATGTTGTTGTATTTGATTTGCTAGTATTTTGTTTAGTATTTTAGCATCTGTATTCATTAGAGATATTGGTCTGTAGTTTTCTTTTTTTGTGCCATCCTTGCCTGGTTTTGGTATGAGGGTTATGTTGGCCTCAAAAAATGTGTTTGGAAGTATTGCTTCTTCTTCAATTTTTTGGAAGACTTTGAGTAGAATAGGAACCAAGTCTTCTTTGAATGTTTGATAAAATTCGCTGGTATAGCCGTCAGGGCCTGGACTTTTATTTTTGGGGAGGTTTTTAATGGTTTTTTCTATTTCTTCTCTACTGATAGGTCTGTTTAGGCTTTCTGCTTCTTCTTGACTCAGTCTAGGAAGGTTGTATTGTTCTAGGAATTTATCCATTTCTTCTAGGTTGTTGAATTTAGTGGCATAAAGTTTTTCATAGTATTCTACAATAATTCTTTGTATATCTACGGTGTCCGTGGTGATTTCTCCTCTTTCATTTTGGATTTTGTTTATATGAGTTCTTTCTCTTTTTTCCTTGGTAAGTCTTGCCAAGGGTTTGTCAATTTTGTTGATCTTTTCAAAGAACCAGCTCCTTGTTCTATTAATTTTTTCTATAGTTTTTCTGTTCTCTAATTCATTTATTTCTGCTCTGATTTTTATTATCTCCTTTCTTCGGCTGGTTTTGGGTTGTCTTTGTTCTTCTTTTTCTAGTTCCTTAAGGTGGGAAGTTAAGTGGTTCACTTGGGCTCTCTCTTGTTTGTTCATATATGCCTGAAGCGATATGAACTTCCCTCTTATCACTGCTTTTGCTGCATCCCATAGATTCTGATATGTCGTATTGTCATTTTCATTAGTCTGTATATATCTTTTGATCTCTGCACTTATTTCTTCTTTGACCCATTCATTTTTTAAAAGTATGTTGTTTAGTTTCCACATTTTTGTGGGATTTTTTTCCTCTTTTTTGCAGTTGAATTTTAGTTTCAAGGCTTTATGATCAGAAAATATGCTTGGTACAACTTCAATTTTTCTGAATTTGCTGATATTGTTTTTGTGGCCCAACATATGGTCAATTCTTGAGAATGATCCATGTACACTGGAGAAAAATGTATACTCAGTCACTTTGGGATGAAATGTCCTGTAGATGTCTATCATATCCAGGTGCTCTAGTGTTTTGTTTAAGGCCATTATGTCTTTGTTGATTCTCTGTTTGGATGACCGATCTAGAGCCGTCAGCGGTGTATTGAGGTCTCCAAGTATGATTGTATTTTTGTCAGTTTTTGTTTTAAGATCAATAAGTAGCTGTCTTATATATTTTGGTGCTCCTTGGTTTGGTGCATATATATTAAGAATTGTTATGTCTTCTTGATTCAGTGTCCCCTTAGCCATTATGAAATGGCCATTTTTGTCTCTGAGTACTTTTCCTGTCTTGTAGTCAGCATTATCCGATATGAGTATTGCTACACCTGCTTTTTTTTGGATGTTATTTGCTTGGAGTATTGTTTTCCAGCCTTTCACTTTGAATTTGTTTTTATCCTTGTTACTTAGATGAGTTTCCTGTAGGCAGCATACAGTTGGATTTTCTTTTTTAATCCATTCTGCTACTCTGTGCCTTTTTATTGGTGAGTTTAATCCATTTACATTTAGTGTAATTATTGATACTTGTGAGTTCCCTATTGCCATTTTATATCTTGCTTTCTGTTACTTTGTGTCTTGTTTGATCCTTCTCTTTCGTTTTTCTATCTTTTGTTTTTATTTGGTTGTATTCCATACATCTTTCCTCTGTTGCTATCTTTTTTATCTCATGTGCTTCTGTGGTGGTTTTTTCAATGGTGGTTACCTTTGAGTAATGAAAAGGGTCCCTACCCTGTTCATTGTAGCGAACTATTTTGTGAGTACTTTTGCACTCCATCGTCCTTTGCTACTGTTAATCTCCGTCTTCTCCCCCTCTTTCTTTTTGTTGTTGTCACAGTTTAAATTTGGTTTTATTGTGTTCTTCTTGGAGCTTTTACCTGTGGCTCTGTTTTTTTTTGTTCTTTGTATCTGATTGGAGAACCCCCTTTAGTAATTCCTGGAGTGGGGGTTTTCTGATGATAAATTCCCTCATCTTTTCTGTATCTGTGAATGTTTTTATTTCTCCTTCGTATTTGAAGGATAGCTTTGATGGGTATAGTATTCGTGGCTGAAAGTTCCTCTCTTTCAGGACTTTATATATTGGGGTCCACTCTCTTCTAGCTTGTAAAGTTTCTGCTGAGAAATCTGATGATAATCTAATGGGCCTTCCTTTATATGTTGTATTCTTCTTTTCCCTGGCTGCCTTGAGAATTTTTTCTTTGCTGTTGGTTTGTGTCAATTTCATTATGATATGCCTTGGAGTAGGTTTGTTGGGGTTAAGAAAACTTGGAGTTCTGTTTGCTTCTTGAACTTGAGGCTTTAGTTCTTTCCACAGGCTTGGGAAGTTCTCATCAATTATTTGTTTAAGTATGTTCTCCATTCCATTTTCTCTCTCTTCTCCCTCTGATATACCTATTATTCTTATGTTATTCTTTTTAATGGAGTCAGATAATTCTTGTAGGGCTATCTCATTTTTTTTAATTTTTGAGTCTCTTTCTTCTTCTCTCTGTTGTGCCTCAAGTTGCTTGTCTTCTATTTCACTAATCCTCTCTTCTATCTGACCTGTTCTATTAGCTAAGCTTGTTACTTCGTTTTTCAGCTCGTGAATTGAGTTTTTCATCTCTGTTTGATTTGTTTTTATAGTTTCAATTTCCTTGGACATATATTCTTTGTGTTCATGGAGTTGTTTTCTGAGCTCCCTATATTGCCTTTCTGTGTTTTCTTGTATATCTCGGAGGATTTTTAGGATTTCTATCTTGAATTCTCTGTCATTTAGCTCCAAGGTTTCCAATATATTAAATTTTTTCTCCATAGATTTTTCCTCATCTAGCTGTGTTACCTCTCTTTCTTTTGTATCCATGATATTCGATTTTCTCTTCCTTAATGGCATCTGAGGGTGGTTTTGTTGATAGTATTAATGAGATTTAATAAAGAATAAAAAGTTAAAAAAATAAAAAAATAACAAATCGAAAAGAGTTGTTTTTTTTTAAAAAAAAATTAATAATGAAATAAAGAAAAATAAAATAAAATAAAAATTTTAAAAAAAGGAAATTATTCCCCCCCTCTTTTTTTCCTCTCCTCTCCTCTCCCCTCTTTCTTGAGAAAATCTTGTGGTGGACTGTGAGTTATAACAAACAATGCCTGTGATGGAGGGCCTGAATTGGGGAAAAGTAATAAAGGGGCAAAAAAGAGAGAAAGAAAAAAAAAAAAAAAAAAAAGGAAAAAAAAAAAAGAAAAAAGAAAAAAAAAAGAGCGTATGGACCCACAAAAAGCAAATAAGGAAAAAATTTGGGTCAAGAATAAAATGATTTGCTTTTAGGTGTTGGTTTTCTAAGAGTTATGATGAGAGGAATAAGAGGAAAATGGAAAAATGGGGGGACAAATTAAAAACTTACTATTGTATTTAGTGGAACAAAAACTAGATAGTATGGAGAGCCAGGGATGGGAGCACTGCTAGTGAGTTAAAAAGGTGAAGTAAAAAACCCCCCAAATGCCACAAACATAGGTTTGAGTCCCAGATAAGATAATTTGTTTGTTATTGAGGTTTGAATGAGAGGAGATGTAAAGGAGAAAGGAAGAAACTAATATAGAGGGAGAAAAGAAAGAGAGAGAGAGAAAAAAAGAGGGAACCACTAAAAGAAGAAAAAAGAAAGGAGAGAGAGAGAGAGAGTTAAGGGTTTTGGAGTGCAACCCTCATAGAGAGAAAGGAAGAGAAGAGAAATGATAATGGGAGATGTAACACTTATGGGTAGTGTAGTTCAAGGAGAGGAGAGAGTAAGACCGGTAGAGAGTTAATCGGCCAAATTGGAGGAGGAAAAAAAAGTCTCAAGAATGAAGATAAGAGAAACAAACGAACAAATATAATAAAATGGGATAGGTTATAAAGTCTGCAGATTATTCTTGATTTTGAGAGGTTATCTTCTTGCTTTTTCTTTTCTCTCCCTCTTCCTGGTCGGTGACTCTGTACCCTGGGTTCTGCCCCTTTGGCACGCTCAGGTAGAGGTTTGCAGTTGATAAGTCTCTATGGCAATGTCATGTATTGTGCTTTATTCTCGTTGGGAGTCGAGGCTCATTAGCATTTATAGGCTCCGACAGTGAGAGAGTCCGTGTTCCTGGAGCCTTTCTCCTAGTCTTTCCTTCCTCAATTAGTAGCCTGATAGTCCAGGTATGGGGTTGCTGCTGCCTCTGCCTGGATAGTAAGAGGCTCAAATTGCTGGCAACTCCCCACTCTATTTCCACTCAGCACAGGGCTCTGGGTAAGGCTCAGTCAGAGCTGCTAACATAATCAGGCGGGCTTTCCGCCCACTCGAAGACCTCTGGCTCTGCCACTCTATCCGGTAACACAAGCGGGCGCCCACTTCCGGGGCGCTTGGAGGAAACTCTCACTCACTGTCTGCAACCAGGATATCCGGCCAGCAGTCTTACGCTCTGAGTGAAACCCCCAACCGCAGGGAAAAGTTGCAGCGTTGGAATTGAGTCTCGCTCCGTTCCCGTGCGCGGCTTTTGCAAGGCGCTGGGGCGGCCCGAGATTCCGCTTTGGCCCACACAAAGGCCCCTGACTCTGCCCCTCTCTGCGATAACACGGGCGCGCACTGCCGAGGCACTCGGAGGAATCGCTCACTCCTTATCTGCGCGCACAAACCAGGATATGAGGCCGGCCGCGGTTTCCTCTGAGTGAAACAGCCTCCAGCACGGAAAATCTCCACCGTTGGGATTAGTTCTCACTCCCTCCCGTGCGTGGCTTTCCCAGGGCGCTGGGGCTGCCCAGAGACTCTGCCCTCAGCCCACAGAAAGGCCTCTGACCCTGCCTCTCCGTGGGGCAACACGGGCACCCACTTCCGCGGCTTAGGAAGAAATATCTCTTCCACTAACTGCGCACCGACCAGGAGACCGGGTAAAATGGCCGCTCCGCTTGTCTTTCTTTGTTTGGGTTTGGTGCGAGTGTTAGCTTGTATTGCCTGGGTTGCCACAGGATCAGATTTTCCTCGGCTTGTATCTCCGAGCCACAGCCTGGTTCGGCCGTTTTTGCTGCGGCGGCCTGGATCTATTCACCCCCTTTGCCCGCCTCAGTTTCTATATTCACAGTTACCAGAGAAAGCCGCCCTGTTTAGGTTAGTGAGGAAGGCGGAGCATTTCTTACTCCCTATTTCCTTCGGGGTTTGGTTATATATTTAGCCAATTTTTCACTCAATCATACCTTTGGGTGTATTGAGAAGAATCTGGAAGCTCCAAGTATAGGTTTTTCTGTTTCTGGTTGAAGATCTTGTTGAGTTTTGGGGGAGATTTATCGGTATCGCTTCCTACCCCGCCATTACTCTGACGTCATCTTCCTATTTTTTAATTTTTTAATTCATTTTTAGAGAGAAGATGGAGGGAGAGAGAGAGAGAGAGAGAGAGAGAGAGAGAGAGAGGAGAGACAGAGAGAGAGAAGGGGGTAGGAGCTGAAAGCATCAACTCCCATATGTGCCTTGACCAGGCAAGCCCAGGGTTTCAAACCGGCGACCTCAGCATTTCCAGATCGACGCTTTATCCACTGCACCACCACAGGTCAGGCTCACTATAATTATTTTTTAATAGTACATACTGCTGACTAGGATTTGAAAATCAGGTACTTTTATTTATGTATTGTGGTTTACAACAGTGAAAAAATTATTCTATGATAGTGATTAATTTAATAAATTACTGTGAATGTGTAGAAAAAAATAGTCATGCAGATAAGTATGTAATGGCATAGAAAGTTGTTTAAAATATAGTGTTTAATAACAAAAAAAGACACTATACAATACTTAGATGCAAGAATATCCTGCTGAGTATGAATAAAATGAGGGGAAAATAGAGTGGAAACAAAAACATGGTTCAGAAATCTAATGGTAATTTGAATGTATCACAGAACTGCATGGTTCTTAGTAACTGAAAATCCCTTTTGGTTTATGTATCATTTTTTTTCTCTTGTAAGAGGTTCACTTAGACAATCCTGTACTGGTAAGGAAATACAATATAATTAGGGTCTAATCAAGTTAAGTCTTTATTTCTTCCATCATGGTTTTTATCTTCATTGTAGGTCACTTTACCAAATTTCTGCTGAAACTCCAGCCAACTTGTCCACATGTAAGTTGGGAACAGAAAGGGTAGAGCAAAGGATGTCAATTCCATCTAAGACAGCTACCTTTAAAGGATTTTCTAAAGCTCAGCATGTGTGCAGATGTGTGTAAAATGGGTGGGAAAAATAAATTAAATCTTAATCATTTTGAGGTAAAAACAGTTTAGTGATAAAGTACAAATATAGACTTAGATTATATAAACAAAATATTAATAATGCATTTATTTGAAAGGCACCAAAATGACTGTCAATGACTCATACTGAAAAAATATTGAGGGTGAAAAAGAGGCTTTTTTGTCTCCTTGCTCTTTCTGTTAATCAGATTGGATGAGAGGACTATTCTAGAGTATGACATTTTTGGTCTGGTGTAACTTTTAAGGGGGACCCACAAACATACCATGCAAGAATCTGTATATAACAAAGTACAGTAGTACCTTGAGATACAAACAGACCAACATACAAATTTTTTTTAAAGATATGAGCTGCAACTCGGTCAGTATTTTTGTTTGAGATCCGAGCGAAATTCCGAGATAGGAGTCATGATTCGGGAAGCTGCTTCTAGTTGGCGCATTGGTGCACAGGTCCAGTATCGGCAGTTTGATATACAAATTGACTGACTTACAAGCTCGGTTACAGAACAATTTAAATTCTTATTTCACAGTACCACTGTATATGGTATGTGGAGAGTTCTTTGGTCAAGAAGACTAATGCTGCATTGCCCAACTCAGAAGAAAATTTTGATGACAGAAAAAGCTTCAATTTGTACCTGGTGATAGTCATTTACAGAGCTCCATTTTTGGGTTTCTTTTCTCAGCCAAGCAGATATTCATCATCTAAATGTGTTTTAATACATTAAATACACATATATAAATATATTATGACATCATAAGATTTCAGACCTGTATGGGACCTTACATATCAGATAGTGCATGAAGTTTGATTAAATATTATGAAAAATGGCCCTGGCCAGTTTGCTCAGTGGTAGAGCATTGGCCTGGTGTGCAGGAGTCCTGGGTTCGATTCCCGGCCAGGGCGCAATGGAGATGCACCCATCTGCCTCTCCACACCACCCTCTCTCCTTCCTCTCTGTCTCTCTCTTCCCCTCCCGCAGCCACTGGAAAAAAGTTGGCCCAGGCACTGAGGATGGCTCCATAGCCTCTGGCTCAGATGCTAGAATGGCTCTGGTTGCAACAGAGTGATGCTCCAGATGGGCAGAGCATTGCCCCTTTTTGGGCATGCTGGGTGGATCCCAGTTGGGCGCATGCAGGAGTCTGTCTGACTGCCTCCCTGTTTCCAATTTCAGAAAAATACAAAAAAAAATATTATGAAAAATTTATAAACTTCTAGTAGTATAAAAGAAAAGCATGGCCAAAATGAGGCTCTACATTTATTACTAATTTTTAATACATTTGCTGTTTTTTTTCAGGAATATATGATAAATTTAACTGGCATAATAAAATATAACAGGAGTTTTTTCTAGACACACCTTACCTTAGTATTTGGAGTAAAAATAAGGGTACAATGGTACCTTCAGATATGAGTTTAATTTGTTCTGTAACCAAGCTCGTAAGTCAGTCAACTCGTATATCAAACAAATTTCTGCCATTTAAAATAACTGAAATAGATTTAATCCATTCCAGCCCTGTGAAACATCCCTAAACCATCCTAAATTATGAAAAAACATGTTTTTAATTAAGAAACACACATGTATATTTTACTAATGCATAACAAAATATATGCTAAAAAGAAAAAAGTGTTATTTAGTACTGTATTCTTACCTTGGAGACAGACGAGTGCAGCTAACAGAGGTGAATGGCAGAGGAGGAGGGAGGGAGGAAGGGATGCAGGCACTGTAGACACATAAACTGAAACTTAACTTTCTTAAAACTAAATGTAAACTAAAACTGCATTTTATTTACTTTAAACAAAACTAAAACTACACTCTCTTTACTTAAAATGAAACCACAAAAACTTAATTGTAAAAAATGCACTTTCTTTACTTTAAACTTAACCTAAGATTAACATTACATATTTTTCATTTAATCATCACCTGTTTTTGCCTTTTTGACTGCACTTTTGGCACTTTCACTTGCATGACTTTTGAGTAAAAATCTATCCTAAGAGGTTTGCTTTTGCCTGCCTTTTAAAATGTTATGGAAATGTGACAAACAAGTGTCATTAAAAAGTGCTGAAGCATGACCAGTTGAAACTTTTTCTGGCTGTTTCTTTTCAATGAAACATGAAAGCTTCTCCCACATTGCCAGCATGTCTTTAATTTCACTTGTAGAAATCACTTCTTTCTACTCTATCTCCTCTTTACTACTAATCTCTTGCAGAAATTCCGTATGTTGCATCATCTGTAACTCCTTTAACTCCTCAGTTGAGAGTTCCTCCTCATGTTCCTTAACGAGCTCATTTACTTCACTCTCATCTACCTCCAGACTCATCAACTTTCTGAGGGACACAGTCTCCTCCAATGCTTCTACTTCAGTCTCGGTCTCTGGTTCAAATTCTTTGAAGTCCCCGTCTGCAACATCAGGCTATAACTTTTTCCATGGCAAGTTCAAGGTTCTTCTTGTAACCCCTTACCATGCCAAGTCAATAATGTTTAAATATATCATGATATTGTAGTGATCTTTCCAAAACTCTCAAAGGGTTAGATTTGTATTCTCAGTCACCTCAAAGCAGCAGCAGAACAAGTGCTTTGTGTAAAGCTTTTTAAAGTTGGAAATGACCTGCTGATTCATAGGTTGCAAGATTGAAGACGTGTTGGGTGGGAGGTAGAGGACTTCCACAAATTCAAACTCATCGAGAATGTCATCTTCAAGACCCGGTGGGTGGGCTGGAGCATTTTCAAGGATTAGTAATGCTTTCATTGGGAGTTTATTTTCTTAAAGATATTTCTTCACTACAGGACCAAAGACGAGATTTACCCATTCAATAAAATCTGCCACATAACCTATGCCCTAGCATTGGTGTGCTACATAACATGCAGTTTTTCTTTAACAATTTTGTGAGTCTTAAAGGCTCAAGGATTTTCGGAATAATACACTAGCAGTGGCTTTATGTTACAGTCACTGCTAGCATTTGCACACAATGCAAGGGTCAGATGATCCTTCATGGGTTTATGGTTTGGCAGCTTCTTCTCCTCTGTGGTGGTGAAAGTCCTCCAGGGCATTTTTTCCCAAAACAATCCTGTTTCATCACAGTTAAACCCTTGTTGGGGGATGTAGCCTTCCTTTGTGATAAGCGCAGCAAAACGTGCGACATACTCCTCAGCTGCCTTAATGACAGCACTTGCAGCTTCACTATGCCTCACCACTGAGTGGATGCCAGATCTCTTCTTAAAATTTTCAAACCAACCATAACTTGCCTTAAATGTATTTTCTGTGCCTTTTTTGAGGTTGATGGTTCTTTCTTCTTCAAGTTACCGTAAATAATACATGCCTTTTCGCATATTACAGTCTTTGTCACTGTATCTCCCGCCAGCTTTTTCTCTTTCACCCATACCAGCAGAAGCTTCTCCATGTCTTCATAGATATTTGTCCTTAACTAGGACAGAATTGTAGTTCCTTTCATTGGATTTTCATTTTTGATGTCATCCTTTTGTTTAAGGATGGTACAAATTGTAGATGTATTGCAGTTATACAGCCTTGCCAGTTCAATCACTCGTACACCACACTCATGGTTTTCTATTATTTCTTGCTTTACTTCTATTGACATCATTCTCTTCTTCTCACCACTGTCCTTTACACTCACTTTCTTCAGCCTCATTTATAGCACAGAAAATAAGTTAGTAAAAAATGCAATAATGATGCAAGAACAAGTACAGCACATGAGATTTGACTTTATTCTGTAGGTAACATGTGAGAAAGAACGAGTTGGTGTTGTACTACCGATATTGGACCCATCCCTAATGTGCCAACTAGTGGCAGCTTCTCAAATCATGTCTCGTATCTAGAAATTTCCCTCAGATCTTGAACAAAATAGGACCAAGTTACAGATCTTATCTTAAAAAATTTGTATGTTGGTCTGCTCTATCCCAAGGTACCACTGTATGTATGTATATATATATATATATTGAGCTAAGATTGCATGCACCTCAATCTGAGAATTTATGCAAACTATGGCTAAATGCAAATTTCATGTAAACTTTATCAATGCCGTATGCAATCAGCAGAGGGAAAGATTGTTTTACACATGAATTTTTAAAATATGACTTTAAGTAAATTAAGGACTGTATACCTCGTGGCCACAGCCATCATTGCCATGCAGGTTCTCATTGGATTCAGGCAGACAGTAAAGAAACAGTGAAGCCAAAAAATGGTGGGCCATTTTATTTATTAAAATCTTGTACATGCTTCCCTCTCATTAAGAGCTCCCAAAGCCCTGATGCTTTTTCTGGTTGCACAGCCCAGATAATCTTCTCTGGTTCCTCCTGAAATCAAAGGCCCCCACCAGTCTCAGTGGAGCTCCCAAAGTCCCTCAGCTCTGGTTCCGCATCTGCACACCTTCTTCTCTTCCTGCAAAACAAAACTGAGGCTGCAGAAAAAGTCCCTTCTCCAGCAAACTTTAGCAATACAATGGCCCCTCCCAAGCCAGAAGGTACCATATTCCCCACGTATAGGACACACCATTTTTTGAAAAATTTAGGGTCTAAAAACTGGGTGCATATTATACAGTGGTTGTAAGGTTTTATTTTATTTGCATTTCTCACTTTTTTGTGCTTGTGTTTGTGCTCATTGTTGAAGACAGTGATTTGTCATCAGAAAATTGAAGATAAGCTAATGGATGGGAGTTTTGACAGTGACAGAGGAGTTGTATAAATTTTATGATGAATAAGACTTGAGTTCAACAACTTTATGTAATACATTTTTTAATTTCATCCCCATAATTAAGGTGCATCTTATACATGGGAGCATCTTATACAATACTTGAGGAAATACAGTAATTCTCAATTTGCAATCTGATGCCCTGAGTGCAAGCACCACAGCCTTTCACAGACTACAGACACAGGGTGCTGCCCAGGCCAATGCAAAAGATAAGCAAGGAAACCTAAAAAACACATTTTAAAACTTATCTGCCCAACAGGAATGATGAAGAAAGTATCTCTAAAAGGTAATTTTCTACATATGGCATATGGAATTTTAGGTACAATATTAAAGTCTGATCAATTCAGGTAAAGGTTTAACCTATGTTAAACAAGTGTTTATATGTTAATTTAGCAATAAAAATATTTTGTTTTTGTTACTACTGCTTTGGTTTTTTTTTTGTTTCAGTTGCTAAATATGCTTATGTACCACTTTTTTTGTCAACATTCTAAGCTTGTCCCTTTTTCTGTTTGTAAAGTTAAGTGTATGGTTCCTACTTCTTAAATTGATGTTTGTTACCCCCATTGATTATATACTGGCTTGCCAAATGGTTAACTGAGTCTTTTTCTCTGAAGCTTTCAATTTCTTCCAGATCAATTTTTATAGAAAAAGATAAGTGTTATAATTATAGAAAATTATGCATATAATTTTTACAGAATAAATTGGAGTATTTAAAGAATTTATTTCTGAAACCTCCTTAAAACCAGTGAGCACTTAGATTCCCCTACTAACCCCTAAAGCAGTGCTTCTCAAACTTTTTGAAGTTGCGGTGCATTTAAAATCCTACAAATAATTGTAGGTGCATTATATACAAAATTTCTGAGAAATATGTTATAATAATTAAGCCAAATATTAAAAAAATATAAAGCCCAAGAGTGCTTTTATGGTATTTAAATGAAATAAATATAAAATTAAATTTATTCTGACATTAAAAAATATTTTTATGTAACATTTTTTGAGTTAGGCTTTTTAGAATTCATAAAAAGGGGGTTAAAAAGTAAAAAAAAATGATAAAATTTTATCTTTTTGTATATATAGATACATTCTTAGTAAGATTTAGTAAATTCATCAGGTCTCAGGTTGAATGTGTTAAGTTTTTTCATTCTTGTGTTTATGAAAAATATGAGCCTGATGTGTCCAAGTGATTTCTTCAATGTTTGGGCATATAATTATATTTGAAAGGAAAACTCTCATTTCCTCATCAATACATTGAAGAATTCCTCTGTTTTTACTCTTAATTGTGTTGCGGGTAGAAAATCCTAATTCACATAAATAGGATGTTGAAAATTGTAGTAAAATGTTCAAAGCTTTTTTATATATTGCCATATATTCTTTTTTTATAGAAATCCAAAAGGCTTCAAAAGACAATTCCTTATGTTTAATCATCAATCCACGATTAGTGGATATACCTGCCAGTTCTTCTTCTGTTAATGTTAAACCAAAATCACTTGAAGCTTCAATGAATGGGTTTGTAATCCAATTGTATTGTTCAGTGTTAAGTGATGGAAAATGCTATAAATTAAATTCTGCCCATCTGACTTCAAGTCCTATTTTATGTACACTTAACTTTTGCTCACTTCCAGAATCGGGTTCTTCAATATCATGTTTCTTTTTGAGAAATCTATCCATTTTATTTGGATGTATTTATCTAAAAATAATATAATGATGTGTTAATAATATTGATGTGTTAACAAAAAGAGCGGTTTTTCCATAATAAAATGGTAAAATAGAGTAACTATATTTATTTTTATATTTGGGCACATGTGGTAAACCAGTGCAGGTAGTAATTCCAGGTCCTGAATGGGAATGGTATGGAATTAAGAAAATATGCAGAATTAAGAAAATATGGGGTTTGAAGGGCCCTGTAATTGCTGCTGGCAAGAACAAAGCACACCCAAAAACCACATCTTGCTTTATTTATAGGGCAAAGTGAGGCCATTAGCAGATCTTAACTTGACACCAAACAAAGGATAGAAGAAACTTTCCTCCAGTCTTTCTGGGGAACATGGGGGGTGGTGTAAACAGTCCAACACCACAGCTTGACAGCCTTTTGCAAACTAATCAGGCAGGTGAGGTGGGGGGTTGGGCAGACTGTCAGCTTACAGCTAATTCCCCACACCTTTGTCCCCCAAAAATCTGAACTCCAAAAACTCTGTTGGTTTTTTGGTCCTCAACAGGCACATATTTCTCTGGAATACCATAGGGCACACCTGGAAATCTTCTAGGGCACACCAGTGCGCCCTGGCACACATTTTGAGAACCACTGCCTTAAGGTCTGATTCTCTTTCCTCTGCCATTAGGAGTGTCTCAATGTCAATATTTAAAGATAATTTTAAATGGTATCTTTCTTAGCTCATATATAGACCTTTCTTCAAATCAAATTAGAAGTGACTTTTCAAACATAAAAATACTTTCAAGCTAATTAAAAACCTTAAATGGCACCACATTTTATAAATGTAAAGTCCACAGCATTTGGCAGAGAATGATAGCACTTTCCTAAGCAGTTCTTCCTTATCTGCTTAGTCTTGGATCCAGCCATTTCTCCAGACTTACTTATAATGTAGTAAATATGTGAAGACTTTCTGAGTGTGTCAAGCTTTTTATACCTCCATGCATTTTCACAAACTCTTTTCTTGTCCCTTTTGTTCTCCCTTCACACTTTTCCATTTCAGTAGACTCTTATTTATCTGTGAAATCTTAGCTCAAATTACCTTTTCTGCAAAGTTGGCCAAGTAGGGCGAAGTACAGTCTCCCTGATTTCCTTTGATGTCTTCTGTAATGATTTATCTCAGTTCTAGGATTTATGGAATTATATTATAATTCTTCTTTATCAGAGTTTTAGGTTCAAGAAAAATTGACCTATAGTTTGTCTTAAAACAACACAATTGGATCAGCTATTTCAGTTATCCAAACCTTAAATACTATAGTGGAAAAAACTATTTTGTTTTAGTTTTGTTACCACTGTAAAATAAACATTTTTACAATCAAATGATATAATTTTGCCCTAAAATATCTGTACCAAATTACTGTTTTATTGTTTTGGGGTAAAAAATTGCTATTATCCTTTACCTTTTATATTTTTAGTTAGTATCATTATAAGTATAAGAAAGCCTTTCCTGTTGTATCTTCCCTAAGTAGAAACCCAAAGTCTGAGGTTGCAGGTTATTTGTCTCTTTAATGTCTTATGCCAACTCATAAATATTATCTTAAACTAAAGTATACAAATTTAACCTCAACCCAATTTACATAAATAATAATGTAATTTCAGATAATGGAGAATTATTATTTCTTTTCATGAGAAATTAATTTGTAGGTACAGTCACAACCTGTCTCTCCTTTACTCATTCTCTAGATGCAAATCTCCTCTAGACATAGCAATAATTGTTCTGTTGGTATAGTTCTCTTTATTATTTTTCTATCTCTGCATAAGAAGATATATTTCTATAAAGAAAAATAGATTTATATATCCAATGCCCTTACAGTTATTCCTTATCCATCCAACCATTCATTTATCCATTTATATATTTATGACCTACCCTATACTTATTACTCTACTAGATACTTTATATTAAAAAAAGCAGACCTTGTCCCTGTTCAGATGGAACTTAAACTCTATTAGAGAAAAATGACAACAAAGAAATAAACTTAAAACATAAGTTCAGGCAGTGCCATAGAATGATAAGTATTGGGAGTGATAATACTACTGGTTACAAGATTTATTTTAGATTTTTTAAATGAGGCAGTATTTTACTGCAACATAAATGAAATGAGTAAGTTGAGAAATTTCCAATTGTATCACTCATAGGCAACTGAAAACTGAATATTTAATTTCCCCTTTTATATATGTTACCTAGCTACTGAACTTCTACATCTTGGTGAATGTTACTATCATTGACAAAATTTAAGTTTAGAATCATAAAGTTATCTTTTATGCCTGCCTGTTTTCCCTTCAAATACATTTATATTGATTCTTCTCACCTTTCTGCAAGTTCACTGTTGCAGTTATGGCACAGGACACCATCATCTTGTAAAAATGCATGTACAATAGCCCTTTCATGGTCTACTAGTACCCATGCTTGACTTCTTTTCTCTCTTCTCTCTATACACTATACACCGAGCTTTATTTAAATGCTTTATTAAACTTTAATTACAGTGTGCCAAACTCACCTGTTCAAAGACCACACACTGTTGTTATAAGGATGTAACATTTTCTCAGGATCTACAGGGCCATAGGACCTGGCTCCAACCTTTCTCTTCACCCTTGCCACACAAGCTCCCCTCACACTACTCTTTCTTACCACATTAGTTTCCTTTTATTTTCTCAGGTTGCCTATATTTCTTCCCAACACAAGATCATTCCACATCTATATTATTCCCCTTGGAAAATGTTTCTATTCTCACTTAATCAAACCAACTTTTCCTCAATTTTATAATGTCAGGACATCTTCACATGAACCTTTTTTAATCTCTCTGACTAGGTCAAATGCTCCTATTGCAGGCCACAAGCATTCATTTCTGCATAGCACATTGTGTCAAAGCCCAGGTCATGGACCGGTGTATTTACATTTATTTGTGTGACAATGTTTGTGTTTTTGTTTTTGTTTTCTGACAGATTTTAAGTCTTCTACAGGTATATGCCAGGCATATTTTGCAAATGATTTCCTAGTGAATGATGAATGAATAAATATTCATTGATAAAATAACTAATTAGTAAATAATTAGAATTTTTTTCTAGCACTCTCTTCTTATCTACTACAGTTTATATACATTGTCATTTTTCCTGAAACACTTGAGGCTCTTTCACTGCACAGTTTTGCTTGTGCTATTTTCTCTGTCTGGAACTCTTTGCATCATGGGTTCTCTTCACTATGGATATTTTAACTTAATTACCACCTTCTCAAAAAAGGCTTCCCAGCTCTACCCCTTTAAAGTATTATAGCTTTCTTTTCTTTCTGTTTTATTTCTCTTTCAAAAATTATAATAATTTTACAACTACACAAGTATTTTTATTTCTTTTTCATATATGTTGTCAACTACAAATTCTACAGAGATGGAGGTCATACCTGATTTTTTTCACTGCGTATTAGTCACAATAATATTTTATTTAGCAAATCAATAAAAAATAATAACCAGTAGATTATCTGAGAAGATCTCCCTGTTAAATTTCACAATACTTTCCCAGTAAAAACATAATTCATTGATAAAGAAGTTGATTCTGAGAAAGCAGCATAAATATAAAACATGCTCAGTTTTTCTATAGGTTCTCGTTTCTTTTTAGGTCTTATAGCTGATCATATTTAAAGTCCTTTATAGCTGCTTTGGAAAAATTCCATTACTATTTCCACAAGAACTGAAGTGTGTACCTATACAAGGTGTGGATGTGTCTGTCTCTCTGCTTCTCTTCTTCTGATGACATTATCATCAGGAAACAAACCACACACCTCCACTGCTCTTCATTTCATAGAATGACCTCTCTAGCCAGATCTCATCACCCAGTCATTTATTGTTAAAATTAGTCTAGTACTTTCATTATATGAAAGTTTTTTCTGTTTATTTTTCATATGTTAAAATATGGTATATTTTAATATGTACCGGTAAAATTCTCATCACTTTTTTCCCCCTAAAGTCATTCAAGTGAAAAGAAAGACCACACTGTTATATGATCATCTAATAACAGATGAAATTTGTGCATATATAAAATGTGTATATTTTTGAGCATATGATTTAGTTTCTCATTCTATATCGAACATCAGAGATTGAAAATCACATTACCTAAAAGTGCATTTTCTTCACTTACTGTTTAAGTATACTTATTAAACAATGTCCTTGCAGATTAACTAGAAAAGGTTATTTTTCAATTCTTTTTTAATATCTGCTAAACAATATTGTGTTCATCACAATATTATGGCACTGCAATTGCTTCTCTGTTTATGTTATTGTCAGGTATAATCTGTTGAACAACAAATATATTCTTACTAATAACTATGAAAGATTGATTTAAAATGGTTAGTAGATGTTATTAAATTTACTTTGAAACCATTGTTGAACACCTGCATGTTCTCATGTAAATTATATGCAATGTTGTTATATTTTAGATTTGCACATTTCTTATTGAGTGATAATAGAGAAAATTTTATAGTAATTGGAGTAATTTCACCACATGTATTAAAGTGCCCCACACTGAAGCAGACAAGCATACACTGAAGGGAGCACATCCTGCTATTAACTCAAGTAATTTTTTTCAGACTCCAAATTTATATATGCAGAAAATAGCAAGAGAGAGAAAAGGAATAAACAAAATCTTTCCTGTATAGACATCCACATTCTATAAATAAGTACATGTAAACTAGGTAATTTAGTTAAGCAATCATGTTTATAGTGAGAGTTCACTAATAATAGCCTATTTTGCTATAAACAGAAGTGACAGCCAAAATATTAGAAAATAAGCCAATTTAATGTTATAAGACGTGTGAGACTTGTTTTAATTTTTAAACTCTTTTGAAATAGTTTTATTTTAAAAAGAGCAGTGAAAAGAGTACAGGTAGTGACTATACATATTTTTCACCCAACTTTTCCTGATGTTAGCTGTAAGGCCAGTAGCTGCAGCCATCACCATTGTGGCCAAACAGGTGCAGGTTCACATTTGATTAAGATATGGTAATGAAACAACAAAGCCGAGAACTGGTGGGCCATCCTTTTATTCTAGTTTGCACTGGGTGGGCAAGTAAATACACACAGCAGGAAACACTTCCCTTTCCATTCAGGGCTCCCAAAGCCACTAACTTTCTCCCGGTTTTCCTAGAATTAAAGGCCCCAGTAGCTCAGTCACCTCTGTTCCCCAACTCCTTTTCTCTGCACAAACTCTGAACAAACTGGCTTTTCCTTCAGCACCCTGCCATCTTGGGTGCATGCCTCCTCTGCAACCACGTGGTCTCTGCCAAAATGGCCTTCTAGCTCCTCTTTTAAAACTTTTAGGCATGAAAGCCCCTGCTCCAGCACACATTAGCATAACAAAGCCCCTTCCAAAGCATAAAAGTAATTAACAGCATCACCTGGGCAATGCAATCATGGGGTCAGTGGCCATTTTTAACAATAAAAGTGAGCAAACCCTAAAAATACAGATTTCACAAACTTATTTTCCCAGCATTCCAACACTTTTGATCACTTTGCAATCCACAATTTACACCACAGTCATTCTTGTGCAAGAAATTTGGCACATTACACAAATTACAGCAACAGTACAAGTCATACAATTTCAACAATTACAAAGGTGCCTGCCCTTCACTGGAGCTATTCTCTCACCCCCATTTGGGTTTTTCACATTTTCTCAAAGCTGTTAAGTCCATCCAACATGGAAGCTGTTGCCCCCACTTGTTGCAGTCCAGGAATCAGTCCAAACACATGGGGCCTCAGGCCTCCTCCCTCTTCCCTGCTGTACTGGTAGGTCTTATGATGCTGCCCCAAGGAAGAGCATGTAGCAATGGTGGCTAGCATTTCCACCTTTGCTCCAGAGAGCTCACTGCCATCTATCCCTTTGTCCCCAAATTGCAGCAAACCTACTAGGGGCTTAGTAGGAACTCTGCTGCTGGGCTATTACCTTCTGAAGTCTGCAGATGGCAACTTCAGTCCAATTCTCCTCATCCTCAGAAGAGGAGCTAGAAATACCAGCTCCTGCCTGCTCAGAGCCACTCTGCCAGCAAGGGTCCATCCCAGCCTCCAGTGGCTGCCAACTCTCGGCATCATCTAGGGCAATCTGCAACTCTCACACCTGTAACTCCATCTCCATAAATTGCTTCATTTCCAGGTGCAACTCACAAACCTGGTTGACCTCCTTCTCCAGCACTTGCTCCAGTTCCGAGATCTGCATGTCTTTCTCCCATGGCCATTCCAGCTCTTTCCACTGCTCGGTTTGCAGGTCCCGACAGTCTCTTCCACAGAGCTCTCGGTTTCTTCATGCATGTCTCTAACAGTCAGCCAGCCCACAGTACCTAAAAGGACAGCCATAGGGAATCATAACAACAGCCAGTCCTCTACCTCACCACTCAAGAGTGGTAGGGACTCCATGCCAATCTGATCTGAATCCTGCCATAAACTATGCCAAATGTAGGTACAGTAGTCGTGGACATCAGAGCCACCATTCAGATGCAGGTTCCCATTAGATTTGAATAAATGGTAATTAAACAATGGAGCCAAGAAATGGTTGGCTATGCCTTTATTCTAGCCTCGCACAGGTGGGTGAGTAAATATACACAGCAGAAAAACACTTCCATTTCCATTCAGGGCTCCCAAAGTCACTGACTTTTTCCTGGTTTTCCTAGAATCAAAGGCCCCACTAGCTCAGTCACCTCTGTTCCCCATCTCCTTCTCTCTGTACAAACTGGCTTCTTCAGCACCCCACCATTTTGACTGTCTTCCTGCTCTGCAACAATGTGGTCTTTGCCAAAATGCCCTCCTAGCTCCACCTTTAAAACTTTTCAGTGCAAAAGCACCTCCTCCAGCACATATTAGCATAACAAAACCCCTTCCCTAGCATGAAGGTAATCATGTAAAACAGTATCACCTGGGTAATGCAATCATGTGGTCAGTGGCCATTTTTAACAATAAAGGTGAGCAAACCCCCAAAATACAGATTTCACAAACTTATTTGCCCAATATTAGCATTTTACACAATCATCATTTATTTACCAAAACTATATAGTTGACAATGGTACAGTACTATTAACAAAACTAAAGACTTTGATCTTATTTCAGCAATTTTCTCACTGTTGTCCTTTTCTGGGACCATGAATGAATATAAGACACTATTTTGCATTTAATCATCATGTCTCCCTCGTCTCTTCTAATCTATGAGACTCATTTTGTCTTACATAATCAAAGGTTTACTGGTTAGATATGATATAGACTGTCTTTCAGTTTGGATTTAGTTGATGTTTTCTCATGAATAAATTGGGTTTTGTAGATTTGGAGAAATAATTTTACATACGCAGGTGCAATACCCCTCTCATAATATCTTATCAGAAGGTACATGGCAGCATATTGGCTACTGGTAAGGATAAATCTAATAACTTGTTGAGGTAGTGCCTGCCAGGTTTTCCCACTGTAAAAGTTACTATTGTTTTCCTTACAATACTCTGTTTATGAGAAGTGACTCTTTAAATACATATACCATTTAGAAGAATAAGAATTAAGCTCTATCTTCAAGAGAAAAGAATATCCAAGGATTTTTGGATATTTGTTATATCCATCACAAAAATGAATTAATTTGTTGGGTGAGATAGTTTGGGAGCATACAAATCTCCTGTTTCCCTTTGAATTTAGCCCCTTACCTTTAACAGCTATAAGTGGATCTTGTCTACAACGATTATTACTTTTGTGTTGTAATTCTGGATTTCTATTTTCTTCAACCCTTCTACAATTGATATTTGGAATTATTTTGTAGAGATGATTTGGGTTCTTTTCACATTTATATATTTATTCAGTTATTTGTTCATATTATAATGGACTCATGGATATTTCTTTTATTCTTAGAACTTTTAATACAAACTATTCTGACTTTATTATTTAAATTGTTCCAGGTTTGCCTCTGGGGTGCTCTCAAGTTGGTGCTTGTATTCATTATTGATGTATTTTTTCTTTTAGCATTTACTTACTTTTAAGCACACAATTTATAAAAGTTCAACTTGTATTTTTCTTACACCAACCCTAAAAGTAGCCATTTTCACATGGAGCCTCAGTTCTTTCATTGAAGGAGGAGATGAGGAAGATAAGACCGGGTACTTTGTGGGCTTTTTGCTACTGAGGTCTTGTTGGTCTAAATCCTTCACAGCATGTGGTATATACATAGTTAGTATATTTTTATTTTAGTCATAATAGTAAAAATGTTCTTTATATCTTTCATTGTTTTAATTTGTTGAATTTAGTAAAAAATCTGATGACAAGCACCATTAAGGATGTTTTGGCTATATGTTAATTTCTCTTAAATTATTTTAGATTGTCACTACATAAAGCACATTATCATTATCAACTTAGTAAATAAAATGGTACTTCAAATTTATAAATTGGTTCAAGAGCAATCGCTCTCTGTTGCTATATTACCATTGTTTCTCACCAAATTTACTAAGTTTTATTAATTCCTCATAATCTTTAAGTTTCTTTATATGTTGATGTTCACTCAAAAATGGACCTTTTCAAACCATGTAGAGTTATTATAAGTTGTAGCTTGAAATTATATAACCAATGTTTTAATGTGGATTCTTTTATTAAGATTATTATTCAAGAGCTGCTTTTGGTTCATTAGTAGGGATTTTGACATGTAAAGTTTAATAAAAATACTTAAATCATATAACAATTAATTGATTTCAAAATTAGATTTAATATCTTCTTTTACAAAACTTACTTTGTTCATATCTACATTTGAAATTATAACATAAAACTCATAATAAAAAGACCAAAATATTAGGTAAATGTATTTTAGAAGTTTATAGTTTAAGATATCTTCTTAAATATAGACAACTGTACCATTTTTTCTCATTGCTATTAGAAACCAAGATCTGACTTAAAACAATTTTTTTTTTGTCTTGAAATAGTTTGAATGTTCTCCCTTAAAGTTTTCTCAGGAACTGATGACATTAACTTTATTAATTAATTTTTAGAAAAACATAAAATTTTAAATTTAAGTTTATATTTTTTTCAGAATTTTTTTTACTACCTTCTTTGTTTTTCAACATGTTAATACAAGGATTATAATGTAATTCTTATTCATTTAACTCATAAGAAGCTTTTTGAATAATCTTAACTTTTGGTAGTCCGATATTTTGCCAGGCAGTGTTAAAACAGTCTCACATGAGAATTTAAATGTGAAAAGTTGACATCCTTATTACATTTTATAGTGTGAATATTATTTTATTTATCTTATTTTGATGGTCAGTTGGATTTAAACACTTCTTCTATGAGACTCTAAACTTTTCAATTTTTAAAGTCTAATTTTAAAATAATTTGTGCCCTAGTGTATATTTTCAATTAATATATATTTTCTAAATAAAGTTTTGTAACATTTATTTCTGAAAATTTACATACCTAAAAATTAGTATGTATTATGGAATTTAACAAAATGGAGAGAAAAATCTGGGACAAATATAATATTTATTACTGTGTAGGTAAAATAAAAGTTGATTTTTATTCTATGCTTATATGAATTTTTAACTATAAAACAATAAATTTAATCAGGTCATGTGCAAATATAGATATGTTTTCAATAATTTTACTTGAAATGTAGTTACTTTTCTATTAGTATAATCAATTATAAATTATTGGTAAATATTTTTAGTTTGAATATATTTTATGCTATATTTTTATAACATTATCTCTGAGTGGAAAATATTTCATGTGTGGTACTATAACGATGGATGCATAACACTAAGCAGCTTTTGAAACTCACAGTGCTTTTTAGCGTAAGGAGTGATTCTTAATGTATGCCAATTTAAAAAAAATCATTTAAGAGGTCCACAGATTGCACAATGTGATAAAAGTGCCTAAATTTATTAAAATTTATAAAATATCCTCAAGGAAATAAGTGGGTGAAAAGATGCTGACTACAGTAATTTTAAAAATGAGTGGAATCCATAACACTAAAGGCAAAAGTAACTTTATATAAACACTATAACTAACAAATTTGAATCCTATAAGGATACAAGTTAAAATTCTACTACTGCTATACATGTATATAAGAGTTAAACAATTAAGCAATAGATAATGTGTGGTGGGGACTAGATTTTTCACTCTTAGAATGGGAGGTTAAAGAAAGCTAAGATGATGCATGTGGGAATGAATTAGAGTTGTAGATATCAATGCAAAACCATGTTTGGGTATATATACACATATATGCTATGTATATAGGTGAACTAATATACACTCGTTTATTTTGTTGCTCTGTCACCTGAGAGAGTCTATAAACAATGATAAAATATCAGTAAGCATATTTACCACCCATAACTTGGCTGTTAATACCATTCTCCAATAAAAGGAACTAGCGCTCCTTGGAGACAACAATAATTTAGAATTGAAACAATATATATGGGTCTAGAAGATATTTTTATGCCAAAAGTAAGAAATCATGAAAAAATAAAAAACATTCATAGGACACATAGTTATGAGATATGTCAAAAAGACACAAGAACAATTTATTAAGAGATTCAAGAGCAAAAAATTAAAAAATTTAGGCATCAAAATGTATTAATTCTTAGAGTTTAACCCAAACTATGCAATAAATACCATGAGTCCATACTGACATACATTAATGATTGAATATATAACTAAATGGGGAGAATAGAAAAATCACTTATGTAGAAGAATGAAAAATCACTTATGTAGGTACATTGCCTTCAAAGAGACAAATTTCCCCACTCCTTAAGTGTAAAATAAACACGGTGACTGTTTTCTAAAGGAAAAACACACAAAAAGAGTAACTTCATAATGGAGAAGCAGGACACACACTACTGAAGGTCAGGTGACTGAGATGAACTTCTGTAGTACTACTTCATGCTGAAGGCAGGCTTCCTAGATACAATATCATGCGGGTAGTGCTGTATTTCTGTGTTCTTCCTCCCTGTAATGCCATAACCCTAGTTCAAGTATAAGAAAAACATCAAGCAAATCACAACTGAAGAACATTCTGCAAAAGTATGTGACCAGTACTCCTCAGAATTGCCAAAGTCATCAAAAACAAGAAAAGTTTAAGAAACTGGAGCAGCTAAAATAACTTAAAGAGACGTGAAAAATAAATGTAATGTGTTATCCTTGATAACTTTCTAAAACTAGGTTAGGGTACACGAATACGTTATATATTCTATCTTCACAAACTATCAGTAAATTTCAACCCTCTCTAACATAAACCTTTATTTGAAAAAAACATTTTTACTTAATTTTTTTTATTTTACTTAAAAAAATAAAAGTTTATTTAAAGAGTGATGTGTTAAAACAAAAGACAAAACTGAAAATCAAAACCTAAAAAGCCCCAACTGCCCTTTCTAATCTGCTCACCCTGACTTTTCTTACTTTACCTCTATTAAATCCCTCCCACTTCACCCACGCACGTCGAGGCTCCTCATTTCTCTACAACAACACCCTCCCCTTTTCAGGCCTTTGTACTGGTTTCTGGTTTTCTTCTCTGCTTAAAAATGCTTTGTTTCCTGGTATCCCATGGCTGACCACTGATCTCCAAAAATTTGTAATTTGTTCAGATGCTGTTTTCATTTTTTTTCTTTCTGTTTTTGAGAAAGAGAGAGAGACAGGAACATCAATATGCTCCTGAAAATGCCCTAACCGAGAAATCAAACGGGCAACCTCTGCGCTCCAGGACAATGCTTCAACCAACAGAACTATTTTTATTGATTTCTAGAAAGAGAATAAGATGGAAATAGAGGGAGGGGGGAAGC
This sequence comes from Saccopteryx bilineata, assembly GCF_036850765.1. Lineage (NCBI taxonomy): Eukaryota > Metazoa > Chordata > Mammalia > Chiroptera > Emballonuridae > Saccopteryx > Saccopteryx bilineata. The sequence continues at coordinate 93,439,519 of NC_089497.1, forward strand.
ATTTGTTGTTCTACTCAGTCATGCCAAATGCTGCTTTCTTAATGAGAACTAATTAGACTCTGCTAGTTAAATTGCAGTTCTCCCCCATCTTGTACCTATAAAACCTTTTGTTGTATATTTCTTTCATTTTACTTAGTACTTTTTAATTTACTGTATATTTTGTTTATATTTATATCTTATTACATAGCACTAGGTTATGAGCTTTTTGAGGGTAAGGAAATTATTCACTTTCTACACCATTTGCCTCAACTAGAGTGAATGAATTATGCTGATTTCCTATAACCTTTGGTTTAATTATCCTACTAGAAGAGCACAAAAGACCTTGATTAGCCCAGAGCTTGGTGAAAAGGTAGAACAGAAGAAATTCCTTATAAAGCCAGTTGAAAAATAATTCTTAGCAAAAAGGACTAGCATCAATTTACTGTACCTTAAAAGTGGTTATGTAAACAAAATAAATATTGTAATAGCAAAAGCTAACTCAGCAGTTTCAGTAACAGCTTGCATAAAATAAACTATAATAATTATTTTTATTTAATACATAATTATTTAATAATAATTATTATCTTATTATTATTAATATTATTATTATTTCCTTGAGAAATTGTTAGCACAGTCTTGCCCTCAAGTGAATTTGGAATTTAAATAAAAAAATATAATGATGAGCCTGACTACCAGCTTGAGCGTGGGTTTATCTGATTTTAGCAAAGCTAAAGCTTGAGCCCAAAGTCACTGGCTTGAACAAGGTATTACTCAGTCTGCTGTAGCCCCACAGTTAAGGCACATATGAGAAGGCCATCAATGAACAACTAAGGTGCCTCAATGAAGAATTGATGCTTCTCATCTCTCTCCATTTCTGTCTGTCTGTCCTGATCTATCCTTCTATCTGACTCTCTTTGCCTCTGTAAAAAAAAAACATAAAAAAGAAAAATACAATGATAATGTATAATAATCAAGCTGGTAAGCACTACATTTGATTATATTATGATGATAAATATGCACAGTTACAGACATGACATGAATGCATTGACAACACATTTAAATATAAAATATTATTATACATTATGCAAAAATTATCCCCTTAGACTTCAATAATAAAGTTAATGAGCAAAAAATATAACAAGGCAAATGAGAAATAAAATCTGAATATTTGATAAACATGAAAAGTGATGTAAAATTAATTACTAGGAGATTTCTTTTCACTGACAATATATGGGTCCAAATTATGCAGTCCAACAGCACTAAGTATTGAGAATATAACAAAACAAGCCCTGGCCAGTTGGCTCAGTGGTAGAGCATCGGCCTGGCTTGCAGAAGTCCTGGGTTTGGTTACTGGCCAGGGCACACAGGAGAAGATCCCATCTGCTTCTCTACCCTCCCCCCTCTCCTTTCTCTCTGTCTCTCTCTTCCCCTCCCGCAGCCAAGGTTCCATTGGAGCAAAGTTGGCCCAGGCGCTGAGAATGGCTCTATGGCCTCTGCCTCAGGTGCTAGAATGGCTCTGGTTGCAACAGAGCAACACCCCAGATGGGCAGAGCATTGCCCTCTGGTGGGCATGCTGGGTGGATCTCGGTCGGGTGCATGTGGGAGTCTGTCTGATTGCCTCCCCATTTCCAACTTCAGAAATTATATATATATATATATATTTATATATATATATAATTATATAAATTAATAAATAACAAAACAGGGAAACTTAATTTTTTAGTGTGCAGTATAAAAATGTGGGTGAGCAATTTGGCAATATCTCAGGAATTTGATACTCTGACCCAGTAAGTCTAGTCCTAGATTTATAGTATGCATTTGTAGCTAAATGTACATCTGTTCATGTTAATCTCATGACACCAAAACACTGCTATGATAATCTTTTTGGCAATTATTACACAACATGGTTGGTCATTCATGACCATGGCTTCCTGAGCAAAACAGGAGTTAAGTTGAAAGGCCTAATTCTCATACCTGTCAGGATTCTTCTTTTAATGTATTAATGATGGGTGGGGGCCTCCCTATAAAATCTTGAAGGGGGGGTATCCTGTGGGCCCAGAAGTGCATTGCATCAACAGCAAGGTGAAGGATAGCATGTCTACCCATGGGAGGCCTGTCTCCTTGCAGAATTTAGCTAGGGTAGTCTTTAGGATTTGATTCATGCATTCAACTTTTCTTAACTCTGAGGCCAGTATGCAACATGTAGTTTCCAGTTGACTTTTAATACTTTTGCTATTGCCTGAACAGTGGTTGACATAAAGGCAGACCCTCTTTGCTGCATGGTCAGCAAAAGTTTCCTAAACTTATTGGGTTGGTTCCTTTTTGATGTCCTTTGCAGTGTCTGACTGCTACTCTTTTGGGTTTCCAGACAGCTTCCAGTAGTTGAAGAATTTCTTCTTCACTTTTCATTTATTTACCCCCAGCTATGAGTAGTGCACTTTCCTTACTAATTTCCCCTATGCACATGTAGGGTTGTGAAGGTATATTTAGAGTCAGTGGAGATGTTGCTCTTCCCCTCTGAACATCATAGCACTAGGATTAGTGTCCATAGTTCTGCTCTTTGAGTGTGCCAATCCTGTAGTAATGCTTCTGCCTCAATGACCCAGTCCTGGGTGGTCACTGCATATCCAGGTTTCAGTTACTCGTTTTGGGTGAAGCTATTCCCATCTGTGAACAGTTCCAGTTCAGGTTCATTAAGGGGTGGTGTCTGTTAAATCAGGTTGGCTTGAGTAGACCTCATCCGTGGTTTCCTCATAGACATGATCTGGTGACCCAGCTCAGTGGGGAGGAACGTGGCTAGGTTCAGTGTGTATACTGTTTCTGGTGTCACACATGGGTTTTCGCACAGTAGTCCCTGATAGTGGGCCATCCTGGCGCTGGTGAGCCACTGGAATCCCTATCTATTCATCAGGGTTGTCACCACATGTGGGACTTTCACATGGATATTCTGGCCTAAGGTGAGCTTGTCAGCCTCTTTGACTAGCATCACCATGGCAGCTCATGCCCGGAGGCAAGGGGGCCACCTGGCGGCCACTGGGTCAAGCTGTTTAGACAGATAGGTCTCTGGTCTCTGCCATGGCCCAACAGCTTGAGTGAAGACACCTAGTGCTACTTGGTCTTTCTTGCAGATGAAAAGATTGAATTCATGATTCACATTTGGCAGTCCTAGTGCCAGGGCCCTGGTGAGCAGTCTCTATCTCCTGGTATGCAGTACCCTGTTTTTCACCCAGTCCAGGGTTTCTCTTCTGGCCCATTGAGCACTTCACACAGGGGCTTCGCCTTTCCTGAGAACCCGGGGATCCAGATGTGGCAGAACCCCGCTGCTCTGAGGAGCTCTCGGAGCTTCCTTCTGTTGTTGGGTCGGGATTGAGCAGGTGGTTTGCTTCTTCTTGGACTCTAGAGAATGATGTCCTTTGGTGATGATGAACCAGAGATATCAAACCCGGGGTGGCATATTTGAGTCATTTTCCATGGCACCTTTTATCCTGTGTTGGTCTTCAAGTGTAGTAGGATTTTCATGCATTTTCAGCAACTTTCTCGGGAGTCCCTGGCCAGGAGGAAATCATCTACATGTTGTAAGAGGCCATAATTTATTTTTCCCCCAGGAAGGCTGTGAGGTTGGCAGCCAAAGCCTCCCCAAACAGGGTGCATGAGTTCTGGGCAGGCGTGTCCAGGTGAGCTGAATTTTCCTGCCTGTGTGAGGTTCTTCTCATTTGAATGCAAACAGCGGCTGGCTCTTTGGGACCAATCGTAGGCAGAAGAAGGTATTTTTAAGGTCCAGGCAGGTGAAGCAGCTGACTCCCAGGGGAAGAAGACTCATGAGGGTATAGGGGTTTGGGAGTACCGGGTGCAGAGTAACAGCTGCGCTATTGACCGCTCGCAGGTCCTGGATTGGCCGGTACACATCCATCTGGCTTTTTCACTGGTGGTAGAGGTGTGTTCCCAGGGGACTGACACTCTACTAGAATCTCGGCTTCTTTGTCTCTTAAATGAGTTCCTGTGTCCCCATCTATGCTTCGCCGGGCGCCGGGTACTGCTTTTGCCTTGTCGGGATGGCTCCAGGCTTTAGATCTACCACACAGGGCATGTGGTTCTTAGCTAGTCTGGAGCGGGGACTTCTTTTTAGCCCACACCAGTGGGAACTCCTCGAGTAATTCAGGAGGGTTTTGCTCGTTTGTCTCCTGAGCGTGGAGTTTCCATTCAGCCTCTCTAGGAACTGTTACAGACATTATCAGGGTCTCCTGTGTTTCTAAAGTTAAGCTGGCAAACTTCCCAGGAGTAAAAGTTATTTGGGCTCCCAGCTTGGTCAACAGGTCCTTTCTCAGAAGAGGGAGAGGGCATTCAGGCAGATACAGCAGGTCCCTTCCCAGAAGAGGGAGAGGGCATTCAGGCAGATACAGCAGGCCCCTTCCCAGAAGAGGGAGAGGGCATTCAGGCAGATACAGCAGGCCCCTTCCCAGAAGAGGGAGAGGGCATTCAGGCAGATACAGCAGGCCCCTTCCCAGAAGAGGGAGAGGGCATTCAGGCAGATACAGCAGGCCCCTTCCCAGAAGAGGGAGAGGCATTCAGGCAGATACAGGAGCTCATGAACAACCTCATGTTCCTTGAGTTGGCACATCTGAGACCCAGAGAAAGGGCGAGAGGTTTGAGTGCCCGTGGCTCCAATGATGGTGGCCTTCCATTCAGTAAAAGGAGCAACCAGCATGGTGACTACTGAGTGTTCTGCTCCCGTGTCCACCATAAAAGTCATTGGCTGGCCCCTACAGTCACACTGACCATGGGCTGCCAGGGGCTTAATTTTATGGAGCCCAGTCTTAGCTCATCAGCATCAATCCCAGCTAGCCCAGTCAAGTTCTGGACCAGTGGTTCTGGTTGATAATTTTCTTTCCTTGACTGAATGGTATTTTTGACAGTGGGGCCGGAGGCTGCTTTCCGGTAGGGGAATTCATTTTCCAATGTCTGATCTCTTTGCCATATGCACACTGATCAGGGTTCAGGGGCTTGCCTCCTTTTGAAGAGCAGGCTACCAGGACCTTACACTGTCCCTTCTTATTAACACATAACCGAACGCATGGGGGCAGAGTCTGTGCTATCTGTAACCAGGAATCTATAGAGGAAAACTGATTTGGGTGGGCAGGATTACCTGCCACAACCTGGTAATCTCCCTGAACCATTGGTAAATCTAGAGTTCCTTCCAAGGGCCACCCGACCCGAAAAGTGAGGAACTTGAGTTCACACAGGGTGCCGAGCTTTCCAGCGGTTAATTTCATACCATAGTCATCAGAAAATCCCTTTTTAAACTTCCTGAGCATTCAGTCTGAAATGGTGGGTTTCAACTGGACCCCATTTCTACTTTTGTCCTCCCCGGGTCCCCTTCCTCAGGGACCACTCAGATGCCACCTGGCCATGTCTCTTGTAAGAACTCAGGCATGTCTTGGGTAAGGTGCACTCGTATAAACCCCAAGCTTAGTCGCCTCTATGAGAAGCAAGTCACCATTAGGCTGTATGCTGCCACCACGGAACTGCAGGTTAGAGCCCACCATAGAGGCACAAATGGGTTCTCACTCACTCACACAGGCACTCAGAGGTTATAACATTCCCCTTCTTTCCCAGGGAATCCCTATTTGGTATTTCAATCCTGAGAGGATAGGAGGATATCAAGCTCCCCTTCCATTTTGAGATGGGCCTGACTGGAAGCCTGGTCCTGGGACCTTACCTTATCCAGATGTGTGTCCTGAAACTGTTAGTTCATCTCTCCATTGACTCTGGTCAGCCTTGGCTACCAACATGTGTGGAGATCCCTGGGAAAGAGGTTTCGAGGCATATGTCAGGTGGCACCGCCTCATTCGTACAGAGGGCCCTTCATGCCTGGTGGCCACTGCCGCTGGGCCAGTAGCAGAAAGGGCCAGCATGGTTGGTTTGCCAGACAGGAAACCTAATGCTATGGCAGAATGAAAAGCAGAAAGCTGAACGACACTTGAAGAGTTGGAGAACCGGTTTATTATGCCAATGGACTAAGAGGAATTAATGCTCAAAGTCTGAGCCCCAAATGGCAGGGTCGTTGGGGGTTTAAGGTCACATGGTTGGGCAGGGTTACAAAGTATGTGAAATGCAGAAGCAGGATTACAGAAGCTAAAAAGGAGGAATTAGTAAAAGCAGAACAAAGAAGCAGTCATAGCCTTTTTAAGGTGAAGTATTTGGCTTTGTCATCATGGAGGCATAGCCATATCACTAACTGAACATCCATTTTTCTATAAAATTATTAAAATTCAATAGTTAAAAGTGAATTTTTGAAAATATAAGTATAAATTTTTTAATAAGCATATATTGATAAGAATGAAACTACTCATAAGTCTGATGCTTAATGTCCTCTAGAAGACATTAAGAATCAGTATCATGTTTTTTGAACATTTTCTATAGATCTATCTAATTTTCAGGACTGCAAAATTTATATAGTTGGGCAAAATGTGTCTCACTCAATCTGTACAAATGAAGTTTTGTTCCTTCATATAAAAAAAGAAAAGAAAAAAAAAACACAGAAAGAAGCAGAAAAAAGTTAATTTTAACTGAGAAGTAACACTTCTTTGTTTTGTTTTGTTTTTTTTCCTGTTCTAGATGATTCTATTTTATTTCTGCTAATTGAATGTCAATTTCAAAATAAATTTATCTTGTTTCTTACCTGAGTGCTTTTGTATTTCAAACATTCGACACTCACAAGCAATGTCTAATTCCAGACTCAATGGTACAACCCAATGACTTTCATGCAATAGGAAAATTACCTTGGGCTTTGAGAATAAAAATCTGCATTTCTCAAGGGTATAATGATGTTGGTAATCAGATGGGATCTTTATGGTTTTAGTTCACAATTTTCTAGAGCTGAGCACAGAATTCAACTGACATTATATTTTCTAGCCTGACCAGGTGGTGGCGCAGTGGATAGAGTGTCGGACTGGGATGCAGACATTATATTTTCTTTAACATTATTTATTTTTTCAAAAGTGTTTGTGACAAACGGAAGAGTCTAAAGCATGAGGTTCCAATCAGGGATTCAACTGATCTGAATATATCTACATAATTAATCCAACCCCGAAGTCTATGGGCTATAGAATTATTATTACTGCTTACTTTAACTTTTTGTGTGTGTGAGAGAGAGAGAGACAGAGAGAGGGACAGATAGAGACAGACAGGAAGGGAGAGAGATGAGAAGCATCAATTCTTTGTTGCAGCACCTTAGTTGTTCATTGATTGCTTTACTCAAATCTGCCTTGACCAGATTACTACAACAGAGTGAGTGACCCCTTGCTCAGTCCAGCAACCATGGACTCAAGCTGGTCAGCCTTGCTCAAACCAGATGAGTCAGTGTTCAAGCTGGCAAACTCGGGGTTTCAAACCTGGGTCCTCTGTATCCCAGTCCACTGTGCCATCACCTGCTTAAGCTGCATACTTTAACTGTTATGTTTTATTTTTATTTATTTATTTTTTTTCATTTTTCCAAAGCTGGAAATGGGGAGGCAGTCAGACAGACTCCCGCATGCGACCTACCGGGATCCACCAGGCATGCCCACCAGGGGGCGATGTCCTGCCCCTCTGGGGCGTCACTCTGTTGCGACCAGAGCCATTCTAGCACCTGAGGCAGAGGCCACAGAGTCATTCTCATCACCCAGGCCAAGTTTGCTCCAATGGAGCTTTGGCTGTGGGAGGGGAAGAGAGAGACAGAGAGGAAGGAGAGGGGGAGGGGTGGAGAAGCAGATGGGCGCTTCTCCTGTGTGCCCTGGCCGGGAATTGAACCCAGGACTTCAGCATGCCAGGCCGACACTCTACCACTGAGCCAACTGGCCAGGGCCTCAACTGTTATGTTTTAAATCATTTACCTGAAACTTATTCTAATGTTACTTTTGTTCTGATAATAGTAATGTATTTAAAACCTATTTTTGATTCATTAATATGTGTGGATGGTTAATTCAATATCTTCAACTATTTGAATGTTATTAATTAAAGGTATTAATTGCTTGACCAGACAGTGGCACAGTGGGTAGAGCATCGGAGTGGGACTTAGAGTACCCAGGTTCAAAACCATTAGGTCACTGGCTTGAGCACAGGCTCATCTGGTTTGAGCATGGTCTCACCAGATTGTGTGTGGGATTGCTGGCTTGAGCATGGCATTAAAGACATAACCCCATGGTCACTGGTTTAAGCCCAAATGTTGCTGGCTTAAAGCCCAAGGTCGCTAAATTGAGCCTAATATTGCTGGTTTGAGTAATGGGTTACTTGCTCTGCTCTAGCCCCCCAGTCACGGCACATATGAGAAAGTGTTATAAAGTGACCAGCGAGTCCCAAGGAGACACCAGAATTTCAGAATTTGAGAGGAGTTTATTTAACACAGTCTGTTGGGGCAAAAAAAAATCCCAAATCAGCAGCTTTGAGAGACAAGAGTCTTGGGATTTTAGAAGCAAAAGCTACACCTGGTGCAAAAATCCATTTCACAGAAGCAGAAACTAGCGATTACTAATCATGTTAATTCATCTCTACTTTGCAAGCCTTTTCACACCTTTTTATAACAGTACATCATGTGGTATCTAGCTTAATTTGCAAGTTTTTATAGAAAGAAAAATTTCCCAAGTGGGGTGTTACAGAAAGCATACAAAATACAAAAAATGGCATTTACTTCTGCTAACAGTTTTACAACTTTCTGGCACCTTGTCACATTCCCCACTAGTTTTATTTAACTTTTAATCATTTAAAATTTGATTCATTTTCCTCTACAGGGACAGGAGAGTAAATGCTATGAAAAATTATTAACTGGATTTTTCTCTAATTTTTGCCTAAGTTTTCCTGGACTAGTGATGAACTGTCTTGAATTACTCTTGAGTTGTTGGCATAGAAGCAGCAGGCTTCCTTGAGGGCTCAGCAAAGCCCTGTTTTAGGAAAAGTAGGTTTAGTTTCTTTCTATTTTGTAAAACTATTTTTCTCTATATAAGTAAACAAATGATGCATAATATATGCTAGAATATACAATAAAGGCTTATTCTGTTTTAAACTTGTTTTTTTCTTTGTACAAACCTTTTATTTTTTATAATTTGTATATACCTTTTGTAACTTATATAAACCTTTAACTTTTTATGTACTTTAAATATTTAGCTTTTATAATTACTTTTTTCTTTTTTAAGTATTTTTATACTTTATATTTTATTATTAAAACTATATCATTCTTTTCCTAGTTAAGTAGTACTGCTGATTTTTAAAATCCTTAACCTTTCATGACAACTAAGCTAGTAGCAATTAATTTTTCTTTAAAATATAATTATTTTTGGAGGTGTCCTCTGTAAAGTAGCTTATTGGATACTTGTTTAATATTTACAGGTTACTCTGTAGTGATAGCTATGAGTATATATATATATATATATATATATGTATATATATGTGTATATATATTATTATTTACCTTGTAGTGTTTCTTCTGGTGAAGGAACTTATACACCCTCTCTGTATGACTTGTAGCAGCATATATATTAAGCTTTAAGATAACTTGCTCGGTTTTCCTCCAACCCTAGCTTTTCCCTCTTTCTCTAAAGTTTAATTATAAGGCATCCCACGGTGAGGTTCCTCAGGCTTCTATCATATGTAGACCAGCCAGCTTCTGGTTTGTGGCTGGAGCAGGGCATGTTGTCCTTTTTAGGGTCTACTTACAGGGGTTGGTGGGATTCGTTTGCACCCTCTTTGAGGGGGTGTCTAAGGGAGCTTAGGGAGAAGGGGTGTTTCCCTGCCTAGTAAAATTTTATATGGGATGAATCCTACCTGGTAGGGGGTGCTTTTAGCTTTTAGCAGAACTAATGGGTGTAAGTTAGTCCAGTTTTCACCAGTTTTTAGAATGAATTTGGTTAGGACTTTTTTAGAGTTTGATTTATTTTTTGACCTGTTCCAAACTCTAAGGCCTGTAAGTATAATGTAATTTTTAATTAATTTTGAGTGCCTTTCTTACTAGCTGTGAGATCTTGGACACAAATGCAGGTCCATTATTAGACTTAATATTAATGGGCAAACCAAATCTGGGAATAATCTCATACAACAATTTCTTAACAACTGTTACTGCGGTCTCACTTCTAGCAGGAAAAGCTTCTACCCATCCTGAAAAGGTGTCAGTAAAACTAATAGGTACTTATATTCCTGCACTGGTAGCTTTTATTTAGTAAAATTTATTTCTAAATGTTTACCTAGGAAAGTGCCTCTTTCCCTATTTCTTTTTATAATTTATCCACCTTGCTTAGTGTTTACTTGGATACACACTAAACAGTTGGACACTGCTGTTTTATAATAGATTTTAAGCCTGACAAAATAGTTTTTCTTAAATAATTCTAGTAGCTTAATTTGGCCTAGATAAGTAGTTTCACATAGCTGACTTAATAATTGTTCTGTCTAGGGCTTTAGGCAAAAATGACTCTTACTTAGTTTCCTAATTACCCCTCCTTATTCTTAGTTATCTCTTTCCTGCTGGCAAATTTTAAGTCACTAAAATTCCTCCAGGCCCCACTGGTTTTAGGGCTACCTTCTTGGTAGTAGCATCAGCTGCTTGGTGTTTTAAAGTTTCTAGGGAGTTCCCCTCTTTAGATGCCTGGACAGTGAATGAAGGCCACTATCTCAGGGGAGCAGGCTTCTGCATTGTTGGAGTGAGGGTTTGAGCCTCACCTTTGTTAGTTTTTAAGTCTTCTCTGATGGCCCCTCTTCAACTGTGCCTGTTGTAGGTTGTTCCTGCCTTCAGGAATATTACCCATCTTTGGCTAACCAGCCATCTTAGGGGTCAAACAAGGTGATGTGATCGAGGGAGGAGCAATGTTTCTTCTGAAACATTTAGCTTTATTTCTCTAGCAGTTCATGTTTCTATCCCTCAAAGGCTATTCCAAGGAAGTCTTCTTATTTTTGTAGTACACTTTCTTTCTAATGTTTGGAGTTGACTATGATACAAAGGCTAAGTTGATTCCCCTAGTATATTCTGGCACTTCTGGGTCTAGAGGTGTACAGATTCTGTAAGCTTCCTGTAGTCTTTTTTTGAAAGCTGCAGGAGTCTCCTGAGGACCTTGAATAACTTCTGACATCTTAGACAAATTTATGGGTTTCTTAGCAGTTTCTCTGACCCCGGTTAAAAGAAACTGGTGAAAGTTGCTCAAAGCTTTCTATCCTGCTGTGCTGCTGTAGTGTGAGGGTCTAACTTAGGCTGGGTAACCAAAAACACTTTCTTGAGGTGGTCTTGGTTGTTTTCCTCATACCTGTTTTCTCCTAACATAGCAGCTTTCCTTGCCTTAGTTTTGATTCTTTCCCTCTCTCTGGCAGTGAACCAGGTAACTAGCAGCTGCTGGCAATTGTCCCAAGTGGGTTTATGTGTACAGCATGGATTCTAACAGTCCCGTTCGGGCTTGAGGCTTACCCGGGAAAGGGGGATTCTGAGTTTTCTAATTCGATAGGTCGCTTGAGGAAAAGGCGACGTAAACTATGAAAAGTTGCTTCCCCTACAGTGAGGCATCAGCAAGCGATGCTACCCTCAAGGGCAGAAATAGGATTAGAAGGGGCAGTATTCCTTAAGTCGTCCCCTCGAGTTTGGCTCTAGGTGTGAGGCTGTGATTCTCTGGAGCCAAAGCAGGGGAGGTAGGCGGGGCTGTAATTGCCCCTGGCTTACTGCGCTGTTAAAGCCTTTTGTCCTAATTACCTGGTGCATCACTTGGGCTAAGAATAAGGGTTCTTTCTTGGAGTGCACGACTGGTTAATAGAGAGGAATTGTTGGGATGCCTGGGACTCCCGAGGGGGCGGGGCAGTTGCCAGGAGCTGCAGGAGGATCTACCATTTGGCTCCAGAGCATTAGTAAGCACACCGTGGGCCCTGCAGGCCCTGAGTACTATGATGGCAGCTCTGCTCTGTTTGCCGCTTTTATTTATTCTGCCAACATTACTCGTGCTTGGCTGCAGCCTGGCTGCGTTATTCATCCGCAAGAAGGTGCCCAGTGATAATATTTTAGATTGCCCGTGTTTTCTCTGGGTCTAGCAATTTTTGACTTGGCCAGTTTGTTCTAAAAGTTGGTTACTTTACTTCACAGAAAGTTTTTATGTACTTTTTTTTTTTTGTATTCTAACACAGCTATAACTATCTTAATTTGTTTATTGTCTAAACTCTCTGTATTATTGTAAATTTGCTGAACTATTTCTAATAGTTGGGAAATTATTATCCTTTGAAAGTATTCTAATTATACAATTTACTAGAGGAGAAAGGGACATAAACAAGAAAAAGCTCTTCCTTTTTTTATTCTTTCTGCTGGTGGGGTTTCTCTTAACCATGAGAGGGATTTTATTTCCTTTTTCATTTTTTGCTTTCTAGTTTGCCTTGTCCTCAACAGTTTGTAAGATAAGGACCCTCTTTCTTGATTTGGGGGAACTGGCATGGGTGGTCCTGGGGCTTAGTTATTTTATATAGCTCTGATATTTCTAGGATCTGATGAACCCTGCTATGGCTACCCTGCGCTAAATGTGGGCTATTCTAATTTACAAAGAGTTTGAAGTTTCCCCCTTGGTCAATCCCTGGAGCACTAAGGACAGGGGGCTTCTGGACAAAGTTTGTAGTTTCCCTCTTGACTACTTAATTCTATACCTGCCCTTATCTCTAAAGGCTTCTCTGAAATGCCTTAAGAGGCAACCTAAGGGAGTCCTCTGAGTACTCGGCCCTCTCCCCATTCTTAAGTTTTAGGGTACTTTCCTGCAGAATTCTAAGTCAAAATTGCAAGGACAAGTACCAGGAATAAGGATTGTTTAATTTTAGAGGTGTCAATCATTATACAAGAGGAGAGATAGGGGCTAACAAAAATACAATTTGCCTTGGGAAAAAGTCAGACAGAATGTCTAAAACCAGAGGTCTTGGATTCAAGAACAGAGGTCAAGAGGGTCCGAGAAGAGTGGCCCGAACTAAGAGATGTCACAAGAGATTTTTCTGATGAACAAAGAGAACTTACAGAACAATTTACCATTTACCTTTATACTTGGCCTTTGAACATAGTTCAACAGGCAAAGAAATGGGGAGCCCCGTGAAGAGCCTCTCAGGTGCTCGCCTGGCCGTGTCCCTCACAGAGCTTAGCTGCCTCTTAGCAATTGGCGGGTCAGTATAAAACTCCAACTGGGATCCGAGAGTGTCTGATACCACCCTAAACCATATGAGGATTGCCACAGAACCGCAGGTTGGAGCCCACTCGGACTCTGTAATTATTCACTGTGGAGCCACAAACTGGAAACTCAGGTGCAGGCACCAGAGATCCCCATTCACACACCAATCACTCAGGGGTTTCAGACAGAACAATAGAAGGGTAAAGGTTGAACTCACAGTCTCTTTCCTGACCAGAACTTTCCACTCTATCAGAAAGTGCCCAGCACTAACCAGAGTTCTCCACTCTATTGGAGAATGTCTGGACCGAACTCTCTGCTCTATCAGAGAGTATAAGGATTCCCCTCTCCTCTATCAGAGAATGCCTGACCAAAACACTCCGCCAACCTCTTGGCCTTAGAGAGCCTGTTGCATGAATCTGATTGCATCCGATCCTCGGTCGCAACAGTTCTTGACTGGTCCTAACCTGGGGCCCAAAACCAAGACTCAAACAAAAGATTTACTTTACTCACCTCCAGAGATGAACTTGTACTGCTTGATTTAATTACCAAATCTGGGGACTGGGGGTGTCTACTGAAATGTTGTCCGAGACCCACAGGATAACTGGGACCCTGGAATATCTCAGGGGCACCTCCCCTAGAGATCCAGGGATCGGGCAACCTCCCAGGGAGGCCAACCTGCCTGGGTGTCTCAACCCAGTGACACAGAGTACAGGGATCCCGCTGCAGCCTCCAAATGTTATAAAGTGAACAGCGAGTCCCAAGGACACACCAGAATTCCAGATTTTGAGAGTTTAATCAAAGAACTCTGTTGGGGCAAAACAAATCCCAAATCAGCAGGCTTGAGAGACAAGAGTCTTGGGTTTTTAGAAGCGAAAGCTATACACAGTGCAAAAAGCCATTTCACAGAAGCAGAAACTGGCAGTTACTTCATCTCTACTTTGTAATTATTTTCACACCTTTTTATAACAGAACATCTTGTGATCTCAAGCTTAGATTGCAAGTTTGTACAAAAACATAAAAATTTTCCAAGTGGGGGTTACAGAAAGCATATAATATACAAGAAATGGCATTTACTTCTGCTAACAGTTTTACAATTTCCTGGCACATTGTCACAAAGCAATCACTGAAAAATTAAGTAGCTGCAATGAATAATTAATGCTTCTCATCTTTCTCCCTTCCTGTCTGTCTGTCCATAATCTATCCCTCTCTTTGATGCTCTCTCTGTCTCTATCAAAAATAAAATAAAATAAAGCTACTAATTAATTAATCTACATTTAAAAACACCTTTTCTGCATTAATACATCACTTTTCAACTATACAATTAAAATAAATTTTCTATTCTGATGAACTCATTTTAATAATTCATATAAATCAGTCAATTATGACTTTTTAAGATTCTGAGAGTTTGATGTGAATGCTAAAATTTTTATAGCAATGCTGTCATTTGCACACACAAAAAATATTAGTGATGGATTCCAAATGAGAAAAGATTCACCTCAGAAACAAGAATTCCACTATTTTAGATTTTTATTATAAAATGAAGCAACATATCATAGTTATTAAGTCATAAAATAATATTTTAATAATATAATTTCTTTTTTTGGTATTTTCCTGAAGCTGGAAACAGGAAGGCAATCAGACAGACTCCCGCATGCGCCCGACCAAGATCGACCCGGCATGACCACCAGGGGGTGATGCTCTGCCCATCTGGGGCGTCGCTCTGTTGCAAACAGGGCCATTCGAGTGCCTGAGGCAGAGGCCATAGAGCCATCCTCAGCGACCGGGGCAACTTTGCTCCAATGAAGCCTTGGCTGTGGGAGGGGAAGAGAGAGACAGAGAGGAAGGAGAGGGGGAGGGGTGGAGAAGCAGATGGGCACTTCTCCTGTGTGCCTTGGCAGGGAATAGAACCCGGGACTCCTGCACGCCAGGCCAACGCTCTACCACTGAGCCAACTAGCTAGGGCCTAATAAAATAATTTGACTGAGGATTAAATATATTCATTTTTTAATTGATTTTAATTTACATAAATTCAAGTATCCCACCGAATATATTCCTCCCCTCTGTTTCCCTCAACATCACTCTTACAACCCTCCCACCAATGCCCTCCCCCCTTCCTTCCAGGATTTGCTTTTCTGCTCTCTATAATGCTGTGTTATTTATATATAATTTTACACATCTCTTTCCCTTCTCTGATCGCATCATCTCATCTCCTTTCTCTCTGTCTGCTTTTCCTCTGGTCCCTTTGATCCCGCCTCTGCCTGTATTCTGTTCCTCAGTTTACATTGTTCATTGGATTCCTCAAGTGAGTGAAGTCATATGATATTTTTCTTTTTCTACATGGTTTATTTCACTTAACATAATCGTTTCCAGGTCCATCCATGTTGTCACAAAAGGTAAGATTTCCTTTTTTTTTTATGGCCGCATAGTATTTCATTGTGTGTATGTACCACAGCTTTTTAATTCACTCATCCACTGACGGACACTTGGGCTGTTTCTGGATATTCACTATTGTAAACAATGCTGCCATAAACATGAGGGTGTATTTCTTCTTTTGAGTCAGTGATTTGGTATTCTTAGGATATATTCCTAAAAGTGAGATGACTGGGTCAAAAGCTAGTTCCATTTTTAAATTTTTGAGGAATCTCAGTGTGTGAGGTAATATCTTATTGTGGTTTTAATTTGCATTTCTCTAATGATTAGTGATGTTGAACATGTTGTCACCTGACTATTGGCCATCTGTATATCCTCTTTGGAGAAGTGTCTATTCATTTCTTTTGCCCATATTTTATTGGATAGTTTACCTCCCTGGTGTTGAGTTTTACAAGTTCTTGGTACATTTTGGTTATTAACCCTTTATCAGACATACTGTCTAATATATTCTCCCATTGTGTGGTTTGTCTTTTTATTTTGATCATATTGCCTTTAGCTCTGCAAAAGCTTTTTAGTTTGATATAGCTCTTTTTGTTTTCTGTTCTTTATTTCCCTTGCCCATGGAGATAAATCAGCAAATATATTGCTGTGAGAGGTGTCAGAGAGCTTACAGCCTATGTTTTCTCCTAAGATTCTTACACAGTTTAACAACTTAAATCATTTATCAGGTCCAGTAGTTTTTTCACTGAGACTTAAGGGTATTTTTATGTACAGTATCTTATATTCAGCAAATAATAATAGTTTTACATTTTCTTTTCCAATTTGAATGCTTTTTTTTCTTCTTGTTATCTGATTGCTGTGGCTAAGACTTCCATAACTATGTAGAATAAGAGTGGTGAAAGAGGGCACCCCTGCCTTGTTCCTTATCTTACAGGGATTGCTTTTAATTTTTGCCCATTATGTATGATATTGGCTGTGGGTTTGTCATAGATAGACTTTGTCATGTTGAGGTATGTTCCCTGTATTTCCACTTTGCTGAGAGTTTTGATCATAAATTGGTGCTGGATTTTATCAAATGCTTATTTTGCATCAATTGATATAAAGATCTGATTTTTCTTCTTCCTTTTGTTTATATGATTAATCACATTGATTGATTTGCAAATATTCTACCAGCCTTGCCTTCCCAGAATAAATCCCAATTGATTGCTTTCTACTAGCTCAGTGTGGTTTCTTTGGTGATGCTTGGTTATAGATTCCTCTTAGTTTAGTCCAAAGTTGGTTTTTCAAGATGACTGTACCTAAGTTAAGTTGTAATTCACTTTGGTTTTGGGAGGTGGGAGTTGTAATGTTTGCCTACTCCATCACCATTTTCTCTCTCTCTCTGAAAATATCTTTTGTCAACCCAAAATGATGTTTGGTTGCAATGAAATACCATAATTATAATTTTTAAAATGTATTGTATAGATTGTGAATACTTGAGATATACATTATATATTCTAAGCACAGTGGTAACATTTAAAAGAGTAGTCAAGAAAATAGAAAGTAAGAAGTAACTAGCTTGAAAAATATTTGAAATGCATCAAATTTAAGAACATTTAGATTTTATAAGACATTGTTTTAAAAATATGTCATCCTACAAAATAAGTAAAATTTAAAACTCAATTTAAATCTCAAAATGGAAGCTTAATTATTGGCATTTGTTTCTGTAATTATTATTGTAATAATTTTACAGATGATTTGGTTTAAAAACATTATTTTTAATCTAATGTAAAAAACTAAAGCCTGACCTGTGGTGGCACAGTGGATAAAGCATTGACCTGGAATGCTGAGGTTGCCGGTTCAAAACCCTGGGCCTGCCTGGTCACGGCACATATGGGAGTTGATGTTTCCTGTTCCTTCCCCTTTCTCTCTCTCTCTCTTCTCTAAAAATGAATAAATAAAAATTAAAAAAATTAAACATTATTTTAACATTTTTAACTATTGAGTTTTAGTTTTATTATTGTTATGAGAGATTTACTTCTTGACTACCTAACATTTCCTTCTTTATTAAAAAATATTTTATTTATTTATTTTAGATAGAAAGAGAGAAAGAGAGAGAGAAGGGGAGAAGCAGGAAGCATCAGTTCTCATATATACATTAACCAGGCAAGCCCAGGATTTCAAGCCAGTGATCTCAGCATTCCACTTTAACTACTGCACCACCACAGGTCAGGCACTATCTAACATTTATTTTTCCTTTTTTTTCAATTTTACTTAGAGGTGCGGAGGCAGAGAGATAGACTCTCACATGTGCCCCAACCAGGATTCACCTGACAAGCCCCCTACCAGTGATGCTCTGTCCATCTGGGGTCATTGCTCTGTTACTCAGCAACCAAGCTATTTCAGTGTCTGAAGAGAGACCATGGAGCCATCTTCAGTGCCTGGTGCCAACTTACTTGAATTGAACCATGGCTGCAGGAGGAGGAGAAAGAGGAGAAGGAGGAGAAGGAGGAGGAGAGAGAGAGAGAGGAAATAAGAGGGAAGAATAGAGAAGCATATGGTTGCTTCTCCTGTGTGCCTTAACCAGGAGTCAAACTGGGACTTCCCTATGCCAGGCCAATGCTGTACTACTGAGCCAACTAGCCAGGGTTAACATTTCTAATTTATTTTATAAGGTGGGCTGACTGATCTGTCAAGATGGATAAGATACATCTCAAAAGAATATGAGACTTTGGTTACATGAGAATAAATCAATTGTGATGTTTGTTGGCATTGCTTTCTGTTAATGACTTATAAAATGTTTTCTTTTATACATATTAAATTTAGATGAAATTTAATAAGATGGTAGTGGCATGGGGAAACCCTGAGGTAAGCTGTATGGAACAATTCTGGTGAGTTAATTGGTCTTTTGTTTTTTGGTTTAAATTTTTAGGTAGGGATTATTATGGTTTGAACCTAAGTTACTGTTATTACACTTTAACCTGAGATTATCTTAACTCCCTGATAAGTATTAGTGTCTTTGATCTTTGAAGAGTTGACATTGATTGTTTTAAAAGATAAGATTTAATATTTTTCTTTTATTAAAAAATTGAAAGTATTGAGATTAAATATAATATAGTACCAACATCTCAAATCTTATCATTATCTTCTAAATTAAGCCTAATTAACTAGGCATTTACTTTGTAAAGTCCAAAGTCCTGAATTTATAAGACAGACTTCAGGAAAAGAAAAAAAGAGTAATTTCATGAAGCACATGACATTTACCATTATTCTGCTCTGCATTTATGAAAGGATACATTCTCCTACAAATTTTAAAATTAAAATTAGATATGCCTATAAAATGAGTCAGAAAAGTTAAGTGTGGATAGTCTACATTAAAAAATGAGGAAATATTTTCTTGGTTGACCACAGCAATGTTGATATTTTATTTTAGAATACATGTATAGATTATTATTACATTAAAATTCATTAAGATTATAATATATAATCATATATTTTATATTAAATTATATCTTATTTATGTAGATATATTCTATATGGACTTCAATTATAAATATTATTAAAATATATAATGTTATATCATATTATGAATCTTTAAGGTAATACTGGTATGTTTAACTTTTTTTTAATGCCTTTTTTTACTCTGTGGTTCTTTTTTTCGTTTGTTTTTTAGAGTTCCTTGAGTCATTTGCAGTTCTCAAACACTAAGCTTTTAACTAGTTATCTCTGTAGTTACAAAGGAGAAACTAGAGAAATTTAATAAGTGTATGTATTAGGAAGAAGGAATGGTCTTTATGAATAGTCATATGCAATTTTAGAGGACCTTATTAATCTTCTAAGATTGTATCTAAATTTAAGTATTTAGATTACAAAGTTTTTGTCACCATTCCATTCTCAATACTTCTACCTTCATAAGTTATAATTATCACCTTGTTTTTCATTCATAATCAAACCAAATCTACCTATTAAGCATTTTATGAAAATCAAGATTCTTAGCTCTATTATAATGAAATAGTTAAGTCACCCAAAGTGAAATTGTCTTTTGTCACCTTCTATTTGCTTTTCTTTGTGCCCCTCCCCTCCCCCTGCCACTCCTCTCCTTTCTTCCCCCTCCCCCCCCCTCGGTAACCATCACACTCTTGTCCATATCTCTGAGTCTCATTTTTACTTCCCATCTATGTATGAAATCATATATTTCTTAGTTTTTTCTGAATTACTTATTTCACTCAGTATAATGTTATCAAGGTCTATCCATGTTGTAGTAAATGATCCGATGTCATCATTTCTTATGGCTTAATAGTATTCCATAGAATATATGTACCAAAGCTTTTTAATCCACTCATCCACTGACGGATGCTTGGGCTGTTTCCAGATCTTCGCTATTGTGAACAATGCTGCCATAAACATGAGGGTATATTTCTCCTTTTTTGTGAGGGGTATGCAACATAATCAAATGTCAAAATAACCTGGAGATGTTTTCTCTGCATATATGTACCCTGATTAATCAATGTCACTCTATTAAAATTAATTAAAAATAGTTAAATCATGTCAGTTTATAGGATTAACATACTATATAGCCATAAACTGAATTATCACCTGAAGTCATAAGGACCAACCTGTCTCCTTCTGCTGACAATTAAACTGCCAGCTACTTGCTGTCTTAGGCATACCAGCAGTCATGACATTGACATATGACCTAGGGAGCACCACTACACCTAACACAGTTGGACATAGAGAAAGCTGTGACTGTGAGGAAGCTATTCTGAGGAAGACTACATCAGGGAAGGCAAGTATATCTATATCCAGGTAGCAGTACTAGCAATGGTGTTAATAGCACCCTCAGCATCCATAGTCATTGATATCAGAGGAGCATTTTGCAGTGTCATTTCTCAAGGACATTGTTAAAGGACTGTTTATGCAAACTTTTTTTTTTACAGAACAGATTGAGAGTCAGAGAGAGGGATAGATAGGGACAGACAGAAAGTAACAAAGCAAGATGAGAAGCATCAATCATTAGTTTTTTGTTGCGACATCTTAGTTGTTCATTGATTACTTTCTCATATATGCCTTGACCGTGGGGCTACCGACCAACCCCTTGCTTGAGCCAGTGACCTTGGGTCTAAGCTGCTGAGCTTTGCTCAAACCATATGAGCCTGGTCTCATGCTGGTGACCTCAGGATCTCAAACCTGGGTCCTCGGTCTGACAGACACTCTATTCACTGCGCCACTGCCCGGTCAGGCTATGCAACTCTTAAGTAATACAATTCCTGATGTTGCTACTGCATACACAACCTTCAAACTTAATTTTAGACATGAACCACAGTTCAGATGAGAGGGTGAGTTTCCTTTTTTTGAACATCCTTTCTTTTTAAATTAGCCAAAACCAATATCAGATGCTTGGAATTAAGAATCTTGATGTAGGAAACAAATCCATTAAAATACTCAAAATACTTTGTGTCTAAAGATAAAAATCTCTCTAGAGTTCAAAGCAGTTTCTTATATCCTTTATTAATTAGTTAAATAAATGTGTCATACACTTATTATTTTATGTGATCCTCTGTGGTACAGCTTACAAATGCTGAAGTATATTGCATCTTTGGCCCGTTGAAGTCATAGTTTGTTTTTATTTTAGATTCTAATTACTTAGTCACTTATGTGATTCCCCAAATTAACCAATTTTTTTTAAGTCAGAGTTTGTATGATAACATGTTTGTAAAACTTCCTGTATCTGTTATTTCGTTATATATATATATATATATATATATATATATATATATATGTCGATACACCATTATTACCACATATATGTGTGCATGAATATTTCTATCATATATATATGTCCATATAACATGTATACATTTGTGTCAGATATGTATATAGTTTTCATAATTATAATAAAGGGAAGCCATTATCTAAATATTGTTTAAATTAAATGTTTTGAAGAACAAATTATTCAAACAATATATCACTCTACACCAGTACCTTTCTGTCTGTCCCTGAGGCCACAAGTGCCTTATTATAAAGCCCGTAAAGCTACTCTTTCAGACCAAAGGTTTTGCCTCACAATCTGTGCCTAAGCAGCAATTGCTCTTTTCATTTGTCTCTCAGTATTAATTCCTTTGCTTTTTAATTAGATTTTCAATCTCTCTCCCTCTGTCCACCCCTAACATTTTCTACAAAGGTTATAAAATGTTCCTGCTCAAAACACCTTGTGATTTCTTCCCAAGGTATTTCTTTGACTTGCTCCCCACATATGCAGAAAACAGCCTGCTAGCACTATCCATCTGTGCCTGACCTTGGTACAGGCTTCCTCCTTCCTGCCCCTCCTTGCAGCCACAATCGGAACCTCGATCCACAGGCTCCAGTCTGTCTGGGACAGGAGGTAATTTGACAAGAATGACGTAATAGCCAAGGGCAGCCTGTGCACCAAGTGCACAATTGCCAGAACAGCAGAAATGCTAAGTTTACCGTAAGGGATGAGCAGCTTTTTAAAAGTGTCTAGCTACAGGGAATTAAAGTTTCCAGATGGCAGAATCACTGCTGATCTGCATCCAGACTCTCCATTCTGAAATTCTCCAAGACATAGTCCCATTCTTAACAATGCCAGGCTTCAATGCAAACGACAATCTTGTCCCCTTGCCCACCCTTTCTTATTACTACTCTTAGCTGCGTAGGGCATTTTTATTTATTTCTACTCAAATTATAGGTAGAAACAAACTGATATAAAAATAGCTTATCTAGTTTAGTTTGAAAATAATGAAATAGATCAGAAGACATGGAACTATTTATTCCTCCACCCACATTTGAACCAAATAGTGTAAATAATTATACTTGCCTAGGCTTCAAGATATTCTTCTGAAAATTCATTGTATATAATATTCTGTGAGAGAAAGAATCACTGTACTTTGATTTTAAAAATAATGACTGTAAAAGGCTCTAAAATCTTATTTCAAAATAAAATAATGTCCACTGGAGATGACGTCAGAGTAATGGCGGGGTAGGAAGCGATACCGATAAATCTCCCCCAAAACTCAACAAGATATTCAACCAGAAACAGAAAAACCTATCCTTGGAGCCTCCAGATGTTTCGCAATACACCCGAAGGTATGGTCGAGCGAAAAAGTGGCTAAATATATAACCAAACCCAGAAGGAAATAGGGAGTAAGAAATGCTCCGCATTCCTCACTAACCTAAACAGGGTGGATTTCTCTGGAATCCATGAATATAGAAACTGAGGCAGGCAAAGGGGGTGAATAGATCCAGGTCGTGGCACAAACAGCCGAACCAGGCTGTGGCACGGAGATCCAAGCCGAGGAAAAACTGATCCTGTGGCAACCCAGTCAATACAAGCTAACACACGCGCCAAACCCAAACAAAGAAAGACAAGCGGGGCGGCCATTTTACCCGATCTCCTGGTCCGCGTACGCGCAGATAGTGGGTGAGAGATTTCCTCCTAAGCCCCAGGAGTGGGTGTCCGTGTTACCTCACAGAGAGGCAGAGTAAGAGGCCTTTCTGTGGGCCGAAAGCAGAATCTCTGGGCAGCCCCAGCGCCCTGGGAAAGACGCGCATGGGAGGGAGCGAGAACTAATTCCAATGGTGGAAATTTTCCGTGCTGGTGGGGGTTTCACTCAGAGGGAAAAGTGGCCGGCCTCATATACTGGTCTGTGTGCACAGATAGTGAGCGAGAGATTCCTCCGAGTGCCTTGGCAGTGAGCGCCGGTGTTATCTCACAGAGGGGCAGAGTCAGGGGCCTTTCTGTGGGCCAAAGCGGAATCTCGGGCCGCCCCAGCGCCTTGCAAAAGCCGTGCACGGGGACGGAGTGAGAGCCAATTCCAACGCTGCAACTTTTCCATGCGGTTGGGGGTTTCATTCAGAGCGTGAGACTGCTGGCTGGATATCCTGGTCTGCACGCGCAGATAGTGACTGACTGAGCCTTACCCAGAGCCCTGTGCTGAGTGGAAATAGAGTTGGGAGTTGTCAGCTCTTTGAGCCTCTTACTATCCAGGCAGAAGCAGCAGCAACACCATAGCTGGATTATCAGGCTACTAATTGAGGAAGGAACTCTAGGAGAAAGGCTCCAGGAACATGGACTCTCTCACTGTCAGAGCCTATAAATGCTAATGAGCCTCGACTAAGAATGAGACTAAAGCACAATACAAGACATCGCCATAGAGACTTATCAACTGCAAACCTCTACCTGAGCGTGCCAAAGGGGCAGAACCCGGGGTACAGAGTCACCAACCAGGAAGAGGGAAAGAAAAGAAAAAGCAAAAAGATAACCTCTCAAAATCAAGAATAATCCGCAGACTTTATAACCTATCCCATTTTATTATATTTGTTTGTTTGTTTCTCTTATCTTCATTATTGATATTTTTTTTCCTCCTCCAATTTGGCCGATTAACTCTTGGCCAATCTTACTCTCTCCTCTACTTGAACTACACTACCCATAAGTGTTACATCTCCCATTATCTTTTCTCTCCTCTTCCTTTCTCTCTATGAGGGTTGCACTCCAAAACCCTTAACTCTCTCTCTCTCTCTCTTTTTCCTTTTTTCTTCTTTTAGTGGTTCCCTCTTTTTTTTTCTCTCTCTCTCTTTCTTTTCTCCCTCTATATTAGTTTCTTCCTTTCTCCTTTACATCTCCTCTCATTCAAACCTCAATAACAAACAAATTATCTTATCTGGGACTCAAACTTATGTTTGTGGCATTTTGGGGGGGTTTTACTTCACCTTTTTAACTCACTAGCAGTGCTCCCATCCCCAACTCTCCATTTTATCTAGTTCTTATTCCACTAAATACAATAGTATTTTTTAATTTGTCCCCCCATTGTTCTATTTTCCTTTTATTCCTCTCATCATAACTATTAGTCAACCAACACCTAAAAGGAAATCATTTTTTTCTTGACCCAAATTTTTTTCTTATTTGCTTTTTGTGGGTACATACCCCCTTTTTTTTTCCTTTCTTTCTTTTTTTCTATTTTTTTCTTTTTTTTTTGCCCCTTTATTACTTTTCCCCAATTCAGGCCCTCCATCACAGGCATTGTTTGTTATAATTCACAGTTCACCACAAAATTTTCTCAAGAAAGAGGGGAGAGGAGAGGAGAGGAAAAAAGGAGGGGGGAATAATTTTCTTTTTTTTTAATTTTTATTTTATTTTATTATTCTTTATTTCATTATAAATTTTTTTAAAAAACAACTCTTTTCGATTTTTTATTTTTTTAACTTTTTATTCTTTAGTAAATTTCATTAATACTATCAATAAAAGCACCCTCAGATGCCATTAAGGAAGAGAAAATCGAATATCATGGATACAAAAGAAAGAGAGGTAACACAGCTAGGTGAGGAAAAATCTATGGAGAAAAAATTTAATATATTGGAAACTTTGGAGCTAAATGACAGAGAATTCAAGATAGAAATCCTAAAAATCCTCTGAGATACACAAGAAAACACAGAAAGGCAATTTAGGGAGCTCAGAAAACAACTCAATGAACACAAAGAATATATTCCAAGGAAATTGAAACTATAAAAACAAATCAAACAGAGATAAAAAACTCAACTCATGAGCTGAAAAACGAAGTAACAACCTTAGCTAATAGAATAGGTCAGATAGAAGAGAGGATTAGTGAAATAGAAGACAAGCAACTTGAGGCACAACAAAAAGAGAAGAAAGAGACTCAAAAATTAAAAAAAAATGAGATAGCCCTACAAGAATTATCTGACTCCATCAAAAAGAATAACATAAAAATAATAAGTATATCAGAGGGAGAAGAGAGAGAAAATGGAATGGAGAACATACTCAAACAAATAATAGATGAGAAGATGAGAACTTCCCAAGCCTGTGGAAAGAACTAAAGCCTCAAGTTCAAGAAGCAAAGAGAACTCCAAGTTTTCTTAACCCCAACAAACCTACTACAAGGCATATCATAATGAAATTGGCACAAACCAACAGCAAAGAAAAAAATTCTCAAGGCAGCCAGGGAAAAGAAGAATACAACATATAAAGGAAGGCCCATTAGATTATCATCAGATTTCTCAGGAGAAACTCTACAAGGTAGAAGAAAGTGGACCCCAATATTTAAAGTCCTGAAAGAGAGAAACTTTCAGCCACGAATACTATACCCATCAAAGTTATCATTCAAATATGAAGAAGAAATAAAAACATTCACAGATACAGAAAAGATGAGGGAATTTATCATCAGAAAACCACCACTTCAGGAATGACTAAAGGGGGTTCTCCAATCAGATACAAAAAACAAAAAACAAACAAACAAACAAAAAACAGAGCCACAAGTAAAAGCTCCAAGAAGAACACAATAAAACCAAATTTAAAATGTGACAACAACAAAAAGAAAGGGGGGGGAGAAGATAGAGATTAGCAGTAGCAAAGGACGATTGTGTTCAAAAGTAATCACAAAATAGTTCACTACAATGAACAGGGTAGGGACCCTTTTCATTACTTAAAGGTAATCACCATTGAAAAAACCACCACAGAAGCACATGAGATAAAAAAGATAGCAACAGAGGAAAGATGTATGGAATACAACCAAATAAAAACAAAAGATAGAAAAACGAAAGAGAAGGATCAAACAAGACACAAAGTAACAGAAAGCAAGATATAAAATGGCAATAGGGAATATACAAGTGTCAATAATTACACTAAATGTAAACGGATTAAACTCACCAATAAAAAGGCACAGAGTAGCAGAATGGATTAAAAAAGAAAATCAAACTGTATGCTCCCTACAGGAAACTCATCTAAGTAACAAGGATAAAAACAAATTCAAAGTGAAAGGCTGGAAAACAATACTCCAAGCAAATAACATCCAAAAAAAAGCAGGTGTAGCAATACTCATATCGGATAATGCTGACTACAAGACAGGAAAAGTACTCAGAGACAAAAATGGCCATTTCATAATGGCTAAGGGGACACTGAATCAAGAAGACATAACAATTCTTAATATATATGCACCAAACCAAGGAGCACCAAAATATATAAGACAGCTACTTATTGATCTTAAAACAAAAACTGACAAAAATACAATCATACTTGGAGACCTCAATACACCGCTGACGGCTCTAGATCGGTCATCCAAACAGAGAATCAACAAAGACATAGTGGCCTTAAACAAAACACTAGAGCACCTGGATATGATAGACATCTACAGGACATTTCATCCCAAAGTGACTGAGTATACATTTTTCTCCAGTGTACATGGATTGACCAGATGTTGGGTCACAAAAACAACATCAGCAAATTCAGAAAAATCGAAGTTGTACCAAGCATATTTTCTGATCATAAAACCTTGAAACTAGAATTCAACTGCAAAAAAGAGAAAAAAAAAATCCCACAAAAATGTGGAAACTAAACAACATACTTTTAAATAATGAATGGGTTAAAGAAGAAAGTGCAGAGATCAAAAGATATATACAGACTAATGAAAATGACAATATGACATATCAGAATCTATGGGATGCAGCAAAAGCAGTGATAAGATGGATGTTCATATCACTTCAGGCATATATGAACAAACAAGAGAGAGCCCAAGTGAACCACTTAACTTCCCACCTTAAGGAACTAGAAAAAGCAGAACAAAGAAAACCCAAAACCAGCTGAAGAAAGGAGATAATAAAAATCAGAGCAGAAATAAATGAATAAGAGAACAGAAAAACTATAGAAAAAATTAATAGAACAAGGAGCTGGTTCTTTGAAAAGATCAACAAAATTTACAACCCATTGGCAAGACTTACCAAGGAAAAAAGAGAAAGAACTCATATAAACAAAATCGAAAATGAAAGAGGAGAAATCACCATGGTCACCATAGATATACAAAAAATTATTGTAGAATACTATGAAAAACTCTATGCCACTAAATTCAACAACCTAGAAGAAATGGATAAATTCCTAGAACAATACAACCTTCCTAGACTGAGTCAAGAAGAAGCAAAAAGCCTAAACAGACCTATTAGTAGAGAAGAAATAGAATAAACCATTAAAAACCTCCCCAAAAATAAAAGTCCAGGCCCTGACAGCTATACCAGCAAATTTTATCAAACATTCAAAGAAGACTTGGTTCCTATTCTACTCAAAGTCTTCCAAAAAATTGAAGAAGAAGCAATACTTCCAAACACATTTTATGAGGCCAACATAACCCTCATACCAAAACCAGGCAAGGATGGCACAAAAAAAGAAAACTACAGACCAATATCTCTAATGAATACAGATGCTAAAATACTAAACAAAATACTAGCAAATCGAATACAACAACATATTAAAAAAAATACATCATGATCAAGTGGGATTCATCCCAGAATCTCAAGGATGGTTCAACATTCGTAAAAGGGTTAACGTAATACACCATATCAAAAAAACAAAGAACAAAAACCACATGATCTTATCAATAGACGCAGAAAAGCCTTTTGATAAAATACAACACAATTTTATGTTTAAGACTCTCAACAAAATGGGTATAGAAGGAAAATATCTCAACATGATTAAGGCCATATATGATAAACCATCAGCTAACATCATATTAAATGGCACTAAACTGAAGGCTTTCCCCCTTAAATCAGGAACAAGACAGGGTTGTCCACTCTCTCCACTCTTATTTAATGTGGTACTAGAGGTTCTAGCCAGAGCAATCAGACAAGACAAAGAAATAAAAGGCATCCATATCGGAAAAGAAGAAGTAAAGGTATCACTTTTTGCAGATGATATGATCCTATAAATTGAAAACCCCAAAGAATCCACAAAAAGACTACTAGGAACAATAAGCCAATACAGTAAGGTCGCAGGATACAAAATTAACATACAGAAGTCAATAGCCTTTCTATATGCCAACAATGAAACAACTGAGAACGAACCCAAAAGAATAATCCCCTTCACAATTGCAACAACAACAAAAAAATACTTAGGAATAAACATTACAAAGAATGTAAAGGACTTATATAATGAAAACTATAAACCATTGTTAAGGGAAATCGAAAAAGATATAATGAGATGGAAGAATATACCTTGTTTTTGGCTATGAAGAATAAATATAATCAAGATGGCTATATTACCCAAAGCAATATACAAATTTAATGCAATTCCCATCAAACTTCCAATGACATTTTTTAAAGAAATAGAGCAAAAAATCATCAGATTTATATGGAACTATAAAAATCCCCGAATAGCCAAAGCAATCCTAAAGAAAAAGAATGAACCTGGGGGCATTACAATACCTGACTTCAAACTCTATTATAGGGCCACGACAATCAAAACAGCATGGTATTGGCAGAAAAATAGACACTCAGACCAATGGAACAGAATAGAAAGTCCAGAAATAAAACCACATATATATAGTCAAATAATTTTTGATAAAGGGGCCAACAACACACAATAGAGAAAAGAAAGCCTCTTCAATAAATGGTGCTGGGAAAACTGGAAAGCCACATGCAAAAGAATGAAACTGGACTACAGTCTCTCCCCCTGTACAAAAATTAACTCAAAATGGATCAAAGATCTAAACATAAGACCTGAAACAATTAAGTACATAGAAGAAGACATAGGTTCTCAACTCATGAACCTGGGTTTTAAAGAGCATTTTATGAATTTGACTCCACAGGCAAGAGAAGTGAAGGAAAAAATTAATGAATGGAACTACATCAGACTAAGAAGTTTTTGCTCAGCAAAAGAAACTGATAACAAAATAAACAGAAAGCCAACTAAATGGAAAATGATGTTTTCAAACCACAGCTCAGATAAGGGCCTAATATCCAAAATATATTGATACAAAGAACTCACAAAACTCAACAACAAACAAACAAACAATCCAATAAAAAAATGGGAAGAAGATATGAACAGACACTTCTCCCAGGAAGAAATACTAATGGCCAACAGATATATGAAAAGATGCTCATCTTCTTTAGCTATTAGAGAAATGCAAATCAAAACGGCAATTAGATACCACCTCACACCTGTTCGATTAGCTATTATTAGCAAGACAGGTAATAGCAAATGTTGGAGAGGCTGTGGAGAAAAAGGAACCTTCATCCACTGTTGGTGGGAATGTAAAGTAGTACAACCATTATGGAAGAAAGTATGGTGGTTCCTCAAAAAACTGAAAATAGAACTACCTTATGACCCAGCAATCCTTCTACTGGGTATATACCCCCAAAACTCAGAAACATTGATACATAAAGACACATGCAGCCCCATGTTTATTGCAGCATTGTTCACAGTGGCCAGGACATGGAAACAACCTAAAAGCCCGTCAACAGATGACTGGATAAAGAAGATGTGGCACATATACACTATAGAATACTACTCAGCCATAAGAAATGATGACATCGGAACATTTACAGCAAAATGGTGGGATCTTGATAACATGATACAAAGCGAAATAAGTAAATCAGAAAAAACCAGGAACTGCATTATTCCATTCGTAGGTGGGACATAAAAGTGAAACTAAGAGACATTGATAAGAGTGTGGTGGTTATGGGGGGGGGAGGGGAGAAAGGGAGAGGGAAAGGGGGAGGGGGTGTAGGGCACAAAGAAAACAAGATAGAAGGTGACAGAGGACAATCTGACTTTGGGTGATGCATATGCAACATAATTGAACGACAAGATAACCTGGACTTGTTATCTTTGAATATATGTATCCTAATTTATTGATGTCACCCCATTAAAAAATAAAATTATTATAAATAAAAAAATAATAATGTCCACTGATTTTTCCCATCTGATATCAGACTACTAACAACTTGAAACCCAGGCACAGCTCAAATAATAGTTCAATAATAGTTCAATAGTTCAATAATAGTTCACAATGGCTCTTGGGCGTAAATATAGACTTTACAAGTCCCAGATTTTGGCTCATGTCTTTTATTTATTCCATGAAAAACATTGCAACTATCATCAAACTTAAAAAATTATTTACAAAGGATGGCAAAGAAAAATTATTTATAAACAAAACTCAGATAAATTTCAAAAGTCAGCAGTATATCCTCTTTTAAAAATTTTTAGTAGCCAATTTTTCCAGCATCATTGATTGCTTAACATCCTCTTCCCATTGATTTATAAAATCAACTACCTTTGTCATATATCAATTTTTTATAAATGATATCTACCTCAGTTTTTTATTCTGTATCACTGGTTTTATTTCTTTAGGCTTATTTCATGATCCCATTGTTTTAATTACTAAACTTTGTGGTATGTCTTGAAATTTGTCAAGGAAACTTTTATATTTTATTCTTCAAAATTATCTTTTATGTTCTTGGCCATTTATTTGTACATGAAATTTAGTACCAGTTTCTTAAATTCCATTAAAAAGAAACACAATTGTGATTTTATAAGTATTTCCTCAAATTTATAAATCATAAAAGAAATCAATATCTTTATCATACATGACATGGCCTTAAAATATTTTGTAAAGGTCTACTGGAAAGTTCTGTCCGTTTTTGGAATAAAACAAAATACAAATTTTTCTTAGTCAATAAAGTTTATTAAATAATATAATTGCCATTACTATTAATGATTTCTTGCCAGCGTGAGGGCAATTTGTATATCCCATTTTTGAAAATGTTTTACCTTTTGATGTGAAAAATTGAACCAGTGCTTGTTTGATATCTTCTTCATTTTTTATTTTTTTGCCCTTCAAAAAATCTTGTAAGGACAAAAACAAGTGATAGTCGGAGGGTGCTAAGTCCGGGGAATATGGTGGATGTGACAGACATGCTTCTGTAGCATTTCTTCCTTGTTGAAATTCATACAAATTACAGTGGTGTAAATGAACTTTATCAATAGCCATGGGTACACTATGGCATCACACATAAGACTAAAGTGAATCAACTTTGTTTTAGTTAATTTGCTACGTCAGTATGTATACATTAAGTGATAAAAATAGAAAGGCAGCCTGACCTGTGGTGGCACAGTGGATAAAGTGTCGACCTGGAAATGCTGAAGTTGCCGGTTTGAAACCCTGGGCTTGCCTGGTCAAGGCACATATGGGAGTTAATGCTTCCAGCTCCTCCCTCCTTCTCTCTCTCTGTCTCTCTCTCCTCTCTCTCCCTCTCTGTTTCTCTCTCTCCTTTCTAAATAAATAAATAAATAATTAATTAATTAATTAAAAAAAATAGAGAGGCACACATGCGCCAAATAAACATGTGCTTACGTGTCGAAAGTTGTTGTGATATTCCGGTAGACCTTATATATTTCTCAATAAAGGTCTTAAACATCCTTGAATAGATTTATTTCTCATACTTACGTTATTTAATTTAATTCTATTTATTTATTGATTAATTTGTTTAATCAATAAATTGATTGGAGGGGAGATAGAGACAGACTCCCGCAAGCACCCTGACTGGGATCCACCCAGGAGGTCCACTAGGGGGCAATACTCTGCCTATCTGTGGTGTTGCCCCATTGTATAACAATTGAGCTCTTTGTAGTTGCCCTATGTAGAGACTATGAAGCCATCCTCAGTGCCTGGGGCCAACCTGCTCTAATCAAGCCAAGGTGGCAGGAGAAGAAGAGAGAGAGAGAGTTAGGTTTATTTACTCATACTAACAAGAGAAACTATAAAGCCACAATATGATATCTCACCAACTAGAGAATATTAAGTAATTATAAAATTAGGTGAAAGAGTGGAGTTTATGTCAAATTAAAGAAAAAGAATTTTGATAGTCTTAAATCAAAGTAGGTTGTATGTAAAAAGGTCAATATCAGCTTTGGACTGCAATGGGAATCTAGGTTGTTGGGTTTTTTTCCTTGAAAACTACAAAGTTTTGATAAATGTGGAAAGATATGTTTAGAAACCTGCTATCTGACATTCTCTATTTAGACTAGAAATCTATGCTGCTTCTCTGTGTCAAAATCAATTAGATCCTCCAGACAAGAGAAAGGTGTTACCGTTATACTGATGTAATTTCAAATAGCAGAGTTTCTGATAGTTTTTCATTTTAGAGATAGAGAAAAAGTTTTGCAGTGAATAAGAAAGTAGTCACTTAAAGAAGTGATTGCTAGAGTGCTTTATAGTTATATAGTGACCTTGATGAGGCAAAAATGTTTCTTTTAAACTTGGCAGCTGACTTTATCTGTGTCTATTATTCAAGCCAAATAAATAAATCACAGAGCAGATTTTTATTTTTTTAGTCATTTTCTTTATTTTTCTCACTCTCTGTCATATACATATATACACATGTATATATATATATGTGTGTGTATGTATACTAATATATATGTATATATACCATATTTTTCTCCATATATACTTACATATACACCATATTTTTTGTTCCATTTATACATATTTTTGCTGCATATATACGTGTGTGTATGTGTGTGTGTGTGTGTGTGTGTGTGTATATATATATATATATATATCGTATTTTTTGCTCTATAAGATGCACTTTTTTCCCTAAAAATGGAGGGGAAAATGCTGTGCGTCTTATGGAGCTAATGTTTATTTATTTATTTATTTAGCTGTTGTGGGCTCCCTGACAACTAGAAGAGTATTTGAACATTAAAGTCTCTTCTCATTTGTTAATAACAGTGATAATGGTTGTTAATACTGCTGTTGAGTTTACATTGTTGAAATATTATTGTGGTATATTTAACTAAATATTTTAACACACCATTTGGTTCAGAATATTTTTTTCTTATTTTCCTCCTTAAAACCTTAGGTGTGTCTTATTGTCAGGTGAATCTTATGAAGTGAAAAATATGGTATATATAATTACACATAAGTACATGTATAATATTTATAATAATGCATTGATATTATAAAGTAATGATATTTTAAAAATACACACACATAAATATTTTTACACTTTTACTGTTCCATACTATTTAACACCAAAGCTATCACTGCCTAAAACAATGTTGTATAGATATTTCACTTTAGAAAGATACAGTTATCCATATTATTAACAATGTGATTTATTTCTGTTGTTTTTTTATGTTAAAATCTAATTTTAGAATAAAAAACTATATAAAAATATTAATAAAGTAAAACAATCTGTGGGCCTACTAAAACACTTTTATAAATGTTAAGATTTTGCTAAATATATTATCAGATTCACTTTTCTTTAAAGAACATACTATTACAAACATAATATTTACTAATCCTGGTCTCCTCAGTTTTAGCAGCTAAATTTTAGTTATATACAAATATGGAAAATGCAAACAAATATATGTAGATAGACACATGCGCCTTATATATAATTAAAATAAAGGACAATCTTTAAAAAACAAAAAAGGATACATATTTAAGCAGAGATATTTTTGTTTTTTATTGAATTTTTCTTCTTCGTAGTAGGTAATTGGTAATATTTGTTTGTTGTTACATCTTTTATGTCTACCTATATTGTTTTGTAACATCTTGAGTTTTCTTTGATTTGTTTTGTTTTGAGTTAGATGTTATATTTTTCTTTTTTTGTTTCATGAACTTAACTGTACTTACTTTAAGTTTCCTTTTCATTGATGTATCATTAATTTTGTAAAAAATTTATTTCTGAGTTTGCTATTGGTAGTAGATTTATTCATGTGTTCCTTCAAGATTTTTAATTTTTAAGTTTATCATAAATAGAACATATATTTTTCTATCCATTTTTCCCTGTTTATCTGCACATACTTTTATTTGTCTAATAGTTTTCCATGTGTGAAATAAATTTAAAGCCATTGGTTGTTTACCCTTATTTATGGAGAAGATATCAAAAAGAAACAAAATCCTGTGAGCTAGTCCACCTCTTTGAATTGGTCAAATCCTGAATTGAATGCTACAGGTGATGCTCTGCCTTCCTGTGTATAAGGCTTTGAAGAAGTCATTTCTCAAAGAGTCATTAGTATGAAACATTCTTTAGATAGATACTTGAATGCAGAAATCACAACTCAGTTTCTGGATATATTCTGTCTAAATTCCCACTCTCCCTTTACACAAACTATTGTCCTAAATAATACCTAATCCCAATCACGCTCAATTTCTTGCCACATCTTCTTGCTTTCAAAAGCCAGAGATCTACAGACTACAGTTTCTGCCTTGTTCAGTACTTTGTGTTTTACATCATAGAGATATTCTTGGGTTTTTTTAAGTAGAGCTCTGCCCTCATAATTTGCTGTTTTAATTCTTTATAAATAAATTGCTATATATTTGCAGTAGTAAAAAAGGAAAAATTTTCCCAAATGTAATCTAATAACAATGTCTTGAGTGAAGCCTAATTTTTATATTCATAGTGAAAGTTCCTGTAATTTCTTCACCATTTTGTACATATTGCTGTATCTTTGTTCTACTATCCAAGATAATATTTGTAAAATGAATAATTGAAACTTAATAAATAAATATTTTTTGGTTTGGTATAACAGTTCTTTTTGTTATTTTATTTTATTGTGTTTACATAAATTCTACTGTCCCCCGAATGCATCCCCTCTCCCTTGTGTTCCCCACAACACCACCCTTGAAATACTCCCTGCAATACCTTCCCCCTCTTCCCTTCAGGATTTGCTTTTCTGCTCTCAATCCATCCTACCATCCCTTTTCCTTCTGTCTCCTTTCCCTCTGGATACTTTGATCTCACCTCTGTCTCTATTCCATTCCTCAGTTCATATTTTCATGAATTCCTCAAATGAGTGAGGTTATATGATATTTTTCTTTCTCTGCCTGGCTTATTTCACTTAAAATAATAGTTTCCAGGTCCATTCATGTTGTCGCAAAAAATAATATTTTCTTCTTTTTCATGGCCCCATAGTATACCACTGTGTATATATATCATAGCTTTTTAATCCACTTGTGCACTGGCTGTTTCCAGATCTTGTCTATTGTAAAAAATGCTGCCATAAACATGGGGGTCCATTTCTCCTCTTGAATCATTGATGTGTTGTTCTTGGGATATATTCCTTATAGTGGAATGGCTGAGTCAAAAGGCAATTCCATTTTAAATTTTTTGAGGAAGCTCCATACTGTTTTCCACAGAGGCTGCACCAGTCTGTATTACCACCAGCAGTGCAGAAATGTTCCCTTTTCTGCACATCCTTGCCAGCACTTATTCTGTGTTGTTTTGTTAATGAACACCATTCTGACCTGGTGTGAGATGATATCTCATTGTGATTTTAATTTGCATTTCTCTAATGATTAGAGATGTTGAACATTTTTCCATCTGCCTATATGGACATCTGTTTGTCCTCTTTGGAGAAGTGTATATTCATTTTTATTGCCCATTTTTTGATGGGATTATTTATCTTCCTGGTGTTGAGTTTTACAAATTCTTTATAAATTTTGGTTATTAACCCCTTATCAGACTTATTGTCAAATATGTTCTCCCATTGTGTGGTTTACCTTTTTATTTTGTTCATATTGTCTTTAACTGTGCAAAAACTTTTTCAATTTGATATAGTCCCATTTGTTTATACTATCCTTTATTTCCCTTGCCCGTGGAGATAAATCAGCAAATATATTGCTGTGAGAAATGTCGGAGAGCTTACTGCCTATGTTTTCTTCTAAGATGCTTATGGTTTAACGACTTACATTTAAGTTTCTTATCCATTTTGAGTTTATTTTTGTGAATGGTGTAAGTTGGTGGTCTAGTTTCAATTTTTTGTAGGTATCTGTTCAATTTTCCCAACATTATTTGTTAAAGATACTGTCTTTATTCCATTGTATGCTCTTACCACCTTTGTAAATATCATTTGTCCATAAAGGTGAGGATTTATTTCTGGGCTTTCTGTTCTGTTCCATTGATCTATATGCCTATTCTTATGCAAGTCCCAACCTCTTTTGAGTAGAAAGGCCTTATAGTATAATTTGATATCAGGAAGTGTGATACCACCCACTTTATTATTCTTTTGAAAGATTGCTGAGGTTATTCGTGTTCTTTTTTGGTTCCATATAAATTTTTGGAATATGTGTTCTATATCTTTGAAGTATGTCATTGGTATTTTATTGGTATTGCATTGAATTTATAGGTTGCTTTGGGTAATATAGACATTTCAATAATGTTTATTCTTCCTAACCATGAGCATGGTATATGCCTCCACTTGTTTTTATCATCCTTGATTTCTTTTATCAATGTTTTATAATTCTCTGAGTACAAGTCTTTAA
Organism: Saccopteryx bilineata; assembly: GCF_036850765.1. Taxonomy (NCBI): domain Eukaryota; kingdom Metazoa; phylum Chordata; class Mammalia; order Chiroptera; family Emballonuridae; genus Saccopteryx; species Saccopteryx bilineata. Next base: position 93,476,051 of record NC_089497.1, read on the forward strand.
CCTCCTTGGTTAAATTTATTCCTTAGTACTTTATTTTTTTATTGCAATAGTGAAGGGGATTGTTTTCTTAATTTCCCTTTCAGACAGATCATTGTTGGTATATAAAAATGCCTTTGATTTCTGAGTATTAATTTTATATCCTGCACTCTTGCTGAATCCATTTATCATGTCCAGTAGTTTTATGACTGAGACTTAAGGGTTTTCTATGCACAGTATCATATATTCAGAAAATAATAATAGTTTTACTTCTTCTTTTCCAATTTGGATGCCTTTTATTTCTTCTTCTTGTCTGATTGCTGTGGCTAGGAGTTCCAGAACTATGTAGAATAATAGTGGTGTAAGAAGGCACCCCTGCTTTGTTCCTAATCTTAAGGGGATTGCTTTTAACTTTTGCCCATTGAGTATGATGTTGGTTGTGGGTCTGTCATTGATGGCCTTTGTCATGTCAAGGTATGGTCCCTGCATTCCAACTTTGCCTAAAGTTTTGATCATAAATGGGTGCTGGATTTTATCAAATGTTTTTCTGAATCTATTGATATTATCATGTGGTTTTTCTTCTTCCTTTTTTGTATGTGATGAATCACCTTGATTGATTTGTGAATATTGTACCAGCCTTGCCTCCCCAGAATAAATCTCACTTGATCATGATGTATGATTTTTTTTTTTTATGTATTGCTGGATCTGGTTTGCTAATATTTTGTTGAGAATTTTAGCATATAAATTCATCAGTGATATTGGCTTATAGTTTTCTTTCTTTATGTTGTCTTTGCCTGGTTTTGGAATCAGTATTATGCTTGCCTCATAAAAGGAGCTTAAAAGTTTTCCCTCCTTTGAATTTTTTTTAAATAGCATGAGAAGGATAGAAGTTACTTCTTCTTTGAATATTTGGCAAAATTAGCCTGTGAAGCCAACTTTGCTTTTATGGAGTTTTTTGATAACTGTTTTGATATAACTTCTTGTATTCAGTCTATTTAGGTTTCTGATTCTTTTAGATTGATTTTTGAAAAATTATATGTTTCAAGAAATTTGTTCATTTCAACTAGGTTGTCTAATATTTTGGCATACAATTTTTCATAGCATTTTGTTACAATTGTTTGTATTTCTGCTGTTTCAGTTGTTACTTCTCTTCTATCGTTTCTAATTTTATTTATTTGAGTTCACTCTCTTTCTTTCTTAGTGAATCTGGCTAAAGATTTATCAATCTTGTTTATCTTTTCAAAGAACCAGCTCTTGGTTTCATTTATCCTCTGCATTGTTTTTTAGTTTCTATGTCATTTATTTCTGCTCTGATCTTTATTATTTCATTCCTTCTACTTCCTCTGGGCTTTACTTGCTGTTCTCTTACTAGTTCTTTTAGTTGCAGGGTTAAGTTGTTTATTTGAGCTTTTTCTTGCTTCTTAAGGTATGTAATGCTATGAACTTCTATCTCAGGACTGCTTTTTCTGTGTCCCATAGATTTTGAGTTGTTTTATGCTCAATTTCATTTGTTTCAAGGATATTTTTTTATTTCTTTCTTAATCTCATTGTTGACTCATTTATTATTTAATAACATGCTGTTTAGTTTTCATGTGTTTGAGTGTTTTTCAGTTTTTCTATTATAGTTGATTTCTAGTTTTATGCCATTGTGGTCAGAGAAGATGCTTGATTTAATTTCAATCTTCTTAAATTTACTGAGATTTATTTTTTGCCCTAATATGTGGTCTTTTCTAGAGACTATACCAGGAGCACTTGATAAGAATGTATATTCTGCTGCTTTAGGGTGAAAGGTTCTGAAAATATCTATTAAATCCAATTGATCTAGTGTGTCTCTTAATTTTGCTGTTTCTTTGTTAATTTTATTTCTTGAGAATCTGTCCAGTGATGTTAGTGGGGTATTGAAATTCCCTATTATTATAATATTGCTGTTGATCTCACCCTTTATTTCCATCAAAGTCTGCTTTATATATTTAGGTGCTCCTTTATTAGGTGTATAGATATTTATAATGGTTATATCTTCCTGTTGGATTGCTCTCTTTATTATTAGGTAGTGACCTTCTTTATCTTTTACTATAGCCTTTGTTTTATAGTCCATTTTGTCTGATATAAGTATTGCTATCCCAGCTTTACTTTCATTTGTATTTGCATGAATTATTTTTTTCCATTCTTTTACTTTTAGTCTCTGTGTATCTTGTGTTTAGAAGTGTGTCTCTTGTAGACAGAATATGTATTGGTCCTGTTTTCTTATCCATTCAGCTACCCTATGTCTTTTGATTGGAGCATTTAGTCTATTTACGTTTAAGGTTATTATTGATAAGTAGTTTATTGCCATTTTTTTTATTAAATCAACATATCTCTTTTACTAGATTTTTTCCCCAGTTTGTTCTGTCTACAGCAGGCCCAGTAATATTTCTTGCCACATTGGTTTGGTTGTGATGAATTATTTAAATTTGGTTTTATCTGGGAAGCTTTTTATTTCTCCTTCAATTTTAAATGATAGCCTTGCTGGACAAAGAAGTCTTGGTTGTAGGTTATTGTTCTACATTACTTTGAATATTTCTTGCCATTCCTTTCTGGCCTCAAGTGTTTCTGTTGAAAAGTCAGAAGTCATCCTTATGGGGGTCCCTTTGTAGGTGATTGACTTTTTCTGTTGCAGTTTTAGTATTTGTTCTTTATCTCTTAGGTTTGGTATTTTGATTTAATATGTCTTGTTGTAGGTCTCTTTGGATTAATTTTTAATCATATTCTCTCTGCTTCTTGAAACTGTGTAACTCTTCCTGCATCAATTTAGGGAAATTTTAAGCTATTATTTCTTCAATCAGGTTCTCTATCCTTTGTTCTTTTTCTTCTCCTTCAGTACCCCTATTATATAGATACTTTTACCTTTTCTCTTCATGTTGTCATGGAGCTGTCTTAGAGCTTCCTCATACTTTTTGGTCCTCTTTTCTTTTTGCTGTTCTGCTTCAATGCTTTTTCTTATCTTGTTCTCTAAGTTGCTGATTCAATCCTCTGCTTCATCCAGCCTGCTTTTATTTCTTCTCATGTAGTCTTCATGTCTAATATTGTGTTTGTTATATCTGTCTGGTTCTTTTTTATGATTTCCATGTCATTTTTGATTCTTACAGTTTCTTTAGGTGTTCATTACGTCCATCCATTGTAGCTTTGAGATCCTTAAGCATTCTAACAATCATTATTTTATACTCTGCATCCAGTAATTTGCTTCCTTTCATTTCATTCAGATCTTTATCTGGGGATTTTTTTTGTTGTTGTTGAGTCATATGACTTAAGTTCCTCTGTCTTTCCATTGTTTCTGTTTGTGGCTTGCAGGCTTGTTCCAGTTGTGGTCTCCTTAACTAGTAGAGCTTCTTTAAGTCTTAATTTGCCTGCTTTCAGTTTACTTAACTCAGCAGGGAGCTTGTTTACTGATCTCAGCAAGACACTTATTTGAAACTGTATCCAGGAATGCAGTGGATGCAACTTCTGAGAATCTGAAGCTGTGTTCTGCCAGCTGCTCTCTGGGGCGGAGCGCAGTCTTGGTATCAGTAGGGGGAGATGTATCTCAAATCTCCCTGGAGACCTGACTTATTGCCCCTCCCCCTTACTTTCTGTTTTCCACTGTGTCTTTTGCACTGATTGGTGCTAGAGAGCTTTTTGGAGGTTGGATACCCAGAACCACTATAGGCTTGTGCTGTGCAGAGGGATTAAGCCCTCCCTCTACTATGGCCACCTCTACACTGGAGAGTGAGTCAGATTCTCAAGTCAGCCCATGCACTCTTCTCTTTGTCACCATTTGTCTCACTCCCCCATTTTCCTCTTGGAAGACAAGTTAGTCCTCTCAGCCCTCCTTAACCCCAGGACCCCAGGCAAGAGGCTGTGAGCTATATTTTCTGCTATGTCCCTTTAAGGCACTTCTCACATACAGAACTTTTGCTCTTCTCCCCACTCAATGCTTTCTGTCTGTCTCCTCTAGTCCCTGGATTACTAGTCTGGGTCTCTGGTTCTCTCAGGGTCTCTCTCCTTGTAATGAAAGCCCTTCTGGACTCTCAGCCTCAACCTCCCCTTGCTCTTGGGAGCAGGAGAGCCCCCACTATAACCCCTGCACTCCCTACCAGGATTGTTGTGGATTATTCTGTGCTCCTTGTTTATTGAGACCTGTTCTTTTAGTCCAATGTTGTTTTTTCATGATGATTGTTCCTAAATTAATTTGTAACCCAGTGTGGTGGTGTGAGCTGGCAGTCTGTGCATCTTCCTACTCTGCTGTCATCTTGGAATCTCTCTACAACAGTTTTAATAAAAAGCACCATTTAGTAACATAGTATATTGACTTATAATTTAGGGGTTGCATCTTACTTGTTGCCTGAAATTATGTGTTTCAGTTTTCTTTTATCTGATGTGATGATTCCTTTTTGAATTATGACTCACTTCTACATTATGTTAGATGAATAGGTTCAGGAAAATAAAGTAATATCTTTCTAAGTATATGATAATTTAAAAATTGAACTTGACCAAAAGATACAAAGAAATTATTTTCTCTGGCCTTGGCTGGTTAGCTCAATCAGTTAGTGTCTTCTCAAAACACCAAGATGTGGATTCAGTCCCAGGTCAGGGTATATACAGAAAGTTACCCATGAATACACAACTAAGTGGAACAACAAATGAATGCTTCTCTCTCTGTCTTTTTAAGGTCAATCAATAATTTTTAAAATTATTTTTATTGAAAAATTTAGGTAGATTTTTAAACTACTTTTTAAAACATAATTATTATAGGTCTTGTAAAGGAAATTAATTAGAGAAAGATTTTTTTTATATTTAAAAAGGTTCTAAAAAAACTTTTTTATTTTTTTGTAATTTTTTGAAGCTGAAAATGGGGAGGCAGTCAGACAGACTCCTGTATGCGCTCGACTGGGATCCACCCAGCACGCCCACCAGGGGGCAATGCTCTGCCCATCTGGGGTGTCACTCTGTTGCGACCAGAGCCACTCTAGCGCCTGGGGCAGAGGCCAGGGAGCCATCCCCAGAGCCCGGGCCATCTTTGCTCTAATGGAGCCTCGGCTGCAGGAGGGGAAGAGAGAGACAGAGAGGAAGGAGAGGGGGAGGGGTGGAGAAGCAGATGGGCGCCTCTCCTGTGTGCCCTGGCCGGGAATCAAACCTGTGACTTCCGCACACCAGGCCAACGCTCTACCACTGAGTCAACCAGCCAGGGCCTGAAAAAACATTTTAAAATAAGTATATTTCTCTTAAATATTATCATTTAAAATAATATTTATTAAATCAAAACTTTAATTTGAAACAAGGTTCTCATGAGAATAATAACGTGTAGAATTAAGTCATCTAAGAATGAAATAATTTTGATGTAAATAAAATTATTTTACATTTAAATGTACAGGATTGTTTAGTTTAAATTTTACTTTATTCAGATAATAACCAGCTAGGAATTTAGTGTCTCTCAAGCTCTCTATGGATATTTATATGTTACTCTTGAACATATTACTGTCATAAATGTATTGCCATCCAATTTTAAAGCAGTAACAGTCTTCCCTTCTCCACCATTTTTCTGTACTTTCTTTTGTTTAGTCTTAGCATGAACTACTTCATGATTGATGGAACCCAGCAGGCTATTACAACCATCCAAAGAACAAGCTATGTCTGCATTTATACCTTATTAACTTAAATGCCAGGGTTCATTGGCATGTTATAATTGCTAAAACACAATCTGATCAACTATTAATACTTAGGGGAAAAAAAAGCTGAAAGTATATTCAGAAATCTTTGAGTATATAAATATCAATAACATTAGTTTTAAAAGTTATCTTGTCTGTAATATAGGCTGTCTTATCTTGTAAATTTAATGACAAATTTCAGTCACTTGGATTATTGTATTTAAGGATAAACATAAATCTGACAATGCCAAAAAAAAGTTAGAAATAATGGTTGGCCCCACTGAAAGTTATTGTATTTCCAGAAATAAACTAAGTTAAAATTAGTTGTTTTTTTATACTTATTCTTGTGCTCTGATTTTATAAAATTGTATCTCTTACTGTCCATCCCTGGAAATTCTACATTCTATATTCTGATAATACAGATCATACATAGTTTTTCTAGGATGTTCCACACTTTTCTTACATTTACTGTTTAGTTTTTTTTTTTTAACCCTTTTTTTTTTGTATTTTTCTGAAACCAGAAATGGGGAGAGACAGTCAGACAGACTCCCACATGCGCCCGACCAGGATCCACCCAGCACACCCACCAGGGGGTGACGTTCTGCCCACCAGGGGGCAATGCTCTGCCCCTCCAGGGCGTTGCTCTGCCGCGACCAGAGCCAATCTAGCACCTGGGGCAGAGGCCAAGGAGCCATCCCCAGCGCCCGGGCCATCCTTGCTCCAATGGAGCCTCTGCTGCGGGAGGGGAAGAGAGAGACAGAGAGGAAGGAGGGGGGGTGGAGAAGCAAATGGGCGCTTCTCCTATGTGCCCTGGCCGGGAATCAAACCTGGGTCCCCCAGATGCCAGGCTAACGCTCTACCACTAAACCAACCAGCCAGGGCCAGTTTATTTTTAATTTTGGAATTCTCTTCTTTTAACTATACAGCAAATAAATTTCTACCTAGGCCTGAAGGCAAGTTTAGAAGGTGCTACTTGCAGACCACTACAGTTTCAAAGAGAGATTTTTTTTTCTTTCTATACAAATAATTTCATTTCTACATCAATACTAATAATTCAATCTAATCTGCACTAAAATCACTGAATGTGTTGGGAATGCTATTTTACTCCAAGCTCTATGCTAGTCACATAAATAAATATTTAATATCCTTTTAAAGATTTTATAGATTTTTTACTTATTTATTAACTTTTTAGCTATCTTTTCTCATCATTTGAAGTGACAAGTAAAATATGAACACAATTTAATATAATTAGTTAATATTACAGAGCTTAAAAATAGAAACTTTGCAATCATATTAGTCTATTGACCACCCACTGAACATTTATGCTCTAAGTGTCAAAATATTGCATCAACACATGGTTAAGTTTCTTTTTTTTTTTTTTTTTTTTTCATTTTTCTGAAGCTGGAAACAGGGAGAGACAGTCAGACAGACTCCCGCATGCGCCCGACCAGGATCCACCCAGCACGCCCACCAGGGGGCGACGCTCTGCCCACCAGGGGGTGATGCTCTGCCCATCCTGGGTGTCGCCATATTGCGACCAGAGCCACTCTAGCGCCTGGGGCAGAGGCCAGAGAGCCATCCCCAGCGCCCGGGCCATCTTTGCTCCAATGGAGTCTTGGCTGCGGGAGGGGACGAGAGAGACAGAGAGGAAGGCGCGGCGGAGGGGTGGAGAAGCAAATGGGCGCTTCTCCTATGTGCCCTGGCCGGGAATCGAACCCGGGTCCTCCGCACGCTAGGCCGACGCTCTACCGCTGAGCCAACCGGCCAGGGCCAAGTTTCTTGATATTGATATCTACCAAATAAAATGTTGTATGCTTAATTAAACTGCATTTCCTGTTAAACAAGTAATTTTTAGTGTAAATATGTACCAACTAATATTGAAACATATATATATATGTAAAAATTGTTATCTAACATTTAAATATAAATGGGAATTTTATATTTTAATTGGATGTCTTATAAATTATCCAGAGTATTATTATATTAGTCTTATTTATTTTAGATAATTTCAGAGAGAAAAAAATAGTCTTTTGTTCTTATTCAAATTATTCCCATTGATTTTCATTTCTATTTAAATATCTCAGTATTTATTAGTATCATTTCTCTTTGATCTAAAGACTTTTAAAAATGTTTAGGGTCTAAAGATATTAAGTTTACCAGTTGTTTTCAGTAAGTATCTTTAATTTTTCCTCTCTGGGAAAATGATGTAGGTGTGTTAAAACACACACGTTAAATAACTATTCTTAAGCCTTGTGTTGTAGACAGACAAATTCTGCTTTCTCAAAACTTATATGTTGAATTCCTCAACCTCAATATGATGGTATAGGGAAGTAAGACTTTAAATAAGTAATTGGATCATGAGGTCAGAGCCCTCATGAATGGGATTAGTGCCCTTATAAAAGAGGTCTTAAAGAATTCTTTACCCATTCCACCATAAGAGGTCACAGAAAGAAGACAGCTGCCTATGAACCAAGAATTGAGCTTTCGCCAAACACCAAATCTACCAGTATCTTGTTCTAGCATTTTTCAGCCTTCAAAATTATGAGAAATATATATATGTATTCATATTTCATATTTCAAAATTATGAAAAATATATATGTATTTGTTTGTTTGTCTATAAAACACTCAGTCTGTTGTATTTTGTTAGAACAACCTGGACAGATTAAGATACATTTTTAATTCACTTTTCTGCTGTTGACTCGTTATGTTTAAAAAAATGTTTTCTCTCAATCAAATTGCTATTTACTTGTAGATTTTAATCCATCAATTTCTGGTTGTTTAACTTTTTTTTTTCCTTTGGTGTTGTGTTGCACATTACTATATATTTATCATTGTTTTTCATAGGTTATTTGTTCATCTATGAACTTAGAGTTATTCTTTCAAACTTAGAAAAGCCCGATGTTCTTCTTCAATTCTAAGAAATATCTTCATTCTTTTCTTTAAATATTATATTTTCTTCATTGACTTTTTTATATTTCTTCTAACAATATTCAAAACTTTTCATTCCTCCATATATCTGTCATATTTCTGTATCTCTTTACTCCACTGTGGGTGATTTACTCAGACCTTTACTATTTAATATTACATTTCTCTTATTTAATACATCATTTAGCCTATTTATTAAGTTTCTATTTAAATATTTGTGTTATTTATTTCCAGGAGTTCTATTTTATTAATCTGGAGTTGTCTTTTCTATGGTTTATGGTTAACTGCTTTTCATTGTATTTTTAATTTTTTCTTAAACAACTTCTTCATGCAAATATAGCCAAGAGTGAGAAGGATATGTCAGAATTTCCTGTTTTAAATAGGATTTATTTTCTCTAAATTCAATTCCCTTGTTTAGCACTTTTTGTGGGAGAACATCTGTATAGGACTCATTATATCTATTAGCCCCATTTAAATAAAACATCTAACTTTCAGATTATGTGTGACAGTCCAAATCCTCACATGCAGATATTTTTACTTTCTGCCCCCGTCTTCTCCCCTTACTGGACTCCTTAAATTTTACTGTGATTTATGCATTATATGATCAGGCATCAATATTTGAGAAATAAAGAACACAACAGAAATCTATTCTGAATATTCTATTTACTTTTACTTTAATTCAAGTATCAAGCACATTTTGTACACTGTTTTATTCACAACTTCCTCCAGTTATGACTTCTTTCCACTTCCCACCACTGACTATCTTAATTTTCTCAGATTTAAATATTGTGCTTTTGCACGCTTTCCAAATTATTTCTCCTGCTCTATTGGCTCCAACAGTTCTTCAATTCTGTTGGGACCAACTCTCCCTGGGCCTGCCTACTTTTTACTGCTCCTCCTAACATCATGTTCTTATTTTCATTTTTTCTTTCTTTCTTTCTTTCTTTCTTTCTTTCTTTCTTTCTTTCTTTCTTTCTTTCTTTCTTTCTTTCTTTCTTTCTCCTTCCTTCCTTCCTTCCTTCCTTCCTTCCTTCCTTCCTTCCTTCCTTCCTTCCTTCCTTCCTTCCTTCCTTCCTTCCTTCCTTCTTTTCTTTCTTTCTTTCTTTCTTTCTTTCTTTCTTTCTTTCTTTCTTTCTTTCTCTCTTTGATTTTTTTTGAAAAGACTTGAAATTTCTGGTATATTATTATCATTTCTTTAGCCTCAATTACTTAGTATCCTCCTGGATGTTTGCAACTATGAACTAAACTTAGTGATCCACCACTATTTCCAGCACCATACATATCAGTGGTTATTACAATATTACTGACTATATTCCCCTTGACTTTTATAACTATCATTTGCTACTCCTAAATCCTTTATCATTTTCACCAAATCCCATAGCTTCCCTACCCTTTGGCAAACATCAATCTGTTCTCTGCATCTATGAGTCTGTTTTTATTTTGTTTGTTGGTACTGACATAATAACAGACATAGATTAATGGAACAAAATAAAGAGCCTAGAAGTTAGCCTATACTTATACTCTGCAAAATAATGTACCATGCTGACTTCCTATACAAATTTACTTTTAGGATGACTTAGCCAGCCTTTCACATGTGCACTGAAACTACCACTCACACCTCTTAAACTACATTATTTTTTATCAGTTTTCTTCTCTCTGTCGTGTATTAATATTTTGGCACTTTACTGAATTATTCTGTTAGCATACAAAAAAGTTGCTGTTTTTTGCAACTTAATAAACTAACAAACTGACAAACAAAACCCAAAACTTATCTGCAATATACATTCTTCCGTCTGCTACAACCTCATTTGTCCTCTTCCATTTTAGAAAAAAGAATCTTAAAAATTTTTCTATGCTCAGTATTTTCTATTATTCTGCTTTCATGAAAATCGAGAGATGCTTGGTAATATAAAAAAATAGTATTTAAGGAAAATGAGAATGTTAGTGCTACATGGCATACCAGAAGTTATGTTTTTCTTGCTCATAATAAATGTATAGTGCATAAAACTACCACATAATTATTTAAATATTTCAACATTTATATTTTTTCCAAAGACTTAATTACAACCATAGAGTGTGTGAACAAAAGAATCTAAGTTCTAAACTAGATATAACTTTAAGATAGACTGATACAATTTAAGTAGCTAAGACAGACTCACAATCTTATTATTTTCAGCAGTATCATTGTAATATATGAATAAATATAAATATTGCTATATTTATTCAAAGACAACACCTTTTCATATAAATAATTAAAATAAGCACAGTGGAATAATCTCTTGCTAACATTTGATTATGTATATTCAGAACAGAATTATTAAACTAATTTATTTTTATGGTTTTTAAATTCTACTTTCATTTATAGTCATTTTTATAAATATTAATATTCTAGTATACATATTTCCACATCTGCTTTATAACACAGAGTTTATACATTAATAGTTTTACTTAAAATGCCAATTTTGTAAAATATAATTATAATTTAAATATGTAAATATAAATATATATATTTCTAAACATAAAAATAATTGATTTGTCCTGTTATTGCTTTGAACTATTTAAAATGTTCTGCCTTCAATTCATATAAAAAGTTCTATTTATGGTTCATAAAAGAAGATTCTCATAGGTAACTAAAAGTGTAAAGCCACACAACCATGTTAAAATGTATGCAAAGAAGGCCTGTTTAATTTTCAACAGTACAGGTGTGAAATATTTTTTCTTTCCACTTAGTGTATTATTTAGCTATAAAATATTTATGACAGATAAAAGAATAAAAATGAGAAAGCTACAAAAGATAGAAATTTAACAGTGATGAAATAAAGTAAAAATATTACTAGAAAATATTAATCATTGTGTAAGCTTTAATAGATTAAACTTATTTTAGAGTGATAATCAGAGAACTTCAGAAATGACATAGTTCACATATAAAATAGCAACAACTTACACACATAAACACACACACACACACACACACTTAGCTAACTTCAGAGAATTTATTTCTACTGTGTAGCGATACTGATCTTCAAGGTATATGATCTTTTCTGTTCCTTCCTTAAATTTATCTGACCCCATACCTAAAAAAACCAGAGATATCATTTTTCTAGGTCAGTGAAGGAAATAGTTTTTCTAAAGCTGGAAAGTGGTAAAATGTTTTTTTGGGGGAATTGGTGAGTGTACTTACTTGGAAAACATTCTAGTATAGCTCAAACGACCATTTAATTGAAAAATATAGAAGAATTATAAGTATATTCGGTATATATTGCACATATAACAAAGTTTAGCTATAAAAAATGAAACTATATTTTTACAACTGAACCTGTTTTTATCTTGTTAGTTTTCCATTTACACTTTGAAGTATAATGTTCTGAACTAATAGAGACTGAAAGTAAAAGGCATAGTCATTAGACATTCAGAGATCTCTTAGCTTATCGATGCCCATTTCAGCCTTCCTCCAACAACTTAAGATTTGGACCTGTGTAAGAGTAAGACATTACTTTCTCTGAAAAACTGTCCCATATCTGCTGTCCCATATCTGTACTCTTTCAATATTTAGGCTTTTCAGTACTTGGCCTAGAAGTTTACTTTATTTCTTCTCTATGTAATGAGAAAACTAGTTCATATATATCTATATATCTATATCATCTATATTTATATCTATCTATATTTATATATCTATATATATCTATATATCTATATCTATATAACTGTATATAGATATATATTTAAATTAATGAGAGGCAAGAAGTGGAGGGAGGTGGAGAAGCAGACTTCCATGTGCCCTGACCAGGATCCACCTGAAAAAACCCTGTCTGGGGCCAAGTGCCTGAGGTGAGGCCATGGAGCTATCCTCAAAACCCAGTGCCAACTTGTTCATTGAAGCCATGGCTGTGGGAGAGGAAGATAGAAAGAAAGGAGGGGGAGGGGTAAAGAAGCACATGGGTGCTTCTTCTATGTACCCTGACTAGGAATTAAACCTGGAACTTCTACACACCAGGCTGACAATCTACCGCTGAACCAACTGACCGGAACCAGTTCATAATTTTTAATTTATTTCAATGATATACACTCTATACCCTTAAAGTGTATTTGGTTTTTTTCTTATGTATTCATTTTAGAGAGAGAGAGAGAGAGAGAGAAAGAGAGAAAGAAAGAAAGGGGTGAGGAGCAGGAAGCTTCAACTCCCATATGTATCTTGACTAGACAAGTGCAGGGTTTTGAACCAGCGATCTCAGCATTCCAGGTTGACACTTTATCCACTGTGCCACCACAGGTCAGGCCCCTTAAAGTGTATGTATGAGTGATCCCAAAGATATGTTCACATCCTAATTCCTGGGGCACATAAATGTTTTTGTTTTTTTTTTATTTGGGAAAAGGATATTTGCAGATATAATTAAGTTAAGGATTTGAAATAAGAAGGGTTTCCTGTTAGGCCCTAAATGCCACTGTAAGTATTCTTATAAAATGAAGGCAGAAGAAGATTAGACAGACACACAGAGGAGAAGACAATGTGAGGATGGAGAGACTGGAATGATGCAGGTACGAGACAAGTAATATGAGTAGCTAAAGAAACCTGTAAGAGGCAATAAAAAAAAATCTCCCAAGGCCTCTGGTAGAAGCATGATTCTAAAAACACCTTGATTTCAGATTTTCTGTTTCTACAGCTCTAATAGGATAAATTTCTATTGTTTTAAGCCTTCTTATCTATGGCTATTTGTTATAGCATCCACAAGAAACTAATAGAACTTGACTTCATTAAGGATTGACTTTTGATAGTTAATAATTATCTATAGAAAACAATTTATGATAAATGTGTGTGTATGTCTATACTTATCTCAGAATGTTCAGGTTCTGCAAATAAGAATGTGACTTGAAACACTGTTGTTGCTGTTATGAGCTTGGGAATCTATTCAGAAACTCTCTCTGCTTTAGGCTGTGTAATAAGCAAAATAATAGCTTCTCAGATATGTCTATGTTCTAATCTCCAGAACCTATGAATATGTTATATTTCATGACAAAGAGGAATTAAGGTGGCAGGAGGAATTAAGCTTGCTAATTAGCTGAGTTTATAATAGTGAGATGATGCTGGGTTTTCCCAATATTTTAAGATAGATGTGTGTATGTCTTTATCATAAAGACTAAGAATTTGTAAATAATTTGGTTTTAAAAGTTGTAATTTCTGGTACACATTTGGAGATTTATTTAGAAACTCAGTTGACCTCAGCTTTAGATTATTTCTACTCAATCTTTTTTTTTTTTTTTTGTATTTTTCTGAAGCTGGAAATGGGGAGAGACAGTCAGACAGACTCCCGCATGCGCCTGACCAGGATCCACCCAGCACACCCACCAGGGGCGATGCTCTGCTCACCAGGGGGCGATGCTCTGCCCCTCCGGGGGGGTTGCTCTGCCGCGACCAGAGCCACTCTAGCACCTGGGGCAGAGGCCAAGGAGCCATCCCCAGCGCCCGGGCCCGGGCCATCTTTGCTCCAATGGAGCCTTGGCTGCGGGAGGGGAAGAGAGAGACAGAGAGGAAGGAGGGGGTGGGGGGTGGAGAAGCAAATAGGCGCTTCTCCTATGTGCCCTGGCTGGGAATCGAACCCGGGTCCCCCACACGCCAGGCCGACGCTCTACCACTGAGCCAACCGGCCAGGGCCATTTCTACCCAATCTTAAAGGCAGTATACTTATTAATCTATCACTGCCATTTAAATCTAGAGTAATGTGTATTAGATACAAGATCTTTCATTAAAATTCTATCAACTTCTCTCTATATTGCTATTCTTACAAAGAATATTTATAGCTCATGTAGTTGTTCTCTCCTCCTTATCTAAGAGAGAAGGTAGCACTGAGTTCCTATTTCTAGGATGCTGTATGGTATACTTTTTTTTTTCATTCTGGGATGAATACTTTTCCTTCCAGGAAACCCTCTTTCTTCTCTTTTTTTGCATTGGTCAACTTTACCTAAAAAAGATTTTTCTCTTTTCCAGCTTAATGCACATGAATTGAGGTGCCCTCAAAGGGAAATTGATAAAATTTAAAAATCTTAATACTGAATGAAATTTGGTTTGCTTTGCAAGCTCAATTCTTCTGCCATTAGTCATGTGTATGAATTATCTAGTATAGGGTACCAGGAGGGCTAGACAAAGACTCTAAGGAAGATGAGAGGAAAAAAATATTTTCTGTGGGTCTAACTTGACTTTACTTGCTCACCTGTCTCTAAGGTTTTTTTGTTTTGTTTTGTTTTTGTATTTTTCTGAAGCTGGAAACAGGGAGATACAGTCAGACAGACTCCCACATGCGCCTGACCGGGATCCACCCCGCACGCCCACCAGGGGCGATGCTCTGCTCACCAGGGGGCGATGCTCTGCCCCTCCGGGGCATCGCTCTGTTGCGACCAGAGCCACTTTAGCACCTGGGGCAGAGGCCAATGAGCCATCACCAGCGCCCGGGCCATCTTTGCTCCAATGGAGCCTCGCTGCGGGAGGGGAAGAGAGAGACAGAGAGGAAGGAGAGGGGGAAGGGTGGAGAGGCAGATGGGCGCCTCTCCTGTGTGCCCTGGCCGGGAATCGAACCCGGGACTTCTGCACGCCAGGCCGACGCTCTACCACTGAGCCAACCAGCCAGGGCTTCTTCTAAGTTTTGATATTGATAACTGGATATGATTTTTCTAGGTACCCTTTTTTTCATGGTGTTCATTTTCCAACATACAAAAAGAAAGCTAATTGTATTCTTTTGTTGTTTGTTTGTTTTTAAACCATATATAAACGGTTCTTCTTCAGGTTTTAGAAATTCCACCTTACTTAAGAATTCTTTTATTTTTTATGACAAACATATTTAGATGAAATGAGTTTCTATCAGAAAATTTACAACTGTTAAATTTTTAAACAAATTATCTGAAATTTATTTTTTTAAATTTTTATTGATTGATTGATTTTAGCAAGAGAGAAAGAGAGGGAGAGAGATAGAAGCATCAATCTGTTCCTGTATATTCCCTAACTGGGGATTGACCCAGCAAGCTCTGCACTCTGGAAGATGCTTTAACCAACCGAGCTATCTTCCAGGGCTGGAAATCTATTTTTTAAAATGATTCTACTTGTTTTAAAAATTAAGATTTTACTTTTTTTTATTAGAAACCTAATGTCATAATTTAGAAAAAAATAAACTTTAGTAATACAGTGTGTCTGTAAAGTCATGGTGCACTTTTGACCAGTCACAGGAAAGAAACAAAAGATGATAGAAATGTGAAATCTGCACCGAATAAAAGGAAAACTCTTCTAGTTTCATACGTATTCAGTGCAGTTTGTTGTGGGCTCACGTACAGATTTTTTAGGGCTCCTTAGGTAGCTATCCTGTATAGCCTCTACAGACTCATCACTGACTGATGGCCTACCAGAACGGGATTTCTCCACCAAACTGCCAGTTTCCTTCAACTGTTTATCCCACCGAGTAATGTTATTTCTATGTGGTGGTGCTTCGTTATAAACGTGCCAATATTCACGTTGCACTTTGGTCACAGATTCAAATTTAGCAAGCCACAGAACACTCTGAACTTTCCTCTGTACCGTCCACATCTCAACTGGCATGGCCGTGGGCTGCTCCACTGTATACACGGTGTTACGTCATCATCTGCACATGCGTACATGCTGCCACATCATCCTACAAAACTGGAAGGGTTTTTCTTTTATTTGGTGCAGATTTCACATTTCCATCGTCTTTTATTGCTTTCCTGTGACCGGTCAAAAGTGCACCGTGACTTTACAGACACACTGTAGAAAGGGGAGGACATACCCATGACTCTACAACCACAGATGACATTCATTATCACTTATATATTTATTCATTCAGACCATTTTCTTTGAGTACACCTATGAAAGAAAAACACATTCTGCTGAAAATTTATTTTTTTAATTTAATAAGAAGTGCAAAAATCATTACATGCTGATAAATTTCAATTTTAAGTGTCACAAAGTTTGACAATACCAAAGTTGTGACATACTATAATAAAAACAGAAAAGGAAAACTTTATTTTTTATGATAACATGATTAATTGTTGTGTTTTTTTATTTATTGGTCACATTCTTACAAATATTATACACTTATTTATAAAATAATGTTTATAACTTTGAAATCTCTTTGTTTTATTATTTTACTTTTAAGAAAATTCAATAAATACTGCAAAGGGTAAGTGAAAACTGATTCATCTTGACAACACAGATCACATAGTAATGTTATAATAAGAAATTAAGTTCCCATTCAGAAAGGGTAAAATAAAAGGTTGGAGAAGTGGATGTAGAAAAAAAAAGCTAATATTCAAACTAAATAATATGAATTTGAAATAGTAGCAAAGTCTTAATAAACAAATATACTGTACACTTTTTAGTGTCCTAACATTTCAGGAATATTTTAGGAGATTAGGCCTTATTTAAGGAGACTATAAAGAGTTAAATCTTAAGAAAATTTGAGCAAAGAAAATATTCTGCTTCTTATTTTTATTTGGAGAGTTAGAGATAATGATAGGAGTCTCACAATAAACTCTTTTACATTGTCAAGGTATAGAATCAAGACATGTCTGCTCTTCAGGAGAGACAGATTGGGAATAAAAATATTTATCCAGAAGGACTTCTTCTGATAATCTCATCAAGAGTTGAACTCACTATATTTGAATATTGTATATGATAATAAGTTTTAATAAATATCAGTTATTAATATTTAATCTCCCAATTAGTAATCAGCTGATTTAGTAATTTTTAATTCTTGTTTCAACTCTTTTATTAAACTCACTGTAATTTTTTGTTTTTCACCCTAGATGATTCAATTGACTGACCACTAAACTGACTATACACATATATCTTAAGACCATTATTCACATCAAGTATGAAATAAATATTACACTGCTTTTTTCCTACTCTGCAACATCCATAGCATCTTGATAGCCTCTAAAACAACTCAGCCTTTATAATATGAAAGGTGTCCAAATAAGAATGGGATAACTTTCTAGTTAATATTGCATGGTCTACAAAAAATATGCGTGTTACTGGGTTAAATACCATTTGACTGCATACTCTGTCATGTCTGTACTGGGTAATTCAACATATAGTAAAGGATACAGATTTGGAAAGAAACCCATTCTTACATTTTCTGCATACTAAATGCAACACATAATTGAGTTACTAGTGAAAACACTTTAATTGGTTGGAAGGCCAATTCTAGTCTGTTTTTAATTCTATGTTTTAAAAGCTGATAACTCTTAACTCACACCAAATAGACAAAATGAACATCAGAAGAGTTATTTCAAAAGAAAGAAAAATAACTTGACCAGGCGTTGGCACAGTGGATAGAGCATCGGACTGAGATGCAGAGGACTCAGGTTCAAAACCTTGGAGTTACCAGCTTGAGTGCGGGCTTATCTAGCTTGAGCACGAGCTCAACAGCTTAAGTGTGGGGTCACTGACTTGAGCATGAGATCATAGACACAACTTCATGGTTGCTGATTTGAGCCCAAAGGTTGCTGGCTTGAGTGCAACATTACTGGCTTGAGCAAAGGGTCACTCACTCTAGCCCCAGGTCAAGGCACATATGATAAAGCAATCAGTGAACAACTAAGGAACCATGACAAAGAATTTTTTTTTTAATTTTTATTTTATTTATTTATTTTAGAGAGGAGAGAGAGAGAGAGAGAGAGAGAGACAGGGGGGAGGAGCTGGAAGCATCAACTCCCATATGTGCCTTGACCAGGCAAGCCCAGGGTTTTGAACCGGTGACCTCAGCATTTCCAGGTCGACGCTCTATCCACTGCGCCACCACAGGTCAGGCCTCATGACAAAGAATTGATGCTTCTCATTTCTCTCCCTTCCCGTCTGTCTGTCCCTATTTGTCCCTCTCTCTGACTCTGTATTTGTCCAGAAGGAAGGAAGGAAGGAAGGAAGGAAGGAAGGAAGGAAGGAAGGAAGGAAGGAAGGAAGGAAGGAAGGAAGGAAGGAAGGAAGGAAGGAAGGAAGGAAGAAATAACAAAGGAAAGAGAGAAAGAAACAAACAAACAAAGGAGAGAGGTATCTAATTATTTTTATGTCAAGCTTACATCCCTCTTTTGCTTCTATTCCTCTTTCTATAGTGACTACAAGAAACAGCAATTAAAAATTACTACCGGCCTGACCTGTAGTGGTGCAGTGGATAAAGTGTCGACCTGGAAATGCTGAGGTCGCCGGTTCGAAACCCTGGGCTTGCCTGGTCAAGGCACATATGGGAGTTGATGCTTCCAGCTCCTCCCCCTTCTCTCTCTCTGTCTCTCCTCTCTCTCTCTCTCTCTCTCTCTCTCTGTCTCTCCTCTCTAAAATGAATAAATAAAAAATTTTTTAAAAAAGTTACTACCAGTAAAAAACTACTGAGTTAATAGTAGCTGCTTTATACCCCTTGTACAATGGCAGCTCATCCAGAGGCAGAATTTTCTTTAATTACTGACAGAAGGAGCTTCTTCAGGCAGTAGAGATTTAGCTGCATATGAGGCAGTGAGACTGGCAGTTGTGACTGAAAAAGTAAAACACATAGTATGGACTAAATACTGCCAATAAAAACAAAAGACAACTATAACAGTCTTAATGTGGTATTTTCCTTATAGCTTGCATAGGTAAAATATGTAACACAAGGTCACAAATAATAACTACACATTTACATAGTTGGTTATCACTAATACCATTTTAGTGAATGTACAAACTGACTATATATGCTTCAACAACGCAAAAGCATGTGGAGACATAAGCTAAGCCCAAGTATCCCAGTCATAGATACTGTTAAGGCCCCGCTGAAACACATTCTGAATTTAATTTAAACTCCACAGGAAAGATGGTTCTTTGTTCTTCAACTGTTGTTTTTGCCTCAACACCAGGGAGTAGGGCTTTTTATTAGACACCTGCTTTTCCACAAAACTGTCTTAACTGAAATAGATTTTTGTCTTTTTAATTTTATGGTTTTTAGCAATCAAAGTTCATGAACCAGAACTGCTGGCAGAGATATTGCTGAGAAAGAAAAAGAGTAGTTTTCTTAATTTATTAAATCAGCTGCAGCAAAATAGGAAAATTTATGAGTAAAAATCATTACTTAAAACAATATGTATTGATCGTGAGCAGACTAGAGACCAATGCCATTGCTGTTTCAGGCTTTATGTTAAGTACTTTAAATTGGGGGGAATAGAATTTCTAGCAGAATGCTGTCTCTTTTATTATTTACTCTCTTCATTAAACAAACTAGTTTTGAGGCAGATTGCAAGTCATAGTTTTTCTCTAAACAAAATTTTTGTTTCAAATATGGTATATCATTTCTGGAGTTATGATAGACTAAAGACTAAATGCTATGGTTTGCATGTGCTTAATCAGGCAGAATTTAAAGCATTAGTTCAGCAATATTGTCTTTGGTTACACTGTTTTTTTGTTTGTTTGTTTGCTTTTTAAGTGAGAGGACAGGGATAGAAAGACAGACTTCCACATCTGCCCCAATTGACCTGGCTCTACTCAGCAACCCCCTTCTGGAGCCCATGCTCAAATCAACCAAGCTATCCTAAGCTCCCAGGGCCTATACACAAACTAGTTGAATCACTGGCTGTGAGAGTGGAAGAAAAGGGGAAAAAGAAGAGGGAAGAGAATCAGATGGTCACGTCTCCTGTGTGCCCTGACCAGGGATCGAAACTGGGAGGTCTGCACATTGAGCCAATGCTCTGTCCTCTGAGTAAACTGGTCAGGGCCTGGTACACAGGTTTTATATATTCTGATCACTAACAACATTTCAGATAATAAAAGGGTAAGAAATTAATGCCAACAGCGTTATACTGAAAAATATTCTGAACCAGGAATCTATTTTGGTTTTAATACTTACATGTTGTTTTCTTTGTACTTATACAGAATTCTTTTTATTTAGTTTTCAAATTGGAATGCTGTAATAGATATTTTAGCCATGAGTATTATATCCTGAAATGTTGTGTGTGGTATTTTCTATAAATTATCAAATTACCTTAGTAATTGTATCTTTCTTGTGTATGTGAGATTCAGGCATTTTTTATAAGTAGATTTTAAATATTTTTGAAAGAATTAAATCTTACTCTTTATAATCCATTGGGGGAATGCAAAGTTGAATAATAATAAATCCCAACTCTTAGATAACATTTAAATATACAACTGGAGATGATTAAAAGAAGTGTCATTTAAGGACATGATCATGTTCAGCCTTGTTTTTGATTGAATAAAGGAAAATGTGTACGATTTTTAAAGACAGAAATAGGTTCTTTGGATTACCGTTTATTGAACATTCTGATTATAGATGGGAAGGTTCTTGAATGTCAACAATGACAAATTTAGTTTTAGGTGAGTAAGAGAAAACTGGAGTTCTTTGAATAGGTGAGTGCCATACTCAATTTTCAAATTTTCTATACTATACAACGGAACAGCCAACAAATAAGCTACTGCATAGCTGGAAAAGAGGTGAACAATAACCTCTATAAAGATCATGACTGTAAGGATGGGAAGAAATTAAAACACACACAACAACAGAAGAAAGAGAGACATGCAAAAAAAAGAGTTAAACATTTTTGGAATTGATTGTTGGGCAGATAAAATATATTATGCTCACTTTGTTAAAGATGGGTGTGATTATGTTAATATGTGTTGGGGAAGGGCTTTCGTCCAAAACTATTTTAAAAGAAAGAGAAATCACATTGTTCCAGGAGATGAGGGATTAGGTTCTATGAGGAGAGCAGAGAGCAGAGAAAGGCCACGTGGAGGGGGCCAGGAGAAGCAGTCAAGATGGTGGAGTGCTGAAGGAGAAGCCAGTTGGTGCAGAGTTTGTGCAGAGAGAAGGAGATGGAAAACAGAGGTGAATAAGGCTGGTGAGCTAGAAACCATAGATTCTAGGAAACTCAGGTAAGTCAGTAGCTTTGTGAGCACTGAATAAGTGGGTTTTGGAGCCCAGTGTGTGTTTTTACTTGCCCGCCGGGTGCAAGCTAAGATTAAAAGTAATTTCCCACCAGTTCTTGGCTCTGTTGTTTCTTTACCGACTGTCCGAATCCAATGAGAACCTGCATAAGCCAGGCTGCTGTGATGGTGCCTGTGGCTATTGACTTTATATCTGGCATAGTCTATGGCAGGATTTGGAATTTGGTATGGAGCCACTACCACCTTTGAGCAGTGGAGTAGGGAATGGCTGCTGTTATGGTTCCCAGTGGCTGTCCTTTTGGGGACCATAGGCTGACTGACTTTTATAGCCATGCATGAAGAAACCAAGAGTTCTGTAGAGGAGGCTGCTCAGGACCTGCAAACTGAGCAGTGGAAGGAGCTGGAGCAAATGGAGAAAGAGATGCCAACCCTGGAGCTGGAACAAGCACTGGAAAAGGCTGATCAGATTTGTGAGGTTTGCTTGGAAATGGAGCAACCACTGGAGAAGCAATCACAGGTTCATAAGTTGCAGATTGCCCTGGATATTGTGGAGAGCCAGCAGCAGCAGGAGGCTGAGGTTAAGGCTGGGGCTGGGGCTACAAGGTCTGCAGAGCAGAAGGTGGCAGCGGCCTGGGACTTGAGCCTGGCAGTGGGAGCTGGTGTTTTCAGTTCCTCTTTGGAGGATAAGGAGAATTGGGCTGGAGTTTAAAACCACAGTTTCCAGAGGAGGAGATCCCAGCAGCAAGGAGTACCTGTTATGCCCCTGGTAGGTCTGTGATTTGGGGACATAGGGGTGAATGTCATCATGTTCTGCAGAGCAGAGATGGAAATGCTGACTGCCATTTCCACGTGCTCCTCTTTGGGACAGTGTAAGACCTGCCAGGATGGCAGGAATGAGGGGGGTGGCTGAGTCTCCATGTGCTTGGACTGATTCCTGGACTATGACCAGTGTGAACACTGGCTCCTTTGTTGGATGGACTTACAGATTTTGGACAATGTGAAATACCCTGATGGGGTGGGGAGTGGCTTTGCTGGAAGCACTCCTCTTCCCCAGAAAGCTTTTCTCATGTCTAGAAAGAAGTCCAAGGACATTTTGTGCTTTTGGCAAAGTGCTCAAAGACCGGTGAAATGTACCTTTGTAATTGTTAAAATTGTATGATTTGTCATGTTGCTGTGATTTGTGTAATATGCTTAATTTCTTTGCACAGGGATGCCAGTGGTGTAGATTGTGGGTAGTAAAGTGAGCCTAGGGTTGGATTGTTAGGCAGATAAAATATATTATGCTCATTTTGTTAAAGATAGTGCTGCCCAAGTAGAAGCCTGTTGCCCAGGTGATGATATTAGTTGCTCTTCTTGCTTGGGATAGGCATGATTATGTTAATATGTGTTGAGGAGGGTTTTCATGCCAAAAGGTTTTAAAAGGAAGAGAGATCACGTTGTTTTGGGAGAAGAGTGATTATGTTCTAGGAGGAATTCATGCTGAGAGGAGAGCAGAGAAAGCCCATATGGAGGAGAGGAGAAGCAGCCAAGATGGCAGAGTGCTGAAGGAGAAGCCAGTTTGTGCAGAGAGAAGGAGATGGAGAACAGAGGTGAATAAGGCTGGTGAGCTAGAAACCTTGGATTCTAGGAATCTTGGATAAGTCAGTAGCTTTGTGAGCACTGAATGAATGGGTTTTGGAGCCCAGTGTGTGTTTTTACTTGCCTATTGGGTACAAGCTAGGATTAAAGCTAATGGCCCACCAATTTTTGGCTTTGTTGTTTCTTTACCAACTGTCTAAATCCAATGTGAACCTGCATGGCCAGGTGGCTGTGATAATGGCCATAGCTACTGGCTTTACAGTGATATAAAAAATAGGTAAAGATACTTCTTAAAAGTGGGTAGAAAGGAAATAAATTAGGCAATAAAGTAGACAGATGTTCCAAAGGCCACCTCTCATGACCAAATTGGATTACAACTTAATTTAAGAGCAATCATCTTGAAAAACCAACTTTGGTCTAAACTAAGGATCACTGAAGAAGCCACAGTGAGACTAGTAGGAAAGGCAGAGACATAGAAAGGGCTGCCCCACTCCCAGGAGCAAGCCGTAGCTGCTGGTCTGGAGGGACTTTCACTGTGGAGACGTTCACTCTGTCAGGTGTGGGTCCTCTGCCCCAGGCCCAGAGCCCCAGCCTAGAGCCCAAGAACCTAGAAGAGGTGCCCACACAACATTCAGAGGTGCCTCTGAACCAAGAAGGAGACAGAGCACTCAGTGGTAAACTCCCTCATAAAGGGCCTACATAAAAAAACTTATTTGCAGCCATTTACCTGGGGCTCTGATTGGGAAGAGCTGGGAAGACTGGAGTTCTTTGAGGAGAGTGTACGGTGGGAGGTCCAGAGAAGGACACTGTGGGGGACAGCCACTGGATCCCCTGTACTGAGTCATTCTAAAGTACTTCAGTTGCCATCTTTTTTGGGAAAAGCAGCTGCTCTGCCTTCAGGAGTCTCTCCTACCTATCATGGACGCAGGTCATTCTGAGAGGTCACGAAGCAGGGGGCAAATCAGTGACTTAGTTTTCTGGTGTTGAGATGGGAGCTCCCCCCACATTCTACTGAGTCTATGACTGGTCCTTTCACCTCACAGGAGACTCAGTTGAAACTGTTGGGAGCAGGCAGACCACATCTCTGGGTCTCAGAAGCCACACCCACCATACTCCTCGGGCCTCACTCTACTGAGGTCTGTGAAAAAAGTCTGGACAGATTGACACTTGGGGGTTTGAGGGGCAGAGCCACACCCTCCAACCTTTTTAATTCCTGAGTTGCAGTAGCCACTAGACTCTACCAGAGGTTTTTTCCAGCTGCTGAGTCTAACAAGCAGCCAGCAGACAGAAGCTGTAAGAGGCAAGACTCAGGGAAGCTTGGCCATTTGAACAGACTTTCCCCCAGGACCAGAGAGGGTAGAAGCCAGACTATGAGTGCAGCTTGTTATTTCCATGAGCACCTGGACCCAGAAGAGGGAGTCACAAACACTGAATTGCTTGTAGCTCCTAGAAGGTTCCTGAGGGCCTGTCACAGGCAGTGTCTCCCACTGGTCTGTGCTGGGTTTCTGTTTGGGAGTCCCAACCTTCTCACATCCGGGGGCCAGCTATGGAAAGCATTGGTTCAGGATTTAACAACTCTTGCTAAAATGGTATCCTAAGGAAAACTTCCTCATCCAGGCCCAGCTGAGTCAAGTTCCACTCTCTTTGATCAGCACCCGCACAGTGGTTCATGTACATTGGATAGAGTGCAGATTCATAGTCAGCTGGCCTGGACGTTGAATATTCTGTGTGGCTAGGTTAGATTCCACAGGGGGAAGGGAGAGAGGCTTGGAGCATGGACATTTAATGTGTGGGTCCTTGTGAGTCTGTTGTTGGATCTGGTCGAGGGGCTTAGCCACCTTCAGGAGGGGCACAGTCAGCCCAGGAGAGGACTCTCTCAGTCTTCCTCCCTGAGACCAAGATCTCACCAGCTGAAAGAACGTCTGTAGAGGGGACTGTCAGCCACACTCAGTCTGAACCTGCTGCTCATCTTGTTGAGACAAAATAAAATTTGAGTATCCAGCAGTGGCTGAGGGATAAAGCTCTAGAGTAGGGGCCATATTTCGCATACTGAGCTCTTGACCAAGAGACCTCTGAAGTAAGGGATCCTACAAATGTTGTACTCACAACTTAAGGTGCCCTAAACCATCAAAAGTACAACCTGTAGAACGGTTGGTTGGGTGAGGCTAATAATCTGAGCCCACAGTACAGTCTTATTACAGAAGACTGTGGGAAGACCAGGCAGCTGCAAGAGGAGGAGGAGCAGCTGAAAAGTGAAGTCAAATCTCACAGAGCTTGGGGCTTTTATGGAGCTGCTGTCATCTCTAAACTGGAGGAAGCTAATCCTTATACAAAGGTTGGCTGCTCCTACAATAACCAAGTGCAGAAAACAAAAACACAAACAGCAAAAAGTAAAATAAATGTAGACTGGTAGCCCACAGTGGGTTACAAACAACAGCTGACACCAACCCAAGAAGAACTATAGCCAACACTACTGGTAGTAAGTGGCAGACAGCACCAACTCTAGACTCAACTACCTACACAAGCAACACACATAAACATGGAGTCTATCAGGTACCAGACACTGTGGAGAATAAGTATGTCCAACAAGATAGACATTGCACAGTGTGTTATACACATGATCAAGGCTGACCCTTAGAGCCAGCCAGCCTGAAGGGATAATCATACCCATGAAAGGACCATCTGCATCTAATACTCATATATAACATGAGGGAAATTAGTACCTTCAAGATGCATTTTGCCTGACCAGGCAGTTGTGCAGTGGATAGAGCATTGGACTGGGATGCCAAGGACCCAAGTTCGAAACCCCAAGGTCACCAGCTTAAGTGCAGGCTCATCTGGTTTGAGCAAAAGCTCACCAGCTTGGACCCAAGGTCGCTGGCTTGAGCAAGGGGTTACTCAGTCTACTGAAGGCCTGCAGTCAAGGCACATATGAGAAAGCAATCAATAAACAACTAAGGTGTCACAATGCACAAGAAACTAATAATTGATGCTTCTCATGTCTCCGTTCCTTTCTGTCTGTCCCTGTCTACCCCTCTCTCTAACTCTCTCTCTGTCTCTGAAAAAAAGAACCATTTTTAGAATAAAGAAAACAAGTGGTGTGGAGGAAAAGTACCACTGAACCCATGATCTTCATAAAGACCTCAAAATTTTTCAAACTCAGACAGCACTACCTAATACAAAGACAAAATGGGCAGACAGTGAAATGCAACCCAAATGAATCACCAAGAGAAATCCCCAGAAAAAGGACTGAATGAAATGGAAGTAACCAAACTACCAGATGTAGAGTTTAAAACAATAATTGTTAGGATGCTCAAGGATCTCAGAGCAACAATGAATGGACATAATGAGCACCTAAACAAAGAGATACAAAGCATAAAAAAGGACATTGAAATTATAAAATAGAACCAGTCAGAAATGACAAATACAGTATCAGATGAATACTGCACTAGAAGGAATTAACAGCAGTATAGATAAAGCAGAGGATTGAATCAACAAATTAGATGACAAATTAACAAAAGCACTGAAGCAGAGCAGCAAAAAGAAAAGAGGCTCAAAACCTCCGAGGAAACTCTAAAAGAGCTCTATGACAACAAGAAGAGAAATAACATTCACATCATACATTTTCCTGAAGGAGAAGAGAACAACAAGGGACAGAGAACCTGTTTAAAGAAATCATAGCTAAAAACTTCCCTAAACTGATAAATAAAAAAGTCACACAAGTTCAAGAAGCACAGGGAGTCCCATTAAAGAGGAACACAAAGAAGCCTACAACAAGACGCATCATAATTAAAATGCCAAAGTTAAGAGACAAAAAAAGAATACTAAAAGCTGCAAAAGAAAAGCAGTTAATTACCTACAGAAGAGCCTCCATAAGGATGACATCTACCTTCTCAACAGAAACACTTGAGGCAGAAGGGATTGGCAAGATATATTCAAAGTGCTATAAAGCAAGAATCTATAACCAAGACTTTTTTATCCAACAAGAGTATCATTTAAAATTAAAGGAGAGATAAAAAGCTTCCCAGACAAAAAAACAAAAACACAAACAAAAAATAAACTCAAGAAATTCATTACAACCAAACTAGTACTGCAAAAAATGTTAGAGGCCTGCTATAAAAAGAGCAAAGAAAAAAAAAAAAAACTAGAAAAAGAGGATTGTAAATTTTAAAAAATGGCAACAATCAACTACATATCAATAATAACCTTAACTGTGAATGGATTAAATTCTCCAATCAAAAGACATAGGGTAGCTGCATGGATAAGAAAACAGGACCCATACATATGCTGTCTACAAGAGACACATCTCAAAACAAAAGATACAGATATACTGAAAGTGAAGAAATGGAAAAAAAGTATTTCATGAAAATGGAAATGAAAAAACAGCTGGGATAGCAATACCCATATATGACAAAACAGCCTTTAAAAAAAGGGCTATAGTAAGGGATAAAGAAGGTCACTAAATAATGAT
Source organism: Saccopteryx bilineata (assembly GCF_036850765.1). NCBI lineage: Eukaryota > Metazoa > Chordata > Mammalia > Chiroptera > Emballonuridae > Saccopteryx > Saccopteryx bilineata. The sequence continues at coordinate 93,503,575 of NC_089497.1, forward strand.
AAAGGAAGCAATCCATCAGGAGGATATAACCACTGTAAATATCTATGTGCCTAATATGGGAGCACCTAAATATATAAAGCAGATTTTGATGAACATACAGGATGAGATCAACAGCAATACTATAATAGTAGGGAATTTTAATACCCCACTAACATCAATGGATAGAACCTCCAGACAGAAAATTAACAAAGAAACAGTGGCCTTAAATAACACACTAGATCAACTAGATTTAATAGTTATCTTCAGAACTTTTTACCCCAAAGCAGAATAATATACATTCTTTTTAAGTGTTCATGGTACATTTTCTAGTAAAGATCTCATGTTAGGACAAAAAACAAGTCTCAATAAATTTAAGAAAATTGAAATCATATCAAGCATCTTCTCTGATCACAGCGGCATAAAACTAAAAGTCAACTAAAATAGAAAAACTGAAAAATGTTCTCCACTTGGAGGTTAAATAACATGTTATTAAATAATGAATGGGTTAACAATGAGATCAAGGAAGAAATAAAAAATTTTCTTGAAACAAATGAAAATTAACATATAACAACTCAAAATTTATGGGACATATCAAAAGTAGTCCTGAGAAGGATGTTCATAGCACTACAGCCATACCTTAAGAAGCAAGAAAAAGTTCAAATAAACCATGTATCTAAAAGAAGTAGAAAAAGAACAACAAATAAAGTCTAGAGGAAGTAGAATGAAGGAAATAGTAAATATCAGAGTGGAAATAAATGACATAGATGCTAAAAAAAATACAGAAGATCAATAATACCAAGAGCTGTTTTTTTGAAAAGGTAAACAAGATTGATGAACCTTTAATCAGGCCCATCCAGAAAAAACATGAGAGGACTCAAATAAATAAAATTAGAAATAAAATTGAAGGAGTAACAACTGACACCACAGAAATACAAAGGATTGTTAGAAAATAGCATGAAGATTTGTATTCCACAAAATTGGACAACCTAGGCAAAGTAGATAAATTCCTAAAAACATATCATCATCCATCACTAAATCGGGAAGAATTAGAAAACTGAAACAGACTGATTATAATAAATGAAATTCAAACAGTTAACAAAAAAAATTGGCAAACAAAAGTCCTGCACCAGATGGTTTCACAGGCAAATTTTACCAAATATTCAAAGAACTAGCACCTTCTCAAGCTATTTCAAAAAATCCAAGAGGAGGACAAACTTCCCAGCTCCTTTAATGAGGCAAACATAGTCCTCACTTCAAAACCAGGTAAAGATACTACAAAGAAAAAAAAAACAAAAAACTACCAGCCAATATCCCTGATGAACTTAGATGCTAAAATTCTCAACAAAATATTAGCAAACTGGATCCAGCAATGCATGAGAAAAGTCTACATCATGTTCATGTGAGATTTATTCTGAGGAGGCAAGGCTGGTACAATATTCATAAATCAATATGATTCATCACATAAACAAAAGGAAGGATAAAAATCACATGATAATATCAATAGATGAAGAAAAAAACATTTGATAAAATTCAGCACCAATTTATGGTCAAAACTCTCAGCAAAGTGGAAATGCAGGGAACATACCTCAACATAATAAAGGCCATCTATGACAGACCCACAGCCAACATCATACTCAATGGGCAAAAATTATAAGCAATCCCCTTAAAATCAGGAACAACGGAGGGGTGCCCCCTCTCACTACTATTATTCAACATAGTTCTGGAAGTCCTCACCACAGCAATCAGACAAGAAGAAGAAATAAAAATTATCCACTTTGGAAAAAAATAAGTAAAACTATCATTATTTGCTAATGACATGGTACTGTACACCAAAAATCCTAAAGTGTAAGTCAAAATACTACTAGACCTAATAAGTGAATTCAGCATGGTGGCAGGATATAAAATAATATTCAGAAATCGGTGGCATTTTTATAGACCAACAATAAACTATGTAAAAGAGAAATTAAGGAAACAATCCTCTTCAATATTGCAACCAAATATATAAAGTACCTATGAGTAAATTTAAACAAGAAGGTAAAAGACTTATACTCAGAAAATTATAAAAAGTTGATAGAAGAAATCAAGGAAGATACAAACAAGTGGAGCATATACTGTGTTCATGAACAGGAAGAATAAACATCATTAAAATGTCTTTATTACTCAAAACACTCTATAAATTCAATGCAATTTCTACTAAAATACCAAAGGCATACTTCAAAGATATAGAACAAATATTCCAAGAATGTATATGGAACCATAAAATAACATAAATAGCCTCAGCGATCTTGAAGATAAAGAATAAAGTAGGAGGTATCACACATCCTGATATGAAGTTATACTACAAGGCCATTGTACTCAAAACTACTTGGTACTGACATAAGAACAGGCCTACAGATCAATGGAACAGAACAGAGAACCCAGAAATAAACCAACACCTCTATGGTCAATTGATATTTGACAAAAGAGGTAAGAGCATACAATTGAGTAAAGAGTGTCCTTTTAATAAATGGCATTATGAAAATTGTACCTGCAAAAAAAAATGAAAGTAGACCACCAACTTACACCATTTACAAAAATGAACTCAAAATGAATAAAAGACAAATATAAGTCATAAAACCATAAACATCTTAAAAGAAAACATAGGCAATTAACTCTCAATATCTCTCATAGCAATATTTTTTTCTGATTTATCTCCATGGGAAAGTGAAACAAAGGACAAAATAAACAAATGGGACTATGTCAAACTAAAAAGTTTTTACAGCTAAAGACACCATGAACAGAATAAAAAGGCAACCCATGCAATGGGAGAACATATTCACTAATATATCTGATAAGGGGTTAATAACCAAAATTTATAAAGAACCTCTAAAACTCAACACCAGGAATATAAACAATCCCATCAAAAAATGGCCAAAAGAACTGAATACACACTTCTCCAAAATGGACATACAGATGGCTAATAGGCATATGAAAAAATGATCAACATAATTAATCATCAGAGAAATGCAAAGTAAAACCACAATGAGATACCAACTCATACCTGTCAGAATAGTGCTCATTAACAAAACAACACACAATAAGTATTCGCAAGGGTGTGTAGAAAAGGAAACCCTCTTGCACTGCTGTTGGGATGCAGACTGCTGCAGCCACCAGTGGAGAAGTGTATGGAGTTTCTTCAAAAAATTAAAAATAGAACTGCGTTTTGACCCAGCTATCCCACCATTAGGAATATATCCTAAGATTACCAAATCACTGCTTCAAAAGAAATATACACTACCATATTTATTGCATCATTGTTTACAATAGCCAAGATCTAGAAACATCCCAAGTGTTATTCAGTGGACTAGTGGATAAAAAGCAGTGGTACATATACACATGGAATGCTATGCAGCTGTGAAAAAGAAGGAAATCTTACCTTTTGTAACAGCATGGATAGAGATGGATATTATTATGCTAAGTGAAATAAGCCAGACAGAGAAATAATAATATTATATGATCTCATTTATATGTGAAATCTAAATAACAAAGTGAACCAAAGAATGGAATAGTGGCCAAGGAGGGGTCACAGGGACAAGAAGGACAGCAGTCAGAGGGAAGAGGGATAAAGGGATGGGATCCACGAAGGTTAAAGGATTAGTGAAATTATATATACATAACACAGATATATAGATAACATGACAGCAAATCCTAGAGGCAAGTGAGGAGGTAGTTAGGGGGAGGGAGTAAAGGGGTATAAAAAGGGACACAGTGGTGGAAGATGAGGGAGTTATATTCAGTGGGACACTTGAATCCTTGTTAACACAATAAATTTAAATTAATAAAAAAATAAAATAAAAAATAAAAGTGTTTAGACACATGAGTAAATTGTTTTTTTTTTTCATTTTTATTTATTGATTTTAGAAAGTGAGGTAGGGCAACACACAAAGAGAAATATTGATTTGTTATTTCTTTTATCTATACATTCATTGGTCTGTAATAACTCAAGATAACCAAAACTTAACCAATTTTGGGATAGTTTTGTAGAAAGATTTTCACATTAGTGTTAAGGGATTCATTATGTAATATATACTTTATAACAACTTATAAGTTAACTAAGTTGCTAGGTTTTTTAGGTTTTGTTACTCGTTTTACACCAAAAGTTTAGTAGAAAATGATAAACATATCTAACAAATGTTGATTTTGATTCCCTAGAAGAACCACATGTAAAATAAATCTGCATAAATAAAAATTGCCATGTAAATTATTCTTAAATGAGTAAGTCATTTGCTTTATTCATTGCAGTAATTATAAAGTTGGTTTATATTAGACATTAGTTGTTTTTTATTTTCATTATCTATCAAGCAACAAATATTTATTCTGTTGGAAAAAATCTCAACAAGTATCATGTTTTGCCTCTCATTCTTACAGAAAATAAAGTATCTAAATATGCCTGTTTGTTCCTCCTGGAATAGAAAACTAATATCAAATTCTTTATTTGGCTAAAATACATAAGCCTCATAATAAGATAAATAAAATTCCCTTTCGTTTTTGGGGAAAAGAATGAACAGATCATGGTTATAATATGACACGTTTTGTTTAAGTCAATCTCATCAACATCACGATGTGCCTTATCAAAAAGACAATTTACAAATAATGCAATAAACTGACTTTGTAAATTATATTTTATGCTAGAAATGATTTGTGCCTCTTTCAGTCAGAATCCTATCATGCTTTTAGATTTAAAGCACAAAACTAAATTGTTGTTTATTTTACTGTTATAAAACAATAAATGCATTCCACATTGAAAAATTACATTTTTAATCCAAAACAGTATAAAGCAAATGTGCTGTTGGCATGAGAAAGTACAGAAAATGTCATCTAATATTAAATTTTTAAATGTTTGCTGATAAAAAGATATAAAGTAAAAAGTATCAGACATAATTCTCTGAAAGTTTATTTTATTATTAAAAATTGACAGAAAACATTATTTTAATAAATTTAAAAATAATATATTTAGCTAAATATATATTTAACACTTTTGGACTTACAAAATACTGTTTCTAAACCCACATTTTTTTTTTGTATTTTTCTGAAGCTGGAAACGGGGAGGCAGACAGACTCCCGCATGAGCCCCACCGGGATCCACCTGGCATGCCCACCAGGGGGCCATGCTCTACCCATCGGGGCTTCGCTCTGTCACGACCAGAGCCACTTGAGCGCCTGGGGCAGAAGCCAAGGAGCCATCCCCAGCGCCAGGGCCATCTTTGCTCCAATGGAGCTTTGGCTGCGGGAGGGGAAGAGACAGACAAAGAGGAAAGAGAGGGGGAGGGGTGGAGAAGCAAATGGGCACCTCTCCAGTGTGCCCTGGCCGGGAATCGACTAAACCCACATTTTTTATAATCATAAAAACATTAGTTATGTAATCCTTCTATGTTTTTTCTTCTGAAGTGCCTGAATATTGTTTGAAAATGTTATAAACTAAAGAATACTTCACTGTAATACATAGCTATTTTAATATTTTCTTTCATATGATGAATAGATTCTTGGAAAATTATAATAAAAATATTTACAAGTAGAGAATTCCTTTTGGAATGTAAATTTTAATGAAATACTTTGATTTTATTTACTTTTTTATGATTTCACATTTTGCAGTATATCTTGCTGAAATAAATTTTAAAAATTACTTATTTAGTTAAACAAATTTTGAAATGACATGCACACACACACACACACACACATAGGATGCTTTATTATTGTTGAAAAATGTTTATGATTTGTGGTAGGCAGATTATTTCCAAGTTGGCTCTTGTATTAGTTTGCTAGGGCTACCATGATACAGTACCACAGATTGAGTGACTGAAAGAATAGAAAGTTATTATTTCACAGTTCTGTAGACTAGTCTAAGATCAAGGTGACATCAGGTATGGTTTCTTCTGAAGCCTCTCCATAGCTTGCAGATAGCCATCTTCTCAAGTATTTACATCACCATTCTTGTATATGTGTCATAACCACTGTCTTCTTCTTATAAGGAACGAGTTATATTGGACTAGCATCTATCTTAATAATCTAACTTTAACTTAATTACCTCTATAAAGTTTCTCTCAACAACACCTTCTTACCTCAGTTCCTATACACTCCCAGTATGATTACTTGTCCTTGAAGATGGGTAGGGCCAGCCTAACAAATAAATTATCCTTCAATTAATTATGTTATCTATTTATTAATTTTGATTTAATACAAGAAAAAATATTCTGAGTGAGTGAGTTGACCTAATCAGGTGACTCCTCAAAAAGAAGGTAAAGCATCAAAGAGATACTGTCATGCTAAACTCAAAAAAGAAAGAAAGGAAGAAAGAATGAAAGAACGAAAGAAAGAAAGAAAGAAAGAAAGAAAGAAAGAAAGAAAGAAAGAAAGAAAGAAAGAAAGAAAGAAAGAAAAAAAGAATATTGCCATTGGCAAAGAATCTAATAGAAAAGTCACATGAAGAGCTATGGGAGCTGAGAATAGTCCCCAGCTCTCAGATAACAAGGAAACAGGAACTCATTCACAGAGTCTCTGGGAAGAGAATTCTATCAACCAGGGAGTTGGAAGACATTTCTGAGCCTCAGATGAGATTACAGCTACAAGACATCTAGATTTCAGCCTGGTGAAATTCAGCTAACTTTTACTCAAATCCTGTTTCATAAAAGCTGCGAGGTAATGAATGTGTGCTGTTTTAAGAAGCCAATTTTTTGGTAATTTGATGTGCAGAAATAGAAAACAAATTCATGATCTGATCTAAGGTCAAATATGTTTATTGTACACAGTGAATAATTTTATCCTTATAATTGTTTTCCTCATAATTAAATCACACCTATCAATAATAAATATTTAATGTAATTTATTGAAATGTCAAATTATAATATTGTACATATGAAGTTTATATAATGTTATATACTTAATTTACTTGAATAAAAATTATAGATGTTAAAAAATTAGCATTGTCAACAAATGTGTCACTTCAGACATCTGAGTCTTATGTAATATTTTTATTAATTAGAATATTAAATATTTCAGCATCAAATTATAGTTGAAAAAAATATATACTGTATTGTGTATTTTGGTTAACTTCAAATTATAAAATAAGTTGGTCAACAGTGTTACAGTTGAGACTTTGGGGTTTGCTGAACTTATTTTATATTAGATATTATAAAATAAATTATAAGAGAGAATATCTGGAGAAACATACATAAGTTTATAGAAATAAAATTATTAAATAAAGGGTTTTTTAAATTTTTTAGTAGTGGTTTTCCAAATATATTAAGACAACTAAGATTAGAACTTAAAATTCATCAGTTCAGATGAGATAAGACAGAAGGATATAATGTGTCATGTTATATATGAATTATTATTTTTTTAATTTATGGCCATAATTGAATTTTTATTTTTCAGATTTTTTAACTTGAATTTATTAACATGACAGTAGTTGAAATAATTATACAGATTTCAGGTGCCCAATTCTACAGCACATCCCTGTACCTCATCTTGTTTGTTCACAACTCCAAGTCAAGTCTTTGTCCACCACCATTTATGACCTTAAGCATTCTTCCACCTTACCCACTCCTGACAATCACCATATTGTTGTCCATGTCCATGAGGGTTTTTTTGTCTTGTTTTCTCTATCCCTCCATATCCCTTACTCATACCCTTATTCCCCATAGCTATCTGCCTTCTCTTTATGTAGCAGTCTGTTTCTAATTTGCTTGTTGGTTCATTGTGTTCTTTAGATTCCACATAGGAGTAAAATCATATGGTACTTGTCTTTCTCTGACTGCCTTATGTCACTTAGTATAATAATCTTCAATTCAATCCATGATGTTGCAAAAGATAAGATTTTCTTCTTTTTATAGTTGCATAGTATTCCATTATGTAATTGTATCAAAGTATTTTATACAGTCATCTACTGATGGGCACTTGGGGTGTTTTCAAATCTTGGCTCTTGAAAATAAAGGGGGTCCTTGGATTACAACAGTCTCAACATAACAAAATTTTGAGTTTACGATGCTCACTCCCATAAATACTTTAAAAAATTGTGACATGAGTGTTTAGGTTGTTATGGATGCCTTGAAATTCTATAGGAAGATTTTGAAAGAGAAGAATTCATCAACCTTCCAGACTAGCCTGGAACAATTCTTTAAGAAGGTAGAGAGGCCCTACAACAGATCCTGTGACCTCTACATCAGCTGCTTCTCGAGATGAAACCCCTGTAATACAGGTAGAATCATCTCCAGCATCTCCTGCATGTTCCTTAGGCAATCCTGATTCACCTGACCCAGTACCTCCAGCACCTTCTTCAGGTTCTCCTGCCTCTCCAGCTTCCTCCTCCCAATAGGTCACTCTCTCCCACCTTGCAATGCCCCTTCCAGTGTGCAAGCCAACCACAGGAATAAAGGTAAGGAATTTATTTTTACATTCATTTTTTGTCATTTTTTCTGTTACAACAGTGCAGTGTAAAAAGTACAGTATATTTATGTCTATTTCCTTTTTCTGTGGCTTAATTGTGTTTTTATGTTCCAGGTTCTGATTTTACAGTATTAGGATAGATAAGTGACTTAGGCTACGGTGTGTTCTGACTTACTCCAGAATTCGGGTTATGTCATTGTTGTAGAAACCAAACTGTGTCATAATCAGAGGACCCCCTGTAATGCCACAATGAATATAGGGATGCATATATTCTTTGGAATTAAGGTTTCAGGATTATTAGAATGTATTCCCAGAAGTGGGATCACTGGATTAAAGGGCAGTTCCACTTTTAATTAATTTATTTATTTATTCATTTTTAGAGAGGACAGAGAGAGGGAAAGAGAGACAGAGAGAAAGAGAAGGGAGGAGGAGCTGGAAGCATTAACTCCCATATGTGCCTTGACCAGGCAAGCCCAGGGTTTCGAACCGGCGACCTCAGCATTTCCAGGTCGACGTTTTATCCACTGTGCCACCACAGGTTAGGCTTCCACTTTTAATTTTTTGAAATAACTACATAATGCTTTTCAGAGTGGTTGTACCAATCTGCATTCCCACGAACAGTGCAAGTGGTTCCCTTACCTCCACATGTTCACCAACACTTGTTTGTTGATTTATTGATGACAGCCCATTTTTACAGGTGTGAAGTGGTATTTCATTATGTTTTTAACTTACATTTCTCAGATAATCTTTAAAACATAGTAAACAGATCAGATGAATAATAAGAAGTAAATATATAGTTGAAATTTCAGGGAAATTTTTCTCTTACTTCTCTGCCCACTAAGTCTCAGAAAATGAATACTATATGAGATGCTCTCTACCAAAAAAGTAATTGAATAAATAAAACCACATCAAGTCTAATAGGAAAACAATGCTCTTCATTCTGTTTCTTTAAGGAGAATTTTTATAAAGTATGAAACTGACTCATACCTCATGTTCTTAAAGAACAACTTTATTGTACATGCATTTTTGGAAAGTTCTATGTGTAAATTAGAGTCTACTATCCTTGAGAAAAATTGAGAGTCACTTTTTATATTGTCTAAATATAAGCAGAAATGGATGAAGAAATGCATTTTTGATAATGGTGTCATAATTTAAATATTGATCCTAAGGAAAGAGGTAGGTTGGAAGGCATAGAAATATTTAAGATAAATATAATACAGATGCTAATAAAGGAATAACTAAAATAAGCATTCCCACTTGATATTTTCTAAGGTTTTATTTCTTAGCTTTTCTAGTTGGTGTCCTAAAATATATGATTTAGATAGGACAAGAAAACATAAAAAAATAATTATCTACTCTTGGCTTGTTTGCATGAGACAACTGTTCCCAGGTTAAGACAGTTTGGGAAAGTCACCGCAGGTCTCAAGGTGACAGACACCCTGGCAGAGGCTCCAGAGGATCAGTGGAGCAATAAGAGATGTGGATGAACCAAACAGATCTTCAAGTTGAAGTAATAAAAAAAAAAATCAAAGACTCAATTTACATATAATCATCTCAAACTGTGTCTTTTGGTATAAATTAAAGTTAGTATATCAACTCCATCCATCACACCCTCTTTTGCATAAACGATGCACTTTTCTTGTTTATTTTTGTCTTAAATTATTTTCTTTCTTAGGAATTTTAGGTTTATTTCAATGGATTGGGAGGTTAGATTTGGATAGGAAAGAGTCAAAATTGAGCAGAAGATCAATTGTAATTATAGTTTTGATTTTTTCATTAAGTTTCTATGAGCCTGACCAGGCGGTGGCGCAGTGGATAGAGCGTCGGACTGGGATGCGGAAGTACCCAGGTTCGAGACTCCGAGGTCGCGCGCGGGCTCATCTGGCTTGAGCAAAGAGCTCGCCAGCTTGGACCCAAGGTCGCTGGCTCCAGCAGGGGGTTACTCGGTCTGCTGAAGGCCCACGGTCAAGGCACATGTGAGAAAGCAATCAATGAACAACTAAGAAGTTGCAACGCGCAACGAGAAACTGATGATGCCTGACCTGTGGTGGCGCAGTGGATAAAGCGTCGACCTGGAAATGCTGAGGTCGCCGGTTCGAAACCCTGGGCTTGCCTGGTCAAGGCACATGTGGGAGTTGATGCTTCCAGCTCCTACCCCCTTCTCTCTCTCTGTCTCTTTCTCCTCTCTCTCCCTCTCTGTCTCTCCCTCCTCTCTAAAAATGAATAAATAAAATAAAATAAATTAAAAACCATGCAAGAAAATTAGGCTTTAAAAAAAAAAAAGTTTCTATGAGATGATTCTATCATTAAGTTAAGATTCAAAAGGCTTTTACTATAAGAGAAACATCAGTGGCATAAGTCTAACCCTCTTAAATATCTAAGTTTAAGGCCTAATTAGTAAACCTTTTAGTATTCTGTTATAACTTACATATAAGGAAAATAATTAATGTTTTTTTTAAGTGAGAGGACAGGATATGAACAGACTCCCATGTGTATTCCAACTGGGATCCACTCAGCAACCCCTATCTAGGGCCAATGCTTGAATCAACCAAGCTATCCTCAGCCCCTGAGATCAACACTCAGACCAACTGAGCCACTGGCTGCAAGAGGAAAAGAGAGAGAGAAAAGGGAGAGAAGGGGGGGAGAGAAGCAGATAGTTGCTTCTTATGTGTGTCCTGACAGGGGATTGAACCTGGGATGTCTACATGCTGGGTTGATGCTTTATCCACTGAGCCAACCAACCACTAATTCCAACTCAGAGAATAAATCACTTTGCCAAAACACCACTCTATTCATTTTGTTATGTTTATGCAGATGTTTTACTAATTTGCTAGACTGCCATTACATAATTGCAAGGCCTGAAAGACTTAAAAACCAGAAATTTATTTACTCACAATTGTGGTGACTGGAAGTACAAAATCTAGCACTAGATATTTTTTCTTGACTTATAGATAAAGGTATTTTTGTTGTGTTCTTAATTTGCCTTTTTTGTGTATACATAGAGAGAGCTCTCTTTCTCATCCTAAAAATAACACTGTCCTATTAGATTAGGGTACATCTTTTATGACCTTATTTAGTCTTAAATACCTCCTTATAGGCCACATCTCCAAATACATTCATATTGGGATTTAAGGCTTTAACATGGATTTTAAGGAAACAGAGTTAAGTCTAATACTAAAAATATTTTATAATTGATGTATCAAGAAAGTGATCACTCAGAACAAGGGACAAGAATGACCACAACAAGACCATAAAGACCTCAGTGAAATCTCCACACTCGATAACTATTAATTTCCATCCTACATAAAATAAGCTAATTTGTTGTTTTGGCCTCATTAAACCATAGGCTACATCTGTATAGTATCATTAAAATAGTACTCATATTAACTTCTCAAAGGTAATAATTGCTTCCACGAATTTAAAAGTTATCAAACCTAATACATAAAAACTTCTTTACTGCACAATAGTAATAGCTGTTATAATTCTCAACTGGATGCTGCTATAATAGAAAAGTAATAGTATAGTCATCACAAGCTATTATTCTTGGCAAAAAAATCAACTGTATAAATATGCTTCAAATGAAATGCATACCATAAGAAAGCTCAAATTTGCAGAGCGTCGGCCTAGCGTGCGGAGGACCCGGGTTCGATTCCCGGTCAGGGCACACAGGAGAAGCGCCCATTTGCTTCTCCACCCCTCCGCCGCGCTTTCCTCTCTGTCTCTCTCTTCCCCTCCCGCAGCCAAGGCTCCATTGGAGCAAAGATGGCCCGGGCGCTGGGGATGGCTCTGTGGCCTCTGCCTCAGGCGCTAGAGTGGCTCTGGTCGCAATATGGCGACGCCCAGGATGGGCAGAGCATCGCCCCCTGGTGGGCAGAGCATCGCCCCATGGTGGGCGTGCCGGGTGGATCCCGGTCGGGCGCATGCGGGAGTCTGTCTGACTGTCTCTCCCTGTTTCCAACTTCAGAAAAATGAAAAAAAAAAAAGAAAGCTCAAATTTGTTTTCATTAGTTGAACATCCAGATTTCAAATTAAAAACTAACCTTTTTCTATTAGTGATATAGCTGAAACTATTATTGTCTCTTAGAATAGGTTTTATAATTTTCTCTTTGTTGGGTTTAACATAATTTCTTAATCAAACTTACAGCATTTTCTATTTAAGTTTTCAACAAAATGAGCTAACATTTATTTGCAAGGTTAAAAAAGTTCACACTTAAGGAAATATAAAATATACTTATGCAAATGATTAAATATCTTCTTACTTTTTTATTTAATTGACTTTATTGGGGCTTCTTACCTTTTTAAACATGGTAATGTTTCAGCTCAGATTCTAACATTAGGTCTCAAATTATATCTCACTTTCCATGAATTCTACTTTGTAACACTTTCCTATCAGGAGATTTTAATCATAGTACAAATCCTATTTTCATGGAGATAATGCTAGGCTTCTAAATACTTCTTTAAAACTTAGGTTTAAAAATGTTTCTTTTCCAAAAATAATTCACTATTGACATTAACATCTGTCTGACTCAAATCAGACTGTCAAAGGAGAGAATAACACTTTAAAATGTGTCAAAGTGAATAACTATCTGCTGTTGCCAGCTGACACAGGCCACTAACCTGGGACAAGTTGGTTAAAGGCAATGTCACTAGAGGTAGTTCATCTTGGTTTTCATCTTGTTCTGCAATCATTAGCTGTGTGTGCTGGAATTATTGTCCCCTAATTCAAAAAATAAATTGTTATATGAAGAGAGGACATCTATTTGGGATACTATTGTGACATGATGTGTCACTCTTTTGTGACAATGATGAAAGCTTGAAGACAAAAAAAAAAATAGCTTGACCAAAATTTCCCCCTTGTATCTCATGGGCCAACTCTAAATCTCATGACTACCCCAGTGACAAGAGGGGAAATGAGCATGCTGCATTTTAATCTTTAATCATTTGTTTAATTGTTGACATGTACCAACACCATGCTATATGTTTGGAAATGTTACTTCTCTTAGTCCACATAATAGCCAGGTAAGAAATACACCATTATCTTTTTTTTTTTCCACATTGTTTCTATGAATCATCAAAAAACAAAGAAATGCCATCATTTTGCATTTTGAAATTTAGTCTGCTGTTTCTGTCTATAAATACACTGGTAACTTTGCCAATTATATGTCCTTATAAAGTATTTAGTTTAAAACAAAGGTTATTATTTGCCTATATTAATTACATTGTATATTATTGGAAGTAAATACTGATTTATGGCCCTTACAAATAGCATGAAACCTTAATCTTAACTTTATTTAGTTATAGAGTCTGAATTATATTATGAGAGAAAGGGAGGAAAAAATAGAGGGAGGGAGAGAGAAAAAGAGAGAGAGAGAAAGGAGATCAAGAGGAGAAGAGGGGAAGGAGAAAGAGCAAGAGAAGGGAGGAAGACAGTTTAAAATGAAAAACATTAAAAAAGTCTCTTGATATATTAAATTTCTAATTTTACTTAGGATTAGATTTAAATAAAGCTATCATCAATGAAAGCTGTTAAAAGTAGTCTGAACTCCCCTAATAATATTTTAAGGATAGGAAATAGAGCTTATAAAATTGATATAATATTCAGAGTTAGTAAAAAAAATGTTTATTTGTCCTATGAGATTATAGATCAGTTTTTTTAGCTTTCAGATGAATGTATTTATAATTTAAAAACTCATATTTATGACATTAAGGAAATTTCAATTATCACTAATATCTTGATGAAACAAATTTTAAGATAATAAACCCTAGTTTAGGAATAATATGTCTTAAAGTAAATATATTTTAATTTCCAAAGACAGAAAAGAATTTTATTGTCCAGATTTATCTTACTAAAGAAAAATAATAGGTATCAGTTAATATGAACAAAATATGTATGGACTGAATAGTTAATATAATGTATTATTAATATATACATATGCAAAAAGTTTATTGTTTAAATTTTTCATTGTGTTGTATAAAGTAAAAATTTATATTTTGATATTAATACTGGTGTTTCTAATTATTTAGAATGCTCCATGAGTCTTACTCTTTTATTTTGGCAGATAAAGGCTTGTTCTTTGAATAATTGATCTATGTAATTGCTGAGGCCATTATGTACAGGCAATAGATGGGAAACTTGAGTTTTTAGTCTCTTTCTCTTTGGCCAGTCTTGATGATTTCCTCCTTTTTTAACCTTCAGCCACTCTTCAAGAGCTTGATGTTTCCTTAGTCTTAAATGAGTGAGCCTCAGCCTGGTCAGCCGGGAGCTTCTTACAATCTTTGTTTGCCTTTAATTTGTGAATGTATTCCATGAGAATTGGCTTTTTTCAACACATTCCTCTGTGATTTCAGGTATAGGCTGTGATTCATGTGGCAGTCAACCTTCTTAAATTCACAATATCTGCCTTGCAGCAGGAACAGAGTTTTCATGCAGGTTACCTTCTCAGGCATTCCAACATTGGCAGTATAACTTCCCCTTCCATTTGGCCAAGGTATTTTTTTGTTGTTGTTGAGTCCAGGAACGGACAGTTACAAACTTTAAGAAGAACAGCCCATCACTGATCAGCTTCTGGATTTATGGGTAGGTATTGGCTTTGGAAATATCATTGGTTTCATTGGGTCCAATCAGACCTTTGTTTTTCCACAGTGGAAGACAGTGGAGGTGAGCCTCTTCTGAAATCTGAACAAACTTACTTATGGCTGTGGTCACAGTGGCAAAAAAAAAGAGCCCAGTCTTATTTTTCATTACTTGTTGCTCTATGCATAAGTGAGAACTGTATCATGTAATGGAAAGACAGGAAACCATATTACCAAGTCTGGGTTCCCTGAAGATTAGCGATGTTAAGCATGTTTCACGTACCTGTAAGCCATGTCTTTTTTGCAAAAAAATGTTTATTCAGGGATTTTGCTTAATTTTAAATCATTATTTTTGTGAGTGTGCATGTTTTGTTTTCTTTTTCTTCTTTTTTTTTTGCAATTGAGTTGTACAGGTTTCTTATACAATTTAAATATAGTATATATATATACTTATATTCTGTTGGTTTTATTTTTCTGGATAACCTTGACTAATACAGTAACCATTTCTTAAAAGGAGATTATGAGACTAATGGAGCAGGTTGTTTTGGTATCAAGTTAATATGAAATTCTCACTACCTTGTATGACTTCTAGTAGAAATACAGTTTGATGTTATAAATAAATTTTTAGTTATTTAACCTTCAAGTTGCCAATTGACTGATTATTTTGATAATAATAATAGTTATTGGAAACTTTCCTGATAAACCTAGTTAATTAGAAGGAAATTAAAGATTGATTATTAGAATCATACTTCACAATTTTATTATCTCCTGTTTTTGAAACAGCTCATTACAAAGGGATATCTGCAAATTTTACATTCTTTAATTTATTTATTTTTTACAGAGAGTGAGTCAGAGAGAGAGATAGACAGAGACAGACAGACAGGAACGGAGAGAGATGAGAAGCATCAATCATTAGTTTTTCATTGAGCTTTGCAATACCTTAGTTGTTCATTGATTGCTTTCTCATATGTGCCTTGACTGCGGGCCTTCAGCAGACCGAGTAACTCCTTGCTGGAGCCAGCGATGTTGGGTTCAAGCTGGTGGGCTTTTGCTCAGACCAGATGAGCCTGCACTCAAGCTGGAGACCTCAGGGTCTCGAACCTGGGTCCTCTGCATCCCAGTCCGATGCTCTATCCACTGCGCCACCACTTGGTCAGGCAAATTTTACATTTTAAAAATCTACATAAATTATGTTCAGCAAATGAATTATATCTATTAGTATTTAAATTTATTTCTATTTTCTAAGTATTTGCAACACATTGTTCTCTGAAAGTTGCATGCTACTAAAAACATTTTAAAAAATTTTGTTGACTTCAACCATTTTGAGACACTTTTACTTAGTAACTTGAAAAGATCAAATATTTATACAGATTTTTTCATTCACATAAAATAGTTGCTTTGTTTTTCCTGATCACAAATATAACATAAATACATGAAAGAAAAATAAAATTCAGAAATGACATCACATATAAAAATAAAAATGAACAATAAAAATCTGGTATAAAATATCAGAGAATAGCATTGTGACCTGGAGCTAGGCAAACATTTCTTAAAGTAGACTACAAACAACACAAATGATAAAAGATTAAAGAAAAATGAGTTAGACATCAAAATTTAGAAATTCTGCCCTTGAAAGACATTATGAAGATAATAAATAGGAAAATAGACTAAGAGACATTCACACAACACATATCTAAAAAAAGGGTTACAATGTTTAAAAAAAATCATGAAAAATAAATTTTTGTGTTTTATTGCTATTAGAAACAATATACTGTTGTTGATAAAGCATAATTTTATTGTAGTGGAATATTTTCTATTCTTATTTTGTACCCACATTTAAAGATAACTAACACAAATAATGTATAGTAATAATGCAAAATAAACTTATTAGGAAGTGTACATTTAAAAAATTAAATTACATATTAATTATCTCAAAGCCCAAAAGTTAGATATAAGTTTCAGGGATAGTCAAACTTTTTATAAAAACCACCCACTTTGGCCCTGGCAGGTTGGCTCAATGGTAGAGCATCAGCCTGGCGTGCAGGAGTCCCGGGTTCAATTCCTGGCCAGGGCACACAAGAGAAGCGCCCATCTGCTTCTCCACCCCTCCCCCTCTCCTTCCTCTCTGTCTCTCTCTTCCCCTTCCGCAGCCAGGGCTCCATTGGAGCAAACTTGGCCTGGGTGCTGAGGATGGCTCTGTGGCCTCTGCCTCAGGTGCTAGAATGGCTCTGGTTGCAACAGAGCGACGCCCCAGATGGGCAGAGCATTGCCCACTGGTGGGCATGCCAGGTGGATCCTGGTCGGGAGCATGGGGGAGTCTGTCTGACTGCCTCCCCGGTTCCAACTTTGGAAAAATACAAAAAGAAAAACAACAAACAAACAAACAAAAACAAACCACCCACTTTTGCAGTGCTGGTCAACCTTGTCCCTACCACCCACTTGTGGACGTTTCAGCTTTTATGGTGGGCAGTAGTGGAGCAACCAAATGATACCGGAATTGGCCCACCATGAAAGCTGGAATGCCCACTAGTGGGCGGTAGGGACCAGGTTGTCCAGCTCTGCAAAAGTGGACGGTTTTTATAAAAAGATTGACTACCCCTGAACACTTTAAATAATTTATTCAGACATATGAAATAAATCTTACCTTCTATAATTATAAGTTTTTAGGGAGAAAAAAAGAGGAAGGAAGAGGAAAGAGAGGGGAAGAAAGAGAGAAAGAGCAAAAAAAAAAAAAAAAAAGAATAATGTTTATTAATTTTCCAGTAAGTTTTTAGTGTTCATATGTAGTAAATTGAAACTTTTCCAGTGGTTTCAAAGGAAATAATAGACGTTGTTTTGATAGAGGGTAGTAAGTAAAGTCCATCTTTTTAATTAGTTCCTTTAATGTTTATCTTTTTTTTTACATTTTTATTTTTTACTTTTTTTTTGAAGTGAGAGGTGGGGCAGAGAGAGAGGCTCCCGCATAAGCCCTCACCAGGATCAACCTAGCAAGCCCACTATGGGGTAATGTTTTGATCATTGGAACAGCTGCTACATTGCCCAGCAACCAAGCTATTTCAGCACCTGAAGCAAGACCATGAAGTCATCCTCAGAGCCTAGGGCCCTAATGGCGAACCTTTTTATAAAAACCACGCACTTTTGCAGTGCTAGTCAACCTGGTCCCTTCCACCCACTAGTGGGCATTCTATCTTTCATGGTGGGCGGTAGCGGAGCAACCAAATGGTGCCGTGATTGGCCCACCATGAAAGCTGGAAAGCCCACTAGTGGGCGGGATGGACCAGGCTGACCAGCACTGAAAAAGTGGGTGGTTTTTATAAAAAGGTTCGCCGTCACAGGCCTAGGGCCAACTTGCTTGAAACATTCAAGCAATGGCTGTGAGAGAGGAAGAATAAAAGTGACAGAGCGAAAGCGAGGGAGGGGAGAGAAGAAAAGTGGGAGGGGTGGAGAAGCATATGGTCGCTTCTCCTGTGTGTCCTGACTGGGAATTGAACCCAGGACTTCCACACTCCAGGCCAACCCACTGCCACTGAGCCAACCAGCTGGGGCCATCATATTAAACTCAAATTTATTCCTAGCATTTTAAACTTTGGTTATAAACAATGCATTATAGTAAAATACAATGTAACTTCAACACCAAATATGACAGAAAAGATTCTTTCTAATATAAAATATTTTAAATTATTATTTTCCTTAAAGTTATAAATTTTAATTAAGATACACACACACATACATACTCATACAAAAAGTGTCATCTGGAAAGGACCTATTGGTCACACATACTTATATTTTAATGAATTAATCATTGTTTGTTTTGCTTTGTTTTGTTTATGACAGAGAGAGGGACAGAAATGAATAGACAGACAGGAAGGGAGAGAGATGAGAAGCATCAAATTTTCACCTTAATTGTTCATTGACTGCTTTTTCATATGTGCCTTGATCAAAGGGCTACAGCAGAGCTTGTGGCCCCTTACTCAAGCCAGTGACCTTGGGCTGAAGCCAGCAACCTTGGGCTTCAAGCCAGCAACCATGAGGTCATATCTATGATCCCACACTCAAGCCAATGAGCCCATGCTCAAGTTGGCGACCTCAGGGTTTCAACCCTGGGTCTTCTGCATCCCAGTCCAATTCTTTATTCACTGCATCACTGCTTGGTCAGGTGAATCAATCATTGTCTAGGTGGACAGCCACGTTGCAATAAGAGAAATTCAGTCTTATCCTCATTCCTAAGTTGTTTCAACAAGGTATTGTTCATTTTTGTCAATGAAACTAAAATGGCTTAGAAGTAAATATGAAAGAGTTAAATTATGACAGGAAGTATTTCTCTAATGATTAATTATGTTGAGCATATTTTCATGTGATTTTTTTTGTAATTATTATTTCTTCTTTAAGTAAAATTATTTTAAAATTACGTGGCCACTTCCAATTGAGCTGTTCGTTTTATTGTAGACGTTGTTGTTTAATTTTAGGAATTTTTTTATATATTTTAGTAATTAATCCCTGATCAGATATATGATTTGCAGTTATTTCCTCCCATTCTGTGGGTTGCCTTTATACTCTCTTGATAAAGTTTTCTGATGCACAGAAGCTTTTAATTTTGATGAAGTTAAATTTAAATTTTTTTTGTTTTTCTTGTGTGTTTTTGGTGCCATATCCAAAAAAAAAAAATTATTGCCAAATCCAATGCCATGAAATCTTCTCTTACGAGTTTTGTATTTCTAGTTCTTAAATTGAAGTCTTTGATCCTGTGTGAATTAATTTTTTAGATGATTTAGGAGAAAGGTCTCACTTTATTATTTTGTGTGTTGAGGTCCAGTTTACCTACCATCATTTGTTGAATATAATTTAATCTAGTAATTCTGAAAATGTTATTCTACTCTTCAGCGATTGTTGAGTTCTGTTTGTTGAGCATTGATACTGTCTACTTAATGACCTTTTCAAATTATTTTTGAAAGTGTGTACTGATTCTTTTTTTATGTGAGGTATCAAAATTTTTGTGTGTTACCTCCGTGCTTCACTAGTAACCTAACATTTTTTTTTTTTTTAATTCCTGGCTTCAGTATGGGGCTCAAGGAAAAGTGCACTGACCTTTTAATCTTTCCATAGAGATCAATGAGAGAAAGTTTCTGTGGGTTAGAGAGTTCCAGCCAGCTGCTTCTGGAACTTGAAGCATTTACCTTCAACCTAGACATGGCTAAGAAATGTGGATAAAAGATACATTTAGACATACCGTTCATACCTAAGATCAAAAGTCTTTCTTTTTATCCAACATGCCGTAGTTGTTATAAGTATCTGATCAGGCACAGAGTTCCAAAATAGTTTATTCTAATATCTCATTTCAATAATTGCTTTGTTGGAGAAACCTCCCCTGAACCTTCATACTCTACTATTTTGCATGACATCACTCCTTTCTTATCAGTAGTTTTATAAACTCAATTTCTATATTTGGCTTTTTCAATCTCTAAGATAGATTTTATTGTGAAAAAAAGTAGTATGATTATCACAAAATCAAAAGATAACATTGATATGGTTATTATAAATGAATTGGAAACCCATTCACTTTTCCTACATAGCTTAAAGATGTGTTAGATTGAGAATTTCTGGATTTGCTAAAACCAAGAGTTGTGTATAATGAATCAAAAGTAATTCAATATCCTTGGTGATCATTAAGAAATGCTTTAATAAAAGTATTGCTAGTTAGATACTAATTGTTTGTATAACACTATAAACTTAGTGCAGAGCTGGACAAATGTAGCAACTGAGAGAAGTCGACGGGGATGAGACAAGGTCATTATTTTCTCTGTTGTGTTGGAAAGGTTTTAATGAGAAAGAAAGTTCATAAAGATGGAAGAGAAATGTATGTAGTATTCATCATGCTACTACATGCATTCATCCTTGCATTGACTACAGTAAGAGAAAAATTGCATTTACAAGGAAAATTGAATACAATTCTATTCAACTCTGCTAATCTTTCTGTTTAGTACATAAATTAGTAAGGAGAAAACTAATTAATTAGTAATATCTTGTGTTTTGATCCACTATAGAAATAATAAAATATTTCTAAAAGAAACTCAGCTAATTAGGAGAGAATAACATTCTGAGATTGGCTCATTAACCAAAGAAGACAAAAGACTAGACACAAGTAAAATTCCTAGGCATATTACATAAATTGTAAAAAATGTAAATAAAATAAAGAGACAGACTACAAGGAGGTTTGAACTTTTGAGAACTCAAATTCTTACATCTGATAAAGGACTGTCATAAAAATATACATAGAACTCTTAAAACTCATCAGTAAGAAAGCAAACTAATTTTTTTTCTGGTTATCAATTTTTATTTATTTATTTTATTTTATAATAATTTTATTTTTTTAATGGGGTGACATCAATAAATCAGGATACATATATTCAAAGATAACAAGTCCAGGTTATCTTGTCGTTCAATTATGTTGCATACCCATCAACCAAAGTCAGATTGTCCTCTGTCACCTTCTATCTTGTTTTCTTTGTGCCCCTCTCCCTCCCCCTTTCCCTCTCCCATTCCCCCCTCCCCCCAGTAACCACCACACTCTTATCAATGTCTCTTAGTTTCACTTTTATGTCCCACCTACGTATGGAATAATGCAGTTCCTGGTTTTTTCTGATTTACTTATTTCGCTTCGTATCATGTTATCAAGATCCCACCATTTTGCTGTAAATGTTCCGATGTCATCATTTCTTATGGCTGAGTAGTATTCCATAGTGTATATGTGCCACATCTTCTTTATCCAGTCATCTATTGATGGGCTTTTTGGTTGTTTACATGTCCTGGCCACTGTGAACAATGCTGCAATAAACATGGGGCTGCATGTGTCTTTATGTATCAATGTTTCTGAGTTTTGGGGGTATATACCCAGTAGAGGGATTGCTGGGTCATAAGGTAGTTCTATTTTCAGTTTTTTGAGGAACCACCATACTTTCTTCCATAATGGTTGTACTACTTTACATTCCCACCAACACTGTAGGAGGGTTCCTTTTTCTCCACAGTCTCTCCAACATTTGCTATTACCTGTCTTGCTAATAATAGCTAATCGAACAGGTGTGAGGTGGTATCTCATTGCCGTTTTGATTTGCATTTCTCTAATAGCTAAAGAAGATGAGCATCTTTTCATATATATGTTGGCCATTTGTATTTCTTCCTGGGAGAAGTGTCTGTTCATATCTTCTTCCCATTTTTTTATTGGATTGTTTGTTTGTTTGTTGTTGAGTTTTGTGAGTTCTTTGTATCAATATATTTTGGATATTAGGCCCTTATCTGAGCTGTTGTTTGAAAATATCATTTCCCATTTAGTTGGCTTTCTGTTTATTTTGTTATCAGTTTCTCTTGCCGAGCAAAAACTTCTTAGTCTGATGTAGTCCCATTCATTAATTTTTGCCTTCACTTCTCTTGCCTTTGGAGTCAAATTCATAAAATGCTCTTTAAAACCCAGGTCCATGAGTTGAGAACCTATGTCTTCTTCTATGTACTTAATTGTTTCAGGTCTTATGTTTAGATCTTTGATCCATTTTGAGTTAATTTTTGTACAGGGGGAGAGACTGTAGTCCAGTTTCATTCTTTTGCATGTGGCTTTCCAGTTTTCCCAGCACCATTTATTGAAGAGGCTTTCTTTTCTCCATTGTGTGTTGTTGGCCCCTTTATCAAAAATTATTTGACTATATATATGTGGTTTTATTTCTGAAATTTCTATTCTGTTCCATTGGTCTGAGTGTCTGTTTTTCTGCCAATACCATGCTGTTTTGATTGTCGTGGCCCTATAATAGAGTTTGAAGTCAGGTATTGTAATGCCCCCAGCTTCATTCTTTTTCTTTAGGATTGCTTTGGCTATTCAAGGTTTTTTATAGTTCCATATAAATCTGATGATTTTTTGTTCTATTTCTTTAAAAAACGTCATTGGAAATTTGATGGGAATTGCATTAAATTTGTATATTGCTTGGGTAATATAGCCATCTTGATTATATTTATTCTTCCTAGCCAAGAACAAGGTATATTCTTCCATCTCATTATATCTTTTTCGATTTCCCTTAACAATGGTTTATAGTTTTCATTATATAAGTCCTTTACACTCTTTGTTATGTTTATTCCTAAGTATTTTATTTTTTTTGTTGCAATCATGAAGGGGATTATTCTTTTGAGTTCCTTCTCAGTTGTTTCATTGTTGGCATATAGAAAGGCTATTGACTTCTGTATGTTAATTTTGTATCCTGCAACCTTACTGTATTGGCTTATTGTTTCTAGTAGTCTTTTTGTGGATTCTTTGGGGTTTTTGATGTATAGGATCATATCATCTGCAAAAAGTGATACCTTTACTTCTTCTTTTCCGATATGGATGCCTTTTATTTCTTTGTCTTGTCTGATTGCTCTGGCTAGAACCTCTAGTACCACATTAAATAAGAGTGGAGAGAGTGGACAACCCTGTCTTGTTCCTGATTTAAGGGGGAAAGCCTTCAGTTTAGTGCCATATAATATGATGTTAGTTGATGGTTTTTCATATATGGCCTTTATCATGTTGAGATATTTTCCTTCTATACCCATTTTGTTGAGAGTCTTAAACATAAAATTGTGTTGTATTTTATCAAAAGCCTTTTCTGTGTCTATTGATAAGATCATATGGTTTTTGTTCTTTGTTTTGTTGATTTGGTGTATTACGTTAACCGTTTTATGTATGTTGAACCTTCCTTGAGATTCTGGGATGAATCCCACTTGATCATGATGTATTATTTTTTTAATATGTTGTTGTATTTGATTTGCTAGTATTTTGTTTAGTATTTTAGCATCTGTATTCATTAGAGATATTGGTCTGTAGTTTTCTTTTTTTGTGCCATCCTTGCCTGGTTTTGGTATGAGGGTTATGTTGGCCTCATAAAATGTGTTTGGAAGTATTGCTTTTTCTTCAATTTTTTGGAAGACTTTGAGTAGAATAGGAACCAAGTCTTCTTTGAATGTTTGATAAAATTCGCTGGTATAGCCGTCAGGGCCTGGACTTTTATTTTTGGGGAGGTTTTTAATGGTTTTTTCTATTTCTTCTCTACTGATAGGTCTCTTTAGGCTTTCTGCTTCTTCTTGACTCAGTCTAGGAAGGTTGTATTGTTCTAGCAATTTATCCATTTTTTCTCGGTTGTTGAATTTAGTGGCATAAAGTTTTTCATAGTATTCTACAATAATTCTTTGTATATCTACGGTGTCCGTGGTGATTTCTCCTCTTTCATTTTGGATTTTGTTTATATGAGTTCTTTCTCTTTTTTCCTTGGTAAGTCTTGTGAAGGGTTTGTCAATTTTGTTGATTTTTTCAAAGAACCAGCTCCTTGTTCTATTATTTTTTTCTAGTTTTTCTGTTCTCTTATTCATTTATTTCTGCTCTGATTTTTATTATCTCCTTTCTTTGGCTGGTTTTGGGTTGTCTTTGTTCTTCTTTTTCTAGTTCCTTAAGGTGGGAAGTTAAGTGGTTCACTTGGGATCTCTAATGTTTGTTTACATATGCCTGAAGTGATATGAACTTCCCTCTTATCACTGCTTTTGCTGCATCCCAGAGATTCTGATATGTCGTATTGTCATTTTCATTGGTCTGTATATATCTTTTGATCTCTGCACTTATTTCTTCTTTAACCCATTCATTTTTAAAAGTATGTTGTTTAGTTTCCACATTTTTCTGGAATTTTTTTCCTCTTTTTTGCAGTTGAATTCTAGTTTCAAGGCTTTATGATCAGAAAATATGCTTGGTACAACTTCAATTTTTCTGAATTTGCTGATGTTGTTTTTGTGGCCCAACATATGGTCAATTCTTGAGAATGATCCATGTACACTGGAGAAAAGTGTATACTTAGTCACTTTGGGATGAAATGTCCTGTAGATGTCTATCATATCCAGGTGCTCTAGTGTTTTGTTTAAGGCCACTATGTCTTTGTTGATTCTCTGTTTGGATGACCGATCTAGAGCCGTCAGCGGTGTATTGAGGTCTCCAAGTATGATTGTATTTTTGTCAGTTTTTGTTTTAAGATCAATAAGTAGCTGTCTTATATATTTTGGTGCTCCTTGGTTTGGTGCATATATATTAAGAATTGTTATGTCTTCTTGATTTAGTGTCCCCTTAGCCATTATGAAATAGCCATTTTTGTCTTTGAGTATTTTTCCTGTCTTGTAGTCAGCATTATCCGATATGAGTATTGTTACACCTGCTTTTTTTTGGATGTTATTTGCTTGGAGTATTGTTTTCCAGCCTTTCACTTTGAATTTGTTTTTATTCTTGTTGCTTAGATGAGTTTCCTGTAGGCAGCATACAGTTAGATTTTCTTTTATAATCCATTCTGCTACTCTGTGCCTTTTTATTGGTGAGTTTAATCCGTTTACATTTAGTGTAATTATTGATACTTGTGAGTTCCCTATTGCCATTTTATATCTTGCTTTCTGTTAGTTTGTGTCTTGTTTGATCCTTCTCTTTCGTTTTTCTATCTTTTGTTTTTATTTGGTTGTATTCCATACATCTTTCCTCTGTTGCTATCTTTTTTATCTCATGTGCTTCTGTGGTGGTTTTTTCAATGGTGGTTACCTTTGAGTAATGAACAGGGTCCCTACCCTGTTCATTGTAGTGAACTATTTTGTGAGTACTTTTGCACTCCATCGTCCTTTGCTACTGTTAATCTCCATCTTCTCCCCCTCTTTCTTTTTGTTGTTGTCACAGTTTAAATTTGGTTTAATTGTGTTCTTTTTTTTTTTTATAATTTTATTTTTTTAATGGGGTGACATCAATAAATCAGGATACATATATTCAAAGATAACAAGTCCAGGTTATCTTGTCGTTCAATTATGTTGCATACCCACCACCCAAAGTCAGATTGTCCTCTGTCACCTTCTATCTTGTTTTCTTTGTGCCCCTCCCACCCCCTATCCCTCTCCCATTCCCCCTTCCCCCCCGTAACCACCACACTCTTATCAATGTCTCTTAGTTTCACTATTATGTCCCACCTACGTATGGAATAATACAGTTCCTGTTTTTTTCTGATTTACTTATTTCGCTTCGTATCATGTTATCAAGATCCCACCATTTTGCTGTATATGTTCCGATGTCATCATTTCTTATGGCTGAGTAGTATTCCATAGTGTATATGTGCCACATCTTCTTTATCCAGTCATCTATTGATGGGCTTTTTGGTTGTTTACATGTCCTGGCCACTGTGAACAATGCTGCAATAAACATGGGGCTGCATGTGTCTTTACGTATCAATGTTTCTGAGTTTTGGGGATATATACCCAGTAGAGGGATTGCTGGGTCATAAGGTAGTTCTATTTTCAGTTTTTTGAGGAACCACCATACTTTCTTCCATAATGGTTGTACTACTTTACATTCCCACCAACAGTGTATGAGGGTTCCTTTTTCTCCACAGCCTCTCCAACATTTGCTATTACCTGACTTGCTAATAACAGCTAATCGAACAGGTGTGAGGTGGTATCTCATTGCCGTTTTGATTTGCATTTCTCTAATAGCTAAAGAAGATGAGCATCTTTTCATATATCTTTTGGCCATTTGTATTTCTTCCTGGGAGAAGTGTCTATTCATATCCTCTTCCCATTTTTTTATTGGATTGTTTGTTTGTTTGTTGTTGAGTTTTATGAGTTCTTTGTATATTTTGGATATTAGGCCCTTATCTGAGCTGCTGTTTGAAAATATCATTTCCCATTTAGTTGGCTGTCTGTTTATTTTATCAGTTTCTCTTGCTGAGCAAAAACTTCTTAGTCTGATGTAGTCCCATTCATTAATTTTTGCCTTCACTTCTCTTGCCATTGGAGTCAAATTCATAAAATGCTCTTTAAAACCCAGGTCCATGAGTTGAGTGCCTATGTCTTCTTCTATGTACTTAATTGTTTCAGGTCTTATGTTTAGATCTTTGATCCATTTTGAGTTAATTTTTGTACAGGGGGAGAGACTGTAGTCCAGTTTCATTCTTTTGCATGTGGCTTTCCAGTTTTCCCAGCACCATTTATTGAAGAGGCTTTCTTTTCTCCATTGTGTGTTGTTGGCCCCTTTATCAAAAATTATTTGACTATATATATGTGGTTTTATTTCTGGACTTCCTATTCTGTTCCATTGGTCTGAGTGTCTATTTTTCTGCCAATACCATGCTGTTTTGATTGTCGTGGCCCTATAATAGAGTTTGAAGTCAGGTATTGTAATGCCCCCAGCTTCATTCTTTTTCTTTAGGATTGCTTTGGCTATTCGGGGTTTTTTATAGTTCCATATAAATCTGATGATTTTTTGCTCTATTTCTTTAAAAAACGTCATTGGAAATTTGATGGGAATTGCATTAAATTTGTATATTGCTTTGGGTAATATAGCCATCTTGATTATATTTATTCTTCCTAGCCAAGAACAATGGTTTATAGTTTTCATTATATAAGTCCTTTACATTCTTTGTTATGTTTATTCCTAAGTATTTTATTTTTTTTTTGCAATCGTGAAGGGGATTATTCTTTTGAGTTCCTTCTCAGTTGTTTCATTGTTGGCATATAGAAAGGCTATTGACTTCTGTATGTTAATTTTGTATACTGCGACCTTACTGTATTGGCTTATTTTTTCTAGTAGTCTTTTTGTGGATTCTTTGGGGTTTTCGATGTATAGGATCATATCATCTGCAAAAAGTGATACCTTTACTTCTTCTTTTCCGATATGGATGCCTTTTATTTCTTTGTCTTGTCTGATTGCTCTGGCTAGAACCTCTAGTACCACATTAAATAAGAGTGGAGAGAGTGGACAACCCTGTCTTGTTCCTGATTTAAGGGGGAAAGCCTTCAGTTTAGTGCCATTTAATATGATGTTAGCTGATGGTTTATCATATATGGCCTTTATCATGTTGAGATATTTTCCTTCTATACCCATTTTGTTGAGAGTCTTAAACATAAAATTGTGTTGTATTTTATCGAAAGCCTTTTCTGCGTCTATTGATAAGATCATGTGGTTTTTGTTCTTTGTTTTGTTGATATGGTGTATTACATTAACCGTTTTACGTATGTTGAACCATCCTTGAGATTCTGGGATGAATCCCACTTGATCATGATGTATTATTTTTTTAATATGTTGTTGTATTCGATTTGCTAGTATTTTGTTTAGTATTTTAGCATCTGTATTCATTAGAGATATTGGTCTGTAGTTTTCTTTTTTTGTGCCATCCTTGCCTGGTTTTGGTATGAGTGTTATGTTGGCCTCATAAAATGTGTTTGGAAGTATTGCTTCTTCTTCAATTTTTTGGAAGACTTTTAGTAGAATAAGAACCAAGTCTTCTTTGAATGTTTGATAAAATTCGCTGGTATAGCCGTCAGGGCCTGGACTTTTATTTTTGGGGAGGTTTTTAATGGTTTTTTCTATTTCTTCTCTACTGATAGGTCTCTTTAGGCTTTCTGCTTCTTCTTGACTCAGTCTAGGAAGGTTGTATTGTTCTAGGAATTTATCCATTTCTTCTAGGTTGTTGACTTTAGTGGCATAAAGTTTTTCATAGTATTCTACAATAATTCTTTGTATATCTACGGTGTCCGTGGTGATTTCTTCTCTTTCATTTTGGATTTTGTTTATATGAGTTTTTTCTCTTTTTTCCTTGGTAAGTCTTGCCAAGGTTTTGTCAATTTTGTTGATCTTTTCAAAGAATCAGCTCCTTGTTCTATTAATTTTTTCTATAGTTTTTCTGTTCTCTAATTCATTTATTTCTGCTCTGATTTTTATTATCTCCTTTCTTCGGCTGGTTTTGGGTTGTCTTTGTTCTTCTTTTTCTAGTTCCTTAAGGTGGGAAGTTAAGTGGTTCACTTGGGCTCTCTCTTGTTTGTTCATATATGCCTGAAGCGATATGAACTTCCCTCTTATCACTGCTTTTGCTGCATCCCATAGATTCTGATATGTCGTATTGTCATTTTCATTAGTCTGTATATATCTTTTGATCTCTGCACTTATTTCTTCTTTGACCCATTCATTTTTTAAAAGTATGTTGTTTAGTTTCCACATTTTTGTGGGATTTTTTTCCTCTTTTTTGCAGTTGAATTCTAGTTTCAAGGCTTTATGATCAGAAAATATGCTTGGTACAACTTCAATTTTTCTGAATTTGCTGATATTGTTTTTGTGGCCCAACATATGGTCAATTCTTGAGAATGATCCATGTACACTGGAGAAAAATGTATACTCAGTCACTTTGGGATGAAATGTCCTGTAGATGTCTATCATATCCAGGTGCTCTAGTGTTTTGTTTAAGGCCACTATGTCTTTGTTGATTCTCTGTTTGGATGACCGATCTGGAGCCGTCAGCGGTGTATTGAGGTCTCCAAGTATGATTGTATTTTTGTCAGTTTTTGTTTTAAGATCAATAAGTAGCTGTCTTATATATTTTGGTGCTCCTTGGTTTGGTGCATATATATTAAGAATTGTTATGTCTTCTTGATTCAGTTTCCCCTTAGCCATTATGAAATGGCCATTTTTGTCTCTAAGTACTTTTCCTGTCTTGTAGTCAGCATTATCCGATATGAGTATTGTTACACCTGCTTTTTTTTGGATGTTATTTGCTTGGAGTATTGTTTTCCAGCCTTTCACTTTGAATTTGTTTTTATCCTTGTTACTTAGATGAGTTTCCTGTAGGCAGCATACAGTTGGATTTTCTTTTTTAATCCATTCTGCTACTCTGTGCCTTTTTATTGGTGAGTTTAATCCATTTACATTTAGTGTAATTATTGATACTTGTGAGTTCCCTATTGCCATTTTATATCTTGCTTTCTGTTAGTTTTGTGTCTTGTTTGATCCTTCTCTTTCGTTTTTCTATCTTTTGTTTTTATTTGGTTGTATTCCATACATCTTTCCTCTGTTGCTATCTTTTTTATCTCATGTGCTTCTGTGGTGGTTTTTTCAATGGTGGTTACCTTTGAGTAATGAAAAGGGTCCCTACCCTTTTCATTGTAGCGAACTATTTTGTGAGTACTTTTTCAGTCCATCGTCCTTTGCTACTGTTAATCTCCGTCTTCTCCCCCTCTTTCTTTTTGTTGTTGTCACAGTTTAAATTTGGTTTTATTGTGTTCTTCTTGGAACTTTTACTTGTGGCTCTGTTTTTTTTTGTTCTTTGTATCTGATTGGAGAACCCCCTTTAGTAATTCCTGGAGTGGGGGTTTTCTGATGATAAATTCCCTCATCTTTTCTGTATCTGTGAATGTTTTTATTTCTCCTTCGTATTTGAAGGATAGCTTTGATGGGTATAGTATTCATGGCTGAAAGTTCCTCTCTATTAGGACTTTAAATATTGGGGTCCACTCTCTTCTAGCTTGTAGAGTTTCTGCTGAAAAATCTGATGATAATCGAATGGGCCTTCCTTTATATGTTGTATTCTTTTTTTCCCTGGCTGCCTTGAGAATTTTTTCTTTGTTGTTGGTTTGTGTCAATTTCATTATGATATGCCTTGGAGTAGGTTTTTTAGGGTTAAGAAAACTTGAAGTTCTGTTTGCTTCTTGAACTTGAGGCTTTAGTTCTTTCCACAGGCTTGGGAAGTTCTCATCTATTATTTGTTTGAGTATGTTCTCCATTCCTTTTTCTCTCTCTTCTCCCTCTGATATACCTATTATTCTTATGTTATTCTTTTTGATGGAGTCAGATAATTCTTGTAGGGCTATCTCATTTTTTTTTAATTTTTGAGTCTCTTTATTCTTCTCTCTGTTGTGCCTCAAGTTGCTTGTCTTCTATTTCACTAATCCTCTCTTCTATCTGACCTGTTCTATTAGCTAAGCTTGTTACTTCGTTTTTCAGCTCGTGAATTGAGTTTTTCATCTCTGTTTGATTTGTTTTTATAGTTTCAATTTCCTTGGACATATATTCTTTGTGTTCATTGAGTTGTTTTCTGAGCTCCCTAAATTGCCTTTCTGTGTTTTCTTGTATATCTCAGAGGATTTTTAGGATTTCTATCTTGAATTCTCTGTCATTTAGCTCCAAGGTTTCCAATATATTAAATTTTTTCTCCATAGATTTTTCCTCATCTAGCTGTGTTACCTCTCTTTCTTTTGTGTCCATGATATTTGATTTTCTCTTCCTTAATGGCATCTGAGAGTGGTTTTGTTGATAGTATTAATGAGATTTAATAAAGAATAAAAAGTTAAAAAAATAAAAAATCGAAGAGTTGTTTTTTTAAAAAAAATTAATAATGAAATAAAGAATAATAAAATAAAATAAATATTTTAAAAAAAGAAAATTATTCCCCCCCTCCTTTTTTCCTCTCCTCTCCTCTCCTCTCTTTCTTGAGAAAATTTTGTGGTGAACTGTGAATTATAACAAACAATGCCTGTGATGGAGGGCCTGAATTGGGGAAAAGTAATAAAGGGCAAAAAAAAAAAAAGAAAAAAATAGAAAAAAAAGAAAGAAAGAAAAAAAAATGGGGTATGGACCCACAAAAAGGAAATTAGAAAAAAATTTGGGTTAAGAATAAAATGATTTGCTTTTAGGTGTTGGTTGACTAAGAGTTATGATGAGAGGAAGAAGAGGAAAACAGAACAATGGGGGGACAAATTAAAAAATACTATTGTATTTAGTGGAACAAGAACTAGATAAAATGGAGAGTCGGGGATGGGAGCACTGCTAGTGAGTTAAAAAGGTGAAGTAAAAAACCCCCAAAATGCCACAAACGTAAGTTTGAGTCCCAGATAAGATAATTTGTTTGTTATTGAGGTTTGAATGAGAGGAGATGTAAAGGAGAAAGGAAGAAACTAATATAGAGGGAGAAAAGAAAGAGAGAGAGAGAAAAAAAGAGGGAACCACTAAAAGAAGAAAAAAGGAAAAAGAGGAGAGAGAGAGAGAGAGAGAGAGAGAGTGTTAAGGGTTTTGGAGTGCAACCCTCATAGAGAGAAAGGAAGAGAAGAGAAAAGATAATGGGAGATGTAACACTTATGGGTAGTGTAGTTCAAGGAGAGGAGAGAGTAAGACTGGCCGAGAGTTAATCGGCCAAATTGGAGGAGAAAAAAAAATATCAATAATGAAGATAAGAGAAACAAACAAACAAATATAATAAAATGGGATAGGTTATAAAGTCTGCGGATTATTCTTGATTTCGAGAGGTTATCTTCTTGCTTTTTCTTTTCTCTCCCTCTTCCTGGTTGGTGACTCTGTACCCGGGTTCTGCCCCTTTGGCATGCTCAGGTAGAGGTTTGCAGTTGATAAGTCTCTATGGCAATGTCATGTATTGTGCTTTAGTCTCATTGGCAGTCGAGGCTCATTAGCATTTATAGGCTCCGACAGTGAGAGAGTTCATGCTCCTGGAGCCTTTCTTC
This sequence comes from Saccopteryx bilineata, assembly GCF_036850765.1. Lineage (NCBI taxonomy): Eukaryota > Metazoa > Chordata > Mammalia > Chiroptera > Emballonuridae > Saccopteryx > Saccopteryx bilineata. The sequence goes on from NC_089497.1 coordinate 93,535,852, forward strand.
TAGTCTTTTGTTCCTCAATTAATAGCCTGATAATCCAGCTATGGTGTTGCTGCTGCTTCTGCCTGGATAGTAATAGGCTCAAAGAGCTGGCAACTCCCCACTCTATTTTCACTCAGCACAGGGCTCTGGGTAAGGCTCAGTCAGTCAGAGCTGCTAGCATAATCAGGCGGGCTTTCTGCCCACTCAAAGACCTCTGGCTCTGCCACTCTGTCCGGTAACACAGGCGGGTGCCCACTTCCGGGGCACTTGGAGGAAACTCTCGCTATCTGCGTGTGCAGACCAGGATATCCGGCCAGCGTCTCACGCTCTGAGTGAAACCCCCAACCGCATGGAAAAGTTGCAGTGTTCAAATTGGCTCTTGCTCCGTGCACGGCTTTTGCAAGGCACTGGGGCGGCCCGAGATTCCGCTTTGGCCCACACAAAGGCCCCTGACTCTGCCCCTCTGTGCGATAACACGGGCACGCACTGCCGAGGCAGTCGGAGGAATCACTCACTATCTGCACGCGCAGACCAGGATATGAGGCCGGCCGCGTTTCCCTCTGAGTGAAACCCCCACCAGCACGGAAAATTTCCACTGTTGGAATTAGTTCGCGCTCCCTCCCATGCGCTGCTTTCCCAGGGCGCTGGGGCTGCCCAGAGATTCTGCTTTTGGCCCACAGAAAGGCCTCTGACTCTGCCTCTCTGTGGGGTAACACGGGCACCCACTCCCGGGGCTTAGGAAGAAATCTCTCGCCCACTAACTGCGCACAGACCAGGAGATCGGGTAAAATGGCTGCCCCGCTTGTCTTTCTTTCTTTGGGTTTGGCATGAGTGTTAGCTTGTATTGCCCGGGTTGCCACAGGATCAGTTTTTCCTCGGCTTGGATCTCCGTGCCACAGCCTGGTTTGGCCGTTTATGCCGCGGCCTGGATCTATTCACCCCCTTTGCCCACCTCAGTTTCTATATTCACAGTTCTCATAGAAAGCCGCCCTGTTTAGGTTAGTGAGGAAGATGGAGCATTTCTTACTCCCTATTTCCTTCGGGGTTTGGTTATATATTTAGCCAATTTTTCACTCGACCATACCTTCCGGTGTATTGCGAAGCATCTGGAGGCTCCAAGTATAGGTTTTTCTGTTTCTGGTTGAAGATCTTGTTGAGTTTTGGGGGAGATTTATCGGTATCGCTTCCTACCTCGCCATTACTCTGACGTCATCCAAACTAATTTTTTTAATGGGCCAGACCTTAACAGACACTTCACCAAAAAAGATATACAGATAAAAAAATAAGCATATAAAAAATCTCATTATATGAGATTTAAGCAAGGTAATAGAAATTCAAATAATAAGATACCATCACTCACCTACTAAAATGGCCAAAATCCAGAACACCGACAACATCAAGCATTGACAGGAATGGGGAGCATTCATTTATTGTTGATGGGAATATAAAATGGTGTAGTCACTTTGGAAAACAGCTTAATAGTTTCTTACAAGTTGAACATATTTTTATCATATGATCTAGCAGTTGTATCCCTTGATATTTACATAATGAATTGAAAACTTATATCTACATAAAAGCCTGAAGACAGATGTTTATAACTGTTTTATTCATCATTGCCAACATTTGGGGAAAAAAACCCCAAAATGTTCTTCAATAAAGGAATTGACAAATAAAATGTGATGCATCCAGAGAATGGAAATGCATTCAGCCTAAAAGAAATGATATATTAAGCTATGGGAAAATGTAAAAGAAGCTAAAATGCATAACAGTAGGGGAAATAAGACCAGATACAAAAGCAGCATTCTAACTACTGGTCATTCTAAAAAAAACACACTATAAAGATAGTGAAAAGGCCCTGGCCGGTTGGCTCAGCGGTAGAGCATCAGCCTGGCGTGCGGGTGAGCTGGGTTCGATTCCCTGCCAGGGCACATAGGAGAAGTGCCCATTTGCTTCTCCATCCCCCCTCCTTCCTCTCTGTCTCTCTCTTCCCCTCCCACAGTCAAGGCTCCATTGGAGCAAAGATGGCCGGGCGCTGGGATGGCTCCTTGGCCTCTGCCCCAGGCGGTAAAGTGGCTCTGGTCACGGCAGAGTGATGCCCCAGAGGGGCAGAGCATCGCCCCCTGGTGGGCATAGCATCGCCCCTGGTGGGCCTGACAGGTGGATCCCGGTCGGGCGCATGCGGGAGTCTGTCTGACTGTCTCTCCCCATTTCCAGCTTCAGAAAAATACAAAAAAAAAAAAAAAAAAAAAAAAAAAAAGATAGTGAAAATATCAATGGTTGCCAGGGTTTAAAATGAGAGAAAAATAAATAGGCAGAGCCCATAGGAATTTTAGGGCAGTGGAAATATTTTGTATGCTACTATAATAGTAGGTTCATTTTATCATACATTTATCTTAAACCAGAGAGTCTGCAACACTAGTGATGAACTGTAATGTAAACTCTGGATTTTGGGTAATAATTATGTGTCAGTGTAGGTTTATCAATTTTAACAAATGTACCATTCTCATGTAAAATATTGACAATGGGAGAGGCTGTACATGGGAACAGCATGGGTTATTGGCAAACCCTTGCATTTTCTTCTCTATTTTGCTATGAAACTAATACTGCTCTAAAATATAGTCTTTGTAAACAAACATACAAAAAAGTTTATAACACCACATGCATACTACTATATAAATGGAAAGTTAGCAGTATTTTCGAGGAAGCCAGAGCAACCAATCTTTGTTGTTAATTCCATAGGACCCACCTTTATAGAAGGCAAAGTGCTTCCCTCCAGCTGCCACAGGGGCATTTCTCTTCATGACCAAAAGATTTAACTTCCTCACACTTTGCTACTCTTCTGATCTTTCTATGTTCTGATTGGATGACTTCAGATTTTGGTCTCTCTTCAATTGGCTAAAATTTGTATCAAGAGCTAGATACAGCCCTTTAGAAGAACCTCCTTGGAGGGAATGTGGGTGTAGAGCTTTACTGCAAAATAAGAATGAGTTATAAATAAATAAATAAATAAATAAATAAATAAATAAATAAATAAATTGCAGATTTAAATGCACAGCTGAAATATGTGGAAATCCCTAGCAGGATCAATAATTGACCTTTCTAGATGAATGTCCTGATTTAACTCTCCTGTCACCAAAGGCTGATCTTGTGCATGTTAGCCAGGACTTGCTGCTCCTTTGCATCTTTCATCATGCTTTGTCTCCCCCAGTCAGGCCATGTGACTCTACAATTGGTCTAGTTGACAGGGTGAAAGATGGAGAAATTCCTGAGGAAGCAGGTATTGATTTGTGAGGCACTTAGGTCATGGTCTCTAAAAGCAGATATTTGGATGAGAATTTTTGTGTAAGTGATTTATTGAGTGCAAACTCTCAGTAGAGTTCTGTATGAGAATGATGAAAATATGTTAGTGGAAAAAACTAAAATTAATGTGACTCAGATAAATTTAATAAACATATATATACAATATATAAAATTATAGGAAGTTATTCCAAAAAGTGAGTGATGCATTATTAAAACTACGCAGCAGAATCCTTTTCCCCTTCGTTGATATTGAGCAAACCTGTGTTATCTTCCTCTTTTAAACTCATAAATGTTATATAACATTTTAATTAATTATAAATTACTTTAATATTTCTATCTGGTAAGTAGTCTCTAGACCACTAGTTCAAGCTATTTTTATTAATTTTTCAGTTTCATTTGCCTAAGTAAATTGTAAATTCTTTAAAGTCTGTGTGTTTGACAAATAATTATTTGTGTATACTGCAATAAATGATACAATGTGTTTAGAGATGCAGTGTCCATTTAATGTTTATAATATAATTATAATGAATATGTGCTTTTTAACTTTATTTACTCTTTCTTGCTGTTGTAATTTTTTAATTTTAAAATATTTTCATCAAAACAAAATTACATTTATAAAGTATAATTAAATAAAATTATAGATAGAATTATTGTAAAACAAGTCAGGAGGAAAGTAAGTAGGTGTATAGATAAAACAATATTGTATTTGATGGGTAAATAAGAATGTATTACAGAACTCTTACAAATATTGAATTTTGCAATTTTCCAAAATAAATAATAAAAAAATGAATAATAATGCCAGATAGAAACTACCTGTTTAAAAATATTTTTGACTCTTTCTAAAGTAATATTTCTTTATGCTTTTATTTTTTATTACACTGAATAGAATGGTTTTAAATTTCTTTCTTAATGAATATTAGAGGTCTCTTTTTGACTGCCTAGATTAGTTTTTACATTTTATTGAATATTGACTTGCATCACTGTCCTTTATAAATATATTTCTCTTATTTTTAGCTAAGTTTGAATACTAATATATGAATGTGGCATTAGATATTTTAAAAAAATAATGTATCTCTCTGGCACTTAGGAAGCCTAGTCTATATCCTTGGATAACTTAATTAAGGACATAAGCTAAATATATATTTATACTGAAGTACATATTAAAAACATAAAAGTAGGCAAACTTAAATTATTCTTTTAGTTTTTCATTATTTTATTCCCCCAACCATTAAATCAAAAATTTTAAAATGCAAGCCTTTAAAGAATTTTGAAAGCTATATATGGGCAATTTTCCTTTTTTTTGACTAACTGCTTAATTAAAATATAGTTTAATATTTTAGATATCATAAACATAGAGTTCTTTTCCTATTCAATAAATATTATTAATATTCCCTAACTTATTTACTACAGATTCTTGTGAGTTCTTTTCTTTATTGATTTTAATTTATTATGTTTACATAGATTCAAGTGTCCCACTGAATACACCCCCCTCCCCTGTGTTCCCTTAAACATCCCCCTTGCCCCCTGCCCCCAACATCTTGTAAGTTTTTATGTTACCTGTTTCAAAGTTTATTATGCATCAGCAAATGATTAAGTTACTATAACTTTGAATGTAAAATTCACCCACATGTTGACATTAATTTTTAATTATATTAATGTCTTTACAAATAAAACAGATGTTTTCTCAACTTTTGTTTTTATTTCTTGAATTAATTTATGTCTCAATTGACATTCACAAATTACCATATTTTTCACTCCATAAGATGCACCTGACCATAAGACACACCTAGGGTTTTAAGGAGGAAAATGAGGAAAAAAATCTGAAACAAATGGTGTGTTAAAATGCTTAATAAAATACCATATTGTTTTGCTCCATAAGATGCACAGACATTTTACCCTTCATTTTTGGGGGAAAACAAGTGTGTCTTATGGAGCAAAATGTACTGTATAATATTATGGCTATTTTAAATAGAAACCAAATTCTAGAACAAAAAATAGTGTTTTTAAACTCTTTCTATAAGTATAGAGAAAAGGTGTATAAGAATAAAATAACAGAAATAAAAAAGAAAGATATAGCTTTAATTATATAAATATTACTACATCTTAATGTTCAAAAAGTACAAAGTTTAAGGTTATATAATCTTTGGACAACTAGTGATTAGCTTATAATCACTTATACAGCTAGTGCTCAACTTACAACCACGATTGGTTCTGACAGACTGGTTGTAACATGATTTCATGATTTGGTCATAAGTTGAGTAGATGATATGTACAGTACTGTGAAATGATGTTATAAAAATCTTTAAGTCATATTTTATTATAATTTTCTTTCATTATTGTTATATATAATAATTTTCTTTGTTCATTTTATGCCATTTGAATAATCTCTACACCATTTTGTTTCTTATTTTTACATTTGTCAGGTCTAAGTAAAACACTGCATTACCAGTACAACTGGCTTAATATTTGCAAAGAAATTTCCTCTTGGTAGACATCTTGGGAGAGGTTTGATGAAAAATGTCCAAGACACAAAACACAAATTGCTGTACTGAGTCTGGGATAACAGTTGAAATGGTGCACGCAGAGGTGGTAGTGCTGCTGGAAGCTGGTCTGCACTGTCATATGCCCAGCTGGGCAACGCTTGTGCTGCCAGATGCAGAGCAGTCATGGCTAGCGATTGTGGTCGTAAAGTCAAATGGTCGTAAGTTGCATAGGTCATAAGTCGATCAATATTTGTACAGGTATTTTGTATCTACTATTTTGTGAACTCTTTGGTGTTAGAAAACATAACTTTCTTTAAAAATTGAATTTATCATGGTCACAAAATTCTACAAGTTTCAAGTGTACAACTCAGTAAATCATCTGCACATTGTACTACTGTGCATGCCTGTCTCTGGGCAAAGTGTTTTCCATCCCCACTTTCCCCTTTGCCCATCTTTATAGTACTTTATAAAAGACAATGCTTTGGGGATTTCTGTAGGTATTGAATCAGTTTATATCTGTATGATCTTTGCAAGGACATTTGTAGAAAAAATGGCCTTGAGCGATAAAGATAACAATTTCTGGGGCAGAAGGCAGATTTGTTTCCAGACCAGGATGATAAAGATACTATCCTCCTGCAGGCAAAGGTTGATCAGGTTTGCTAGCCCACTGTTTAAAGGATTAGAACATTTTTAATCTCTGGCTTTAAAAGCTGTGACACAGACCTTCTTAAGATATAGAATCCACCTGTGTCAAGCCCTATTGACTTGTGGATCAAGGGGTCTCAATGAAAACATAAAGTTTATGTTCTTATTGTGCAATGAAAAGCACAGCTTTTGTCAAGGACATAGACTCTTATGTCTTCTCACAGCATCTATATAAAACTGGTAGGCTAACTTGTTAGTTTTCAAGGAAAGCAAAATATTAGACACTGTACAGTTCTTGACACACAAAAGGCAGGTGCCTTGTATACAATGCAAAATGTAAATAAATAAATAAAATGTTGGAGTTAAAGGGTAAAAATTGAGACCTAAAAATGTTGTATTTTGCTTAGTTTACACCTTAGTGGCTGAAAACACCAGTAATTAAAAATTAAAAACAAAACAAATCAAACACAACAAATGTGTTGAAGAAACAAATGAAGAAGAATCCAGACATTGGCAATGGCAAGTTGGCTTAGTGGTAAAGTCTTAGCTGGCATGTGAATGTCCCAGGTTCAATATTGGTCAGGGCACACAGGAGAAGCAACCATTAATTAGCTGCTACACCCTTTTTCTCTCTCTCTCTTCCTTTTCCACAGGCATGGCTCAATTGGTTCAAGCGCATCAGTCCCAGTCACTGAAGATAGCTTTCTCTCTTCCTTTTCCACAGGCATGGCTCAATTGGTTCAAGCGCATCAGTCCCAGTCACTGAAGATAGCTTCTTGGCACCTCCACCTCAGGTGCTAAAAATAGCTTGGTTGCAAGCATGGCCCCACATGGACAGATCATTGGCCCCAGACAGGAGGAGTAGCCAGATGGATCTCAGTCAAGGTGTACACGAGAGGTTGTCTCTCTATCTCTCCTCCTCTCATTTGGAAAAAAAAAGAAAAAAAGAAAGAATCTAGATATTCTGGACCTGTTTTAATTGTGATATTATGGCTCAATAAATACTACTGAGATTTCAGAAAATATTATTTAATTCTTCCAATAAATTTAATGCTCAGGATTGATTTAATCATTTCTTCAATACATTAATTGAAACTGTATTATGCTTAGTTCTGGTTTCACTTCATATGCAAAGAACAGTGTAAGCCAGTAGCCATGGCCACCATTACAGCAGCCTGGCCCATGTAGGTTCACATTTGACTTGGACAGATGATAATGAAACAATGGAGCCAAGAACTGGTGAGCCATCACATTTAGTCCTAGCTTGCACCCTGCAGGCAACAAATACACACAGTGGCTTAACACTTCCCTTTCCATTCAGGGCTCCTAAAGCCACTGACTTATCCAAGTTTCCTAGAATCAAAGATTTCTACCTCACTAGCCTTTTCACCTCTGTTTCCCATCTCCTTTTCTCTGCATAAACTCTGCACAAACTGGCTTCTCCTTCAGCACTCAGCCATCTTGGCTGCTTCTCCTCTGCAATGTTAATTTCAAAAACCGAGAGCAAGAGCCCCTGGTCTCCCTTATTTTATAGTGTAGAAAGTGAAGCCTTTAAGCCAGTATACAAATAAGGAAGTCTCTGATAAAAAGCCATTTATCTGAGGCATAAATGGGATTCCTCATAAGAGTGCACCACCGCACATCATGCAACAGTCAAGGGTGTGGGGAAAAGCTTAGTGTTGAGAATATCTTAGTATTAAAAGAATGGAAAAAGCTTAGTCTTAAAACTAAGACTTAGGCTATAAGAACCCTGCCTGCTTATAGCCTGTCCCCCACACGCAATGCAAACTATAAGTGAGCAAAAATATGCATCGTATTTGCAAACTTATTTGACCCACAAACAGCATAACTGAAACTTTTTAAATTTAGAAAACAGTAAAAAAAAGTTTCTAAAAATTTTATTTGCATATAAAATTAAATTTTAATTCTCTTATATTTCAAATATAATCATGCCAAAATTAAATGAATCATTTTGTATTTTTTTTCATTTTGTATTTTTAACTCCTATAATATACAAAAATGTTTTCTTTTGCATACTGGTAAAGTGAATACATTTTATCACATTGTCTTTTTGATCTTTTGTGAAGACATGAAATTAGAAATTGAATTATTGTCAAATGTGATTCAAAGTGGATGTCAATTCTCCACATAAATATTTCTGAGAAATAAATAGACACATCTGGTTAGAAACATGAAGAAAACAGAGTGTGAAATGAAACTAGAGATAATACTTAAACAATATGATTTCATAAAAACTAAGCAGTAAGAACTTTACAGTGAATCATAAACTCTTGCAAGAAAGGGTAAAAATATTGATGAGTTAGAAAGGAGTTTAGTGCAGAGAGAAATGCGGCTCAATCATGAAAAAAGTGGGTTTTTTCCCCTTACAAATCTATTTTGTTATACAAAAATTTGTCATCTCATATATTAGAATAGGGGTGAATAAGTTGTCTTTTTGCAATCATCATTGGTGCCAGACCCCAGATAGCAAACTTTGTGACAAAAGAGGGGAGGAGAAGGAGAAGAGAGTAAGACCAAGAAACAGCTTATCAGAACACTTCCAAACCTCTTAAAAATGTAAAATAGCTCTGGAAATCTTATGACAAATCAGAAAGTGCAGCTTCTTTTCCAAAGCTGAACCAGAAATTGTTTTGGGTATATAATTGCAAATAAAACAAATGAGTGAGAATTAGAGAGTAATATAATAAATACATTAAAATGTGATCAATTAATGAAATCTAGAAGGATGAAAGATGCCAGTCCTGTGTGTGGGAGACTACAAGTAGCAAAGCTCTTATAGTTTAAGGCTTAGCAAAAGGCTAAGTTCTCCTCCCACCACCTCCATATGGGCTATGAAGCTGAGTATTTGCACTCATCTCAACCCCCCACCTCACTTGCTTGGTTAAGTTGCTAGAAGCAATTTTCATGCCTTTTCTTTCACCCTTTGTTTGTTCTGATGTTGGTTGATTTCAGTTATGTACGGTGGAGGGTTTCTGAACTTGGGAGAATTCTTGAGTTGCCTTGGAGATGTGTCACTTTGTATTGGAGGCTTCCTAATTTGCATATGGCTATATAATGAAGCAAACCCCGGGCTTTTTTGCTCTGTCTTGCAATCAGCTTGCAGAGGCCTCCCAATCCCATCCTCTTTCTCATAAAATTTATTTTCTTCATTCCACATCGTTCTCCCTCAGGACCAGGAATTATTAGCTGTGCTGGTTCGTGGCATCTGTGTTAAGAAGGAGGTCTGGTAAGACCTGTTGTTCTATGTTGTTATGCTATTTCTCTACTTAACAGTAAATCTAACCAATATATTAGGATCTACATAGTTTTTCAAACACACATAGTACAGTATGCAGAATACCCAGCAAAAGGTAAGGATATAATAACTATAATCAATGCCATTGTGTCTTTTCGAGTTTATAAATCTTTTAGTAAATAAGTGATATGTGTTAAATATAAGTTAATATAAATAAATAATGTTAGACAATGACTCTAATAATTCTATTATATAGAGATAACTGTATTAAATTTGAAAGTGTCTGAAGGTAAATCAATTTAAAATCCCTGAAGGTAAATGATCAGCAGAAAACATAGTTTATGCCCTTAAGGGTCATATATTCTATTAGAGAGAGAGAGAGATAAGAATTAGGTAAAGGAACAAAATTTTTAAAAGCTATACCATGCATTTTCATGAAAGATACAAGTTGGATGTTGGTTAGGAATTGTTAGTTTCCATGTTCATCCATGTTGTCACAAAAAGTAAGATTTCCTTCTTTTTCATGGTCCCATAGTATTCCATTGTATATATGTACCACTGCTTTTTAATCCACTTGTCCATGGACATACACTTGGGCTATCACCAGATCTTCGCTATTGTAAACAATGTTGCCATAAACATGGGGGTGCATTTCTTCTTTTGAATCATTGATGTGGTGTTCTTGGAATATATTCCTAAAACTGGGATGGCTGGTCAAAAGGCAGTTTGATTTTTAATTTTTGTGGGAATCTCCCTATATGCTGTTTTACACAGTGGCTGCAACAGTCTGCATTTTCACCAGCAGTGCAGGAGGATTCCCTTTTCTCCACATTCTCACCAGCACTTATTCTGTGTTGTTTTGTTGATGAGTGCCATTTTGACTGGTGTGAGGTGATATCTTATTGTGGTTTTAATTTGCATTTCTCTAATGATTAGTGATGTTGAGCATTTTTTCATATGCCTATTGGCCATCTGTATGTCCTCTTTGGAGAAGTGTTTATTCATTTCTTTTGCCCATTTTTTGATTGGATTGTTTATTTTCCTGGTATTGAGTTTTATAAATTTTGGTTATTAACCTTTTTTTATAAATAAAATTTTATTAATTTTAATGGGGTGATATCAATAAATCAGGGTACATATATTCAAAGAAAACATGTCCAGGTTATCTTGTCATTTAATTATGTTGCATACCCATCACCTAAAGTCAGATTGTCCTCCATCACCTTCTATCTAGTTTTCTTTGTGCCCCCCTCCCTCTCTCTCTCCTTCCCTCCCCCCCATAACCACTACACTCTTTTTCATTTCTCTTAGTCTCATTTTTATTTCCCACCAATGTATGGAATCATGTAGTTCTTGTTATTTTCTGATTTACTTATTTCACTCCGTATAATGTTATCAAGGTTCCACTATTTTGTTGTAAATGATCCGATGTCATCATTTATTATGGCTGAGTAGTATACCATAGCGTATATGTGCCACATCTTCTTTATCCAGTCTTCTATTTTTTTACAGTGATTAAAGCCTTTAAGCACTCTGTTGGCCAATACAGAAAAATCCATAAAAGAGTAGTCTCTTTAACATGTCCAAAAAATCCAAGTTGGCATCAACACTATTCCAGATCCCTGCAAATGCAATCCAACCCCAGCTCAGTTTTTTAGGAGCTACCACAAAGAGCAGGAGTCCAGGGAAAGTCCACATCCAGGAAAATCTGCATGGCACTGGAATTGCTGTCACAATTCTATACTTTGCAGCTCACGTCCAAGTCCCAATGACCGCTGCTTCTAGCTGGTAATGATTTAGGTAGACTGGAAAAGCCATATGCAGCCTGTGTGGAGATGGAATTTCTGTTCTCCTCTGCCTGAAGAGATGAGACTAGGTTGCTTTTCCCTGGAGCTCTGTGACTGTGGCATGGTAAAGAGAACCTTGGGATACACTAAGATGGGTGGCAAAGGTAAATTCATAACAGAATTTGGCAAAAAGGGGAAAGAGAGCTCTAATTAGGAGTAGGTCCCAGCCTGAAATATGAGTGGGGCATTGAGGTAGGAGAAATAAAGGAAACACTATATATTAAACAAAACAGCAGAAAATACGACTTTCAACACCCACAACAGATTTTTGAGGGAAGAATAAAAAACCTGACTATTCAGGCAAGACATAGTTAAGTGGTCCTTGTGCAAGTGAGATCAGTTTACCTGCTTCTTCTAAGAAATACCCTAGGCTTGTCCACAGTGTCATAGATGGGGCCCATGGCTCTGGGCATCTTCAGTCTTCAGTGGCAACTCCCAGCATTCTGGGCAAGGTTAGGTTATAGGTGGCTGGAGCAGGGCTGGAAGAGACTAAACACTCCCTTAGAGGAGTGAGAGGGAAGCCTACTTTCCAGTGTCCCTTTTTCCTCACAGCAAAGGCATGTAAGCCTGGCAGGCTTTAGCTCAATGACCTTCTTATTCACTATTGAAGCAGGAACCAGATGGAATCCTATGAGACCCATTTGGGGAGTTGGAGCCTTTACGGGCATATCCTAAAAACTGGTAGTTCACCTGATCTCTATTGGGCTTTTTCTGCCTCTTGGTACCTTAAAAGCCATGCTCAGAATATCTCTCTGAGGGGTTTGAGGATCCCCATCCGCCTATATAAACCTTTTCTGTATATATAGAGCTATTTGGAAAAAGATAAAACAGTGTTATTAGCTGGATCAAAGGTAGAAGTTTGCAGGAGAAAAAGATTTGACGTCTCCTGTTCATCAGCATTCAAAAGAAATTTAAATTTTTTTAAGTAAAAAGCATGGTATGGTAGACCCATAGGATTTCCAAGATATGACTTCCCCCTTTTAATTTTTTTAATTGACCTTAAAATATTTGCTGGGTACACTTTAATAATACCTTGACTTTAATGATTGTAAGAAATACCCATAATTAGAAAGGTAAATACCCATTACCCATGTAGTAAATGCTTTTGCTACAGATGCAGGAGCATTGTCAGTTTAACCAGTTTAGGAAATCCAATAATAGAAAAGTGCATACAGACAATGAGCTATAACATGCTTAGCAGCCTCTCCTGTTCTGACAGAGGTTACTATAAATCCAGAATAGGTATCCACTGTAACGTAGACATAGGACTGTTTGCCAAATGAAGGTATATGAGTAACATTCATTTGCCAAAGTTGTTCTGGTAGGAGTCCTTGAGGGTTAACTCCAAATGAAGGGACACATTGTAGTATAGGACACCTTGGACAGGATTTACCAATCTGCCGTGCTGCTTCCCGAGAAAGTTGAAACTGTTTACACAGGGCTGCAGCGTTCTGGTGATGACTAGTATGAGACTGAATTGCTCGATCTGTCATGGTTGCTCCAAATAATTTTCTTTTGGGTAGCTTGATCAACAAGGGCATTCCCTTGTGCTAAAGCTCCAGGGAGCGTGGAGTGAGCTCGAGTATGTCCTATACAACATGGAGCTCCATGTTGACATACAAGTCTTTGAAGAAGGAGGAACTGCTGAAATAGTTCATCTGCAGTTGTCCCTAAGACAGCAGTCTTTATAGTAGAAACAACCATAAGTAAATATTTGCTGTCTGTATATAGATTAAAGGAGGAATATGGAAAATGCTGAAAAGCCATGATAATGGCATAGAATTCTAGTCTTTGAGCTGATTTTAAGTTGACTGTTTCAGTATAAAGTTGTCCATTGATTTGCAAAAGCAATTTGCCATTTAGTGGAAGTTTCCCAGAGCCATTGTTGTTGATCCTTTGAAAAAAGAAACAACAATAATTTTGAGGCTCAAAACCTATAAGCTGTAAGGGTTGCCTTTGCCACTTGATAATCCAGGAGGCAACAAGATCAAAATATGGAAGTGTATTCCATGGGTTAATAGATGATTCAATGAGCCCAAGCTATAGCTGCTCTTGAACCAATTGAGCAGCTGCCCTAAGCTTCTCCTGGGAAAGGGGCCATTGGTCTACCCATACAGGATTATCTGATTTCCAAGTAATTGGGTCTGCACAATGCATTATTGGGGTAGCAGGAGCTACCAAGGCCCCTATGCTAATTTTTGATATCCTAATCCACACCTTCTGGTATTGGGTGCCATTTCTATGGGGGTGAGAATTCCTAGCTGTTCTTTCCTTAGTCAGTCCCTTAGTGGGCAGAAATCCCCAATCAAGCATCTGAGTACTGACTAAACCATTAGGACAGACAAGCAACGCTCCTGTATTTTTCAAAACATCTCTACGCCACAAATTAACTGGCCATCCAGGGAGCACATAAGGCTTTAAAAATCCAGAATGACCTTCTTAATCTTCCCAATGTAAAAAACTAGAACTTTGTTGAAGGGATTTACTCTGCCCAATACCTTGTAATTCTGTGGCTGTTGCATGAGTGGGCCAGGAAGGAGGCCAATGTAGCTTAGCAATAACAGATACATCAGATCCAGTATCTAAAAGTTCTTTAAATTTATACCCATGTATTGTTAGTTTCATTCAGGGTGTTCCTGACCTATTTTTTTAAACCCAATTGGCAAAATCAGAAGAGCCAAATCACCAATTTTCTTTGAGCCCCTTTTGCAGGATGTGGCCTGAGAAGCAGAATTAGCATCCTTATACTATTCTTCTAACTGCCTGAAGTAACCCTGAGACAAATTCTTTTTTGATTAATTTTAATGGGGTGACATTGATAAATCAGGGTACCTATGCTCAGAGAAAACACCTCTAGGTTAATTTGACATTTCATTATGCTGCATTCCCATCACCCAAATTCCAATTGTCTTTTGTCAACTTCTAACTGGTTTTCTTTGTGCCCCTACCCTCCACCAACACCCTCCCTCTCCTTCCCCCACACTGAAATCCCCACACTCTCTTCCATGTCTCTGAGTCTCATTTTTATGTCCCACCTATGTATGAAATCATATAGTTCTTAGTTTTTTCTGATTTACTTATTTTGCTCAGTATAATGTTATCAAGGCCCATCCATGTTGCTGTAAATGATCCGATGTCATCATTCCTTATGGCTGAGTAGTATGCAATAGTATATATGTATCAAAGCTTTTTAATCCACTCGTCCACTGACAGACACTTGGGCTGTTTCCAGATCTTCACTATTGTGAACAATGTTGCCATAAACATGGGGGTGCATTACTTCTTTTCAAACAGTGCTATGGTGTTCTTGGGGTATATTCCTAACAGTGGTAAAGCTGGGTCAAAAGGCAGTTCGATTTTTAATTTCTTGAGGAATCTCCATACTGCATTCCCACCAGCAGTGCAGGAAAGTTCCTTTTTTTCCACATCCTCGCCAGCAATTATTGTGTGTTATTTTGTTGATGAGCGCCATTCTGATTGGTGTGAGGTGATATCTCATTGTGATTTTATTTTGCATTTCTCTAATGATTAGTGATGTTGAGCATTTTTTCATATGCCTATTGGCCATTTGTGTGTCCTCTTTGGAGAAGTGTTTATTCATTTCCTTTCCCCATTTTTGGATTGAATTTTTTGTCTTCCTGGTATTAAGTTTTATAAGTTCTTTATAAATTTTGGTTATTAAGCCCGTATCAAATGCATTCTCAAATATATTCCCCCGTTGTGTAGTTTGTCTTTTTATTCTGTTCTTATTGTCTTTCACTGTGCAAAAGCTTTTTAGTTTGATAAAATCCCAATTGTTTATCATGTCTTTTATTTCACTTTCCTGTGGAGAAAAATTGGCAAATATATTGCTATCTTCTAAGAGAGATGTCAGAGAGCTTACTTTCTATGTTTTCTTCTAAGATGATTATGGTTTTACAGGTTATATTTAAGTCTTTTATCCATTTAGAGTTTATTTTTTGAATGGTGTAAGTTGGTGGTCTAGTTTCATTTTTTTCCAGGTAACTCTCCAATTTTCCCAATGCCATTTGTTAAAGAGGCTGTCTTTACTCCATTGTATGCCTTTACCTCCTTTGCCAAATATCAGTTGTCCATAGAGCTGTGGGTTTATTTCTGGGTTCCCAGTTCTGTTCCATTGATCTATACGCCTGTTCTTATGACAGTACCAGGCTGTTTTGAGTACAATGACCTTAAAATATAACTTGATATCAGGAAGTGTGATACCTTCCACTTTATTCTTCCTTTTCAAGATTGCTGAAGCTATTTGTGTTCTCTTTTGGTTACATATAAATTTTTGGAATATGTGTTCTATATCTTTGAAGTAAGTTATTGTTATTTTAATCCGTATTGCATTGAATTTATAAATTTCTTTGGGTAATGTAGACATTTTAATGATGTTTTTTCTTTCTTACCATGAGCATGGTATATACTTCCACTTGTTTGTATCTTCCCTGATTTCTTTTATCAATGTTTTATAATTTTCCAAGTACAAGTCTTTAATCTCCCTGGTTAAATTTATTCCTAGAAACTTTATTTTTTTTGGTTGCAATGGTAAACTGGATTGATTCCTTAATTTCCCTTTCTGACAGTTCATTGTTAGTGTATAAAAATGCCTCTGATTTCTGTGTATTAATTTCATGTCTTGCCATCTTCCTGAATTCATTTATCAAGTCTAGTAGTTTTTTTACTGCGACTTTAGGGTTTTCTATATACAATATCATATCATCTGCAAATAATGATAGTTTTACTTCTTCTTTTCCAATTTTATTTCTTTTTGTTGTCTGATTGCTGTGGCTAGGACTACCAGAACTATGTTGAATAAGAGTGGTGAAAGGGGGTACCCCTGCCTTGTTCCTGATCATAAGGGGATTGCTTTTAATTTTTGCCCATTGAGTATGATGTTTGCTGTTGGTTTGTCATAGATGGCCTTTATCATGTTGAGGTATGTTCCCTGTATCCCCCCTTTGCTGAGAGTTTTGATCATGAATGAGTGCTGGATTTTATCAAATGTTTTTTCTGCATATATTGAAATTATCATGTAGTTTTTGTCCTTCCTCTTGTTTGTGTGATGAATCACATTGATTGATTTGCAAATATTTTACAACCTTGCCTCCCCAGAATAAATCCCACTTGATCATGGTGTATGATTTTTTTCATATATTGCTTGATCCGGTTTGCTAATATTTTGTTGAGGATTTTTGCATCTAAATTCATCAGGGATATTGGCCTATAATTTTCTTTCTTTGTGTTGTCTTTGCCTGGTTTTGAAATCAGAATTATGCTTGCTTCATAAAAGGAGCTTGGAAGTCTTCCTTCTTCTTGAATTATTTTTAAATATCTTGAGAAAAATAGGAGTTAGTTCTTCTTTGAATATTTGGTAGAATTCACTTTGAAGCCTTTTTTTTGGTAGTTTTTTGATAACTGTTTTCATCTCATTTGTTGTAATTGGTCTGTTTAGGTTTTCTGATTCTTCAGGATTAATTTTTGGAAGATTATCTGTTTCAAGAAATTTGTCCATTTCATCTAGGTTGTCTAGTTTTTTGGTGTACATTTTTTATAGTATTTTCTTATAATATTTTGTATTTCTGTTGTGTCAGTTGTTATTTCTCCACTCCCGTTTCTAATTTTATTTATTTGAGTTCTGTCTCTTTTTTTCTTGGCGAGTCTGGTTAAAGGTTCATTGATCTTGTCTACCTTTTCAAAGAACCAGCTCCTGGTTTCATTGATCCTTTTTATTGTTTCTTTAGCCTCTATAACATTTATTTCTGCTCTGATCTTTATTATTTTCTTCCTTCTACTAGCTTTGGGCTTTACTTGTTGTTGTTTTTTTTCTAGTTCTTTTAGATGCAGGGTCAAGTTGTTTAGTTGAGGTTTTTCTAGCTTCTTGAGGTATGCCTGTAATGCTTTGAAATTTCCTCTCAGGACTGCTTTTGCTCTGTCCCATAAATTTTGAGTTGATGTATGCTCATTATCGTTCGTTTCTAGGAAATTTTTAATTTCTTCTTTGATCTTATTGTTTACCCATTCGTTATTTAGTAATATGCTATTTAGTTTCCAAGTGTTTGAGTATTTTTCAGTTTTTCTGTTGTTGTTGATTTCTAGTTTCATGCCATTGTGATCAGAGAAAATATTCGATATGATTTCAATCTTCTTAAATTTGTTGAGACCTCTTTTGTGCCCTAACATGTGGTCTATTCTAGAGAATGTACCATGAGCACTTGGAAAGAATGTATATTCTGTTGCTTTAGTTTGAAAGGTTCTGAAGATATCTGTTAAATCAAGTTGATCTAGTATGTCCTTTATGTCTGCTGTTTCTTTGTTAATTTTTTTTCTTGAGAATCTATCTAGTGATGTTAGTTGGGTATTGAATTCCCCTACTATTATAGTATTGCTGTTGATCTCGCCCTTTAAATCCATCAAAGTCTGCTTTATATATTCAGGTGCTCCTATATTAGCTGTGTATATATTTATAACGGTTATATCTTCCTGTTGGCTTGTTCCCTTTATCATTATGTAGTGACCTTCTTTATCTCTAATTATAGTCTTTGTTTTAAAGTCCATTTTGTCTGATATAAGTATTGCTACCCCAGCTTTTTTTTCATTTCCATTTGCATGAAATATTTTTTCCATCCTTTTATCTTCAATCTATGTGCATCTTTTGTTTTAAGGTGTGTCTCTTGTAGACAGCATATGTATAGGTCCTGTTTTCTTATCTATACAGCTCCCTTATGTCTTTTGATTGGATCATTTAAACCATTTACATTTAAGGTTTTTATTCATACGTAATTATTTATTGCCATTTTATTCTTTAAAACTGTATTCCTCTTTTGCTGTATTCTTTTTCTCCTTTGATCTGATTATAACAGGCCCCTTAGCATTTCTTGCAGCCTTAGTTTGGTAGTAATAAATTCCTTGAGGTTTTTTTTTTTTTTTTTTTTTTTTTTTTTTGTCTAGAAAGCTTTTTATTTCTCCTTCAATTTTAAATGATAGCCTTGCTGGATAAAGTAGTCTTGGTTGTAGGCTCTTGTTCTGTATTACTTTGAATATTTTTTGCCATTCCTTTCTAGCCTCCAGTGTTTTTGTTGAGAAGTTGGAAGTCTTCCTTATGTGTGCTCCTTTGTGTGTGATAGTCTTTTCTTCTCTAGCAGTTTTTAATATTTTCTCTTTATCACTTAGCTTTGGTATTTTAATTATGATGTGTCTTGGTGTTGATTTCTTTGGGTTTCTCTTTAATGGAGTTATCTGTGCTTTTTGAATATGTGAGATATTTTTCTGCCTTAGTTGAGGGAAGATTTCAGCTATGATATGTTTGAACAAAGTCTCTATCCCTTGTTCTTTCTCTTCTTCTTCAGGAACCCCTATGATGCAGATGTTATTTCTCTTCATGTTATCACAGAGCTCTCTAAGAGCTTTTTGAGTCCCTTTTTTTTCTGCTTTGCTTCTGTGCCTTTATTTATCTTGTCCTCTAACTCGCTCATTTAATTCTCAACTTCATCCATCTTGCTTTTAATTCCTTTTATTTTGTTCTTCATTTCTGATATTGTATTTGTCATTTTTGACTGATTCTTTTTTATTATTTCAATGTCCGTTTTTATATTTGCAATCTCCTTATTTAGGTGTTCGTAATGACCATCTATTGTTGTTCTAATATTTTTAAGCATCCTAACAATCATTATTTTAAACTCTGCATCTGGCAATTTGGTTATATCTGATTCATTCAGGTTCTTTTCTGGGGATTTCTCTTGATTCATTTGTGTTGCATTTCTCTGCCTTCTTATTTTCTCTGTTTAAAGGAAGGTTTTGCCCACTGAAGTTCACTGAGTGTGGCATCTCTTCCCTAGGTATGGTCAGTCTGCAGGCCCACCACCCCCTCTGCTGTTGCTGCCTAGGGTGTTTGGGTATGGGTGTTTCCAGAGCCTGCCCACTGGGGCTGTTGCTGTGGTTTCTACCTCTCCTTCACAGGAGTGGTTGTTATCACGCGCTCGGGTGTACAAGCCTTGGTGGCCTTGGCCTTTGCCTCACTCCCGTGGGTGGCATTATGCTGGGCCCTGAGGGCAGTGGCGAGCACCTTTGCTCAGCTGCGGGTCTCCGCCTGTTTCTGGGCTTTCGCTCCACCCTTGCAGGAGGAGCCCACTTGTTGGATGGCTGCCAACTATGGTTCCACAGGCCAGGAAGAACTGCATGCCCACACTCAGTAGCAGACTCTGCCTGTTCTGGGTTTTTGGCTTCACCCCCATGGGAGAAGCCTGCTCCCAAGTCAGGCCACAAGCCTGGGTTCCATGGGTGGGGCTGGGCTGTGCTCTTCCACCCTTGCTCAAGGGCTGGTCTTTACCCCTTCTGGGGTTCCCTCCCTTCTCCCGCAGGCTGGGTTGCAGGCTGCCCACAGCTGGGCTTGACCGCTTTTGCATGTCCCCTCCTCCCCAGCTGGGCAAGACTGAGCTCACACCTGGGCCGAGTGGTGGCCAGCTAGCTTCCACCCTTGCCGATAGAACCGTGCTTCCACACCCTGCTGCCGCCCTTCCTCCAGTGAAACCTCAGCTGTGTGGGGTGTGGGAGCTGCAGCTCAGACCCTACACTCACTACTGCAGTCCCAAAAGCTCCCTCCTTCTAAGCGACTCTGCTCTGAGTGCCACGGGAGAGCTTGTTTGGCTGGTGTCCTGCTTCCCTTTGCTGGTGTTGCTGTTTCCAGGGGAAATATTCACTTCAGATTTGGGTAGTGACTTGTCCCAGGGGTTAGGGTAGCTGTCTCCCAAAATGTTTCTCCCTGTGCCTCCTAGATTACACTCTCTTCTTGCTACTCCGGTCCTCTCATCTCTCCCCATCCCTTGGAGCCCTGGGTGAGTGGTTGTGAGAGAGGTGTTCTGCGTGGTCCCTAAAGAAGAATGCTGGGTCTGAGAAATCAGTCTCTTTCTCACAAACAGTATTTGTGAGAAACAGTATCTCACAAACTTGTTTCCAGCTAAATACTGTCCATATGCCTTTTCTAGGCTCTGAGGCTGCAGGTTGGGGCTTTGTTCCTGGGACTCAGGACCTTCCCCTCTCTGCTAAACTCACTTCCTGCCACGCAAGTCTCTTCCAGCTGCTGTTTGCTCTGGGGAGCTGGGCAGCCTTCTCCGCATTTCCTCTTTTCCTACCAGTCTTGTTGTGGCTATTTCAGTGATCCTTGGTTGAAGAGTCCTCTTAGTTTAGTCCAAAGTTGGTTTTTTCAGATGATAGTTCTTAAAATTAGTTTGTAATCCACTTTGGTTCTAGGAGGTGGATGTTGATACATCTGTCTACTCCAGTGCCATCTTGTCTTCTCTCGGTTATTAACCTCTTATCAGACGTATTGTTGAATACATTCTCCCATTGTGTAGTTTGTCTTTTAATTCTGTTCTTATTGTCTTATTTGTGCAAATGCTTTTTAGTTTGATATAGTCCCATTTGTTTATCCTATCTTTTATTTCCCTTGCCCGTGGAGATAAAACAGCTAATATATTGCTGTGATTAATGTCTGAGGGCTTGCTGCATATGTTTTCTTCTAAGATGCTTATGGTTTCATGGCTTACATTTAAGTTTTTTATCCATTTTAAGTTTATTTTTGTGAATGGTGTAAGTTGGTGGTCTATCTTTCATCCTTTCACTTTAAAATATAAATGAGAATTTATACATTTATATATATATTTAGCAAGCAAGTGAGAGAGAAACAGATAGGAAGGGAGAGAAAGAAGAAGAACCAATCTTTTGTTGTGGCACCTTAGTTTTTCATTAATTGCTTTCTCATATGTGCCTTTACTGGGGGTATCCAGCCAAGCCAATGATCCCTTGCTCAAGCCAAATCCTTGGGCTTCAAGCCAGCGACTTTTGGGCTCCAGCTGGCTTCCATGGGTTTATGTATATAATCCCATGCTCAAGTCAGTGACCCCATGCTCAAGCTGGTGACCTCCGGGTTTTAAACCTGGGTACTCAGCATTCTAAGCCAACACTCTATCCACTGCACCATCACCTGAAAGCAATTTGCTGAATATTACTTGTTTGATAGAAATATTTTGGGGTTTCTGAGTAATAATGGTATGATGATATCTCTTCTTGTATCATGTTAGGAATCAAAACTTTAGTTAATTCTCTTTAATTGTTCAAACTGGGACTCATTTGTTTCCTGCTAGCCTAATTCTTTGAAATATTTAAAATACATATTCATTTTTCTAGGACATTCTCTTTTTGTCTTTAGAATTACAAATATTTTTATAGGTGAGTTTAATTTTTTTTTTTAGAGCTACACAGGAAGGGATCAGGGTGGAGGAGAGAGATGAGAAGCATCAACTCAACTCATAGCTGCTTCACTTTAGCTGTTCATTAATTACTCCACATATGTGTCATGACTGGAAAAGGCAGGATCAAAGCATGTTAGTGATCCTGAACTCATCAGAATTCAAGCAGATGACCCCACAGTCAAGCTGGCATGACTGAGCCCAAGCTGTCCACCCAATAATCTAGCCAGGGACCTCAGGGTTTCCAACTGGGAATCTCAGCATCTTGGGCCAATGCTTCACACACTGCACCACCACCAATCAAGCAAAATTACTTTTTACTAGGTTCTTTAAATTGTAAGGTTTGCCATTTACACTTCTTCCAAAATCAAAGGATTACTTATTAAATCAGAGGAATAATATTCCTGGTAAATACCTAAAGTATAGTTTATATAATGATATCTCATGTCTTACTTGGGTCCTCAGAGTTTGGTAATTATCTCATTTAATTTAAGTATTTATTTGTATAAACAAAATAAAAGGGTGTTTAGTGACTTAAAAACATTTCTTCATTTTTATAAATAAGAACACACAAACATTTATATAAAGCCTTTATGATCAATAATGTTATTTTTGATAATTTATTCTTATTATAAAGCTTATCAGAGGATATTTTCACATTGAGTGAACATATGTTGTTTTTTTTTTTTAGTTTTCAACCTTTATTGGTTATGGCTGGTTATCATCCTTTGCTATAATACTTATATCATTGTCTATTATACTGTCTCAGAAAATATGGAATACTTAGTAATGCACAGTAAATAGAAAGAAAACAGCCTTTTCATTCAATTAATAAAGCACTTAATTCTCAGTACACCCAGTCAATCTGTAGCTCTTTTTTATATAGTTTTACTTAGCTCTGGGTTAGCATCTGTGTCTGTTTCTATTAGATGGATGATAGATACATACTACTTGAAAGGAAGTAACTAAAAGTAAGTATTAACTACCAGTAAATACACAGAGCATAGTCAATGTATCCATGTTGAGCAACTAACTAAGAAAAAAAAATAATTTAAGTGTAATTATAGATTGATGCACATTTATGGAATAATATTTGGTGGCAAAACAAAATTAAAATCAGTCTTTACATAATCATACAACTTCATTTTAAGAAGTATAATATCTATGAAAAAATAAAAATGCTAGTGAATGGAGTCTAAGTACAAAAAAAGGACAAAACTTCTGGAAGTAACTAAACTGAAGGAAATATTTGTTTCATAACGCTGATTCACAATTTTTATCCACAATTACCAGAATGTGCCCTGTATAGCTTGTTCACTCAAAAAAATTTACATTTATTTAGAGCAATTTCTGACTTTAATTCCAAGGTTGTATTACATAGAATTGTTGCATAGTGTGCATTATATTTTAAAATAGTTTATTTTTGCAAGTTATTTAGCTTATAATTCATATACAAATTATAAGTGTAATGCCCAGGGGCTTTGAAAAATTGATCTGGAACAATTGACCTTGCTCCCAATCCACTAGTAGACACAACAAATGATTAGGTAATCTTTCAAAATCAAGACCTCTCTCTTCCTTCCTTTCCTCCTTTATTTGTTCTTTAATTTTTTAATTTTTTCCTTTCTTTTTAAATAACTACAATTGTTAGAAATCTTTACAAAAATAATAAAGAAGGAATCCTCAGTGCTAAATTATTTTTAGATTGAACAACTAATTTCCAATAGCTTTAAAGCCTTTTAAAAATGGAAATATTTATTTTTTTGATGATACAGTGACAAAAGAAAATCTTTGTCTCTAGGGAAGTCTTCTTTGAAACTACTTAAGGAAAAAAAAAGGGTGAATCAATGCTTTCTTTAAAAAAATAAATGTAAAAATACATACACTAAAATCCTGTTCTTTTTGGCATACATATCATTTCTAATTTTTATGTGTTTCATTAAAGTCCCCAATGAAGTCAAAAGACCAGCATTCTCCCACTTTATTCACTGAATCAAAATTACTGTAAAAAATTTTTCATTCTTCTAAGATGAAAAAAGAATTATATTTAAAAATATAAGTGTTGATCAGGTACAATCATTACATTACCATTTTTTCATACATATAAGAAGTAATATGAGTAAATGGTGATTAATATGTAAAAAAGAGAATTAACTTGCTGCTTTTCTGTCAGCAATTATATAATTTCTGAAATTGTTGTCAGTGACATCTAATTTACAAAATGTATAGTGTTCAAGATCTAAATGTTTGATATGAACTTGTACTTATACAAGTTAAATATGAATTCTATAATTAAAACAAATGTGAAAAAAGCCACAAAAGATAGAGTAATAACTCACAAAAAGTAAATATTAATTACCAGTAAATATACAAAGCTTATTTTATGTGCCCATGGTGAGCAACCAATTTAGAAAAAGAAATAATTTAAGTGTAATTATCAATTGGTACACACTTATAGAATATTATTTGGTGATAAAAAATAAAAAAAAACAAGCTTTAAGACATTCATACAACAAGTACTTTTTCATTTTAAGAAAAATAATCAGAGAAAATCACAGAACTGCTTATTTTAGGATATGCATTATACCAATAATTACAATGGAACAAAAGTAATAAACATGAACAATTTACTTTAAAGAAATGAATTATATTATTAGCTAAAATATTCCCAAACAATGGAATAAATATAAAAAAATAAAAATAAAAAATAAAGTATTTAAAAAGTTATTCTTAAATTTATAAATGTATAGAAATTTTCACAGTATATTACTAGATTTGAAATTTTCTTATGTGATCATTCTAACAACTCCAGGAGATACATACTAATTTTCTAATCCCATTTGATAACTAGTATACTAAGGCTCATAAATATTAACTAATTTACCAAATATCAAATAATTTCTAAATGTCATCTTTAGAATATTAAATTATAGATAATTTAAAGGTTACTCTTTAAAGGTTTGGTCTATTTGACCAAACTTTTAAGCTTAAACTGAATTTACTGATGGAAACTTGTACTGTTTTGACAACTAAAAAAATAATATTTTATAAAAAAGCATATCTCTTTTAAAAACTGGTGTTTGACATTTAAATTGTACAGGCATTTTTATAATACCAACAATTACTCTCATCTAAAGATTTACAATAGTACTGTTATGTTAGATAAACTATAAAGGATAAGATAAAATTGTGAACCTATATTAATAATATTCTTGCTAACAAATAGTAGTTTTAAAAATTTTATTTTGAGTTGAATATTAAATATTTATACTTATATAAATAAATATTTATTAATATACTTATTGAAGCCTAGATATAATAACATAATTGTATATTTAAATATAAGCTATATTATATACAGATCTTAAAGTTTAAGGTAGTAAGTTAGAATTCTTTACCCAACAGAGATAATAGTCAAGTGTTTAGATTTTTTAATATTCCCTTGATGTAAATACATGCATTAACCACAAGCATTATTTTCTAATAAAATCAAACTCCTTCATCTCCACTTTGTTGTTGTTCTTTTTTTTTTTTCATTTATTCCATTCTTCTTCTCCTAAGAGTATCTATATTAGGTAACAGATTTTCATGAATCATAAAAATGCATGTTTTTTTTTGTTTTCCAAAGAGTTAACTTTAACTTTCTTGTTGAATGTATACTAAAGGCAATGAGGCTAACTTACTCCTAATATAAACAATAAGCACATCTCCACTTCTATTCTTTATAATCTATTTTATTGTGAAAATTAGAAAACTTCAATGTTTTTCTGAATTCAGAAATTAAAAATTGAGAAATTTTCAATCTGAAATTATTTCTAGTGGTAGCACAATTAGAAAGTACTTTAATGAAATCTTTAGAGAAATTATATATACTGCTCACAAAAATTAGAGGATATTTTATCACTTCAGTTATTTAAAATATATATATAAATTTTCCATAAAGCAAAGCTATTATTCATCACAGAACAAGCTTTCCTTCCACAATTACACAAAGACTGACAATTTGCCAGAAAGAGAGACAATTTAGATACGTATATTGACACAGGTGCAAGAGCTTTTATTATACACAGGTATGTATAATAAATCTATTCTTTAGAGACAATGTTATAAATAGAATGGGCCAGGTGTCAAGAACAGAACAGGAGGCATCAACCAAGCAGAGAGGTTTGGAGCTGATACTGTTTGAGCAGGTGTAGGACACCTGCAGTCATAAACAATGTCTGTCTATTGAATGGAACATGTCTATTTGGCCTCAGTACTGAGTTATAACAGATAAAAAAAAATCTACCAAACACCTGTTAGGTGTTTGGAAGAAAAAATATGTTGGTATTGTAAACTAACTAGATTGTCAGATGATTATAAAAAACTGTTATAAGATAATTAAAATGTAACTTTAATTTTGGTGTGATGCATCATCACATTAAACTAATTCTCTTTGATATATGGGTGAGACTAACATGTCATCACCAAAGCAACTTCCCCATGGGAAATGCTTGAAGACATAATTAACATAAATTGAAACTTCATCCCTACAGAAAAAAATATATGAAAAATAAAACCCAACCTATTTTTCCCCCCAAAAAAATAGTCACACTTAATATAAGAAAATAAATATTTCTATATAAATGACAGAAATGCATTATATTTATAATTATCAAGTATTAAATGGATTTGGTCTGCTCACAAAAAGATACATAATAGACACACAGTATTGTTTTAATATCACTTTAAAAATGCCTTTCTTCGGAATAAAATTTAGTTGATTATTTTAAAAAAGACTAACATAACCTCTGAAACATGTCTCTAAAATAACTTTAAAGATTTATGTGAGAAACCATTACAGTTTCAAATTTTTATAAAATTAATTCTGAATTATAAAAAAAATCATCATTATCTACCTTTTCCTGATTGAACATGCAATTAATGTAAACAAATAGAGAAAAACTTTTGGGAGCTGAAGTGAGTGCTAAGCTAGTTTATGCTAAATACTTACAAACTTAGAAAATCATTGGAATATTTAACAAGTGACCAAAATAATTTTTGCTGTATTAAATAAAGTTTATTTTAAAATTTATTTTCTCATAACTTTTTAAATTAAATATTTTTAAAGTATTTTAGAAAAAAATTATTTAAATATTCATGAAATATATTAAGGTTTATAATGCTCCTAAACTTAGGCTGTTACAAAATTATTTCTCTGTTGAATTAATGATAATGTGTTTTTAAAATTTTAAATACATTTGTTACATTGTTTCCTTTAAAAATTTTTATGTGCTGATTATTTTAGAGAGAGAAAAAAAGGGATAGAAAGAGAAAGGGAAACATCGATCCATTGTTTTACTAATTTATGCATTCATTGATCAACCCTTGTAAGTGCCCTGACCAGGATGGAACTTGCAACCTTGGCATATTTGGAGAATGTGCTAAACATCTGAACTACTTCCCTTTAACTGACTTGTTCTATATATTAAACCACCAGGATAGATGCCAAGTTTTTGGTTCTTTTTTACAATACTACCGGCCTTGAACTAAATCCTGTTGCCAAGATTGGTGGCTGCTTCACTGTTTTGTCCAAGTAGTGTGTTCTACTTCATTAGAATGCTTCTATTTAGGGCACAAGTTATTTGGTTCATTGAAAAGTAATCTATTTCTTTATCTTTATACATTTTTTTGAAAAAGTCTATAACCCTAATCAAATTAAATATTAAATTGGAAAACATTGAAAGAAACCAATTGATGGGTGATTTACAAAATATTTGACCAGTAATCTTCAAAAGTGCCAAGCTCATGAGTGCTAAGAAAGACTAAAAAACTTACAGATTGGAGGAGACTAAAATAAGAAAGAAAAGTTAAATGTAATGTGATAACCTTGATTAGATCCTAGAACAGAAAAAGAACATTAGTGAAGCCTGGTGGAACCATAGGTTTGATTAATAGTATTGCATTAAAGTAAAATTTTTAGTGCCCTGAGGAGTAGTACAGTTTATTGGAACATTATTTGGATATGCCAAGTTTGTAGGTTCAAACCCCAGCCAGGGCACATGCAAAATCAACTAATGAATGTATAAATAAGTGGAACAACAAATCATTGTTTTTCTCTCTTTGTGTGTCTTTCTTTCTCTCTCTCTCTCTTTCTAAAAAAAAATAAATAAAACATTTTTCAAAAAGTTTAAGTTTTTATGGCTGTACTATGATTAGGGTCAGGGGAAGCTGAGTATACTGTGAACAGGAGCTCTTTACTATATTTTCAACTCTTCTGTAAATCAAAAATTAATTTAAAATAAAAAGTATAAAATTTAAGTAGAAATATAAATAAATAAAAATTGCCAAAGTCTTACCACTTTCTCTAGGAACTTAAGCAGTCTTTAATCTTGGGTATACCAGTAATGAAAGAGGTGAGGTATAAGATAGACATTTATATATATGGCTTTGACAGTGCCAAAAATGGCTTGAGTTTTCCTTAAAGCAGTTTTTTTTTGTTTATCTATTAAAAAATCTAATACAAGTCTTCAACTAGTTTAATAACTATATTTCAGCAAATCTCTTTTGGTCTGTCATTATGTTAAACATGATTAATACACAAGGAAAAGATGCATAGGCAAATTACTTATTTTTCTGTATATACATTCTAATGAAGACAAAAAAATCAATTGGATCAGTTAGCATTAAATTAGGGAACACAATAAATTCCAGAAAGAAATAAACATATTTTAGAAACAATGAGAGAGGAACTAATGGACCCTATAGTCTTATGGGATAGATAAGGTTACCCTTATATTTTGTGAGTGTGATAGTAGTTAAACATGTATGAATTTTAATAGATCCATAGAATATGAGTAGTATATAAAAGCAGGGGAAGTTGTGAGTCAGAAGAGAGTTTGAACATAATATAAAAAAATTTAAGAGAAGCAGTGGAAGATATTTTGGGTATTCTGCAAATATAAGAGAAATTTTATACTATAACTGGTCAGCTAAATTAAACTAATAAGTTGTAATTTTATTTATGTTACATTATAAGAAAGAAAAATTAAGTATTAGTTTAGAAAAATCAAGTTGATATTGTGGTTTCAAAAATGAATGGAGGAAAAAAATTAGGATATATTAATAATAGTGGTTAATTCTTATGAACTCACTATATGTGTGGCAGTATTTAAGATACTTTATGTGTAATAGCTCCTCTATGATGCAGGTATATACTAATATTATATATTAGATTAAATTTAATATGTAGGTAATAATTACTGTTATTTTTCTAATATGAGAAAATAAAGTCCCATAGTGGTTAAGGAATTTTCTCAGTATCAAAATTATTTAAGTGGTAGAAGAGAGAGGCAAAAAAATATGTCACATAGTTTGAGAAATTTTTTAAATCACTTTATTGTTGATTATTGATTGACATACAGAAAGCATGATGAGTTTGAGGATAAGAAGACACCTGTGAAACTATCACCATAATCTATAACATAAACATATCAATCACCTTCCAACATTTCTAACTACCCTCTCTATTTATTACTATTATTATTTTATTTATTTATATATAAATTTTATTTTCATGAGAGTAGGGGAGGCAAAGAGACAGAGTCCTGCATGTGCCCAACCAGGAGCCACCTGGCAAATCCACTAGGGGGCAATACTCTGTCCATCTGGGGCCATTGCTCTATTGCAACCTGAACCATTTTTTAACACCTGAGGTGGAGGCCATAGAGTCATCCTTAGCACTTGAGGCTAACTCTCTTGAGCCAATTCAGCCATGGCTACAAGAAGAAAAGGGGGGAGGGGGAGAAGTAGATGGTTGCTTCTCCTGTGTGCCCTGACTGGAAATCAAAGTGGGGACATCCACATGTCAGGCCGGCACTCTACCACTGAGCAATCTAGCCAGGGCCTATTATTATTTTTTGTGTGATAAAAACATTTAACATAAGATCTATCTTCTTAGCAAAGTTGAAGTATATAATACAACATTTTTATAGGCATTGCTAGGACTTATACATCTTGTAAAACTAAAATTTTGTGCTCTTTGTGACTGAGGGGAAAATGGGAGCTATTAGAGTTATATTTTTAAATGATAGGTGCTATTATGACAAAATAGTGCCCATGTCTGATTCAGCATAGTGACAATTGCAATGGAGGAAAATGGATTAAAACACTTTTACCAACAGAATCAATAGGATGTGGTAATTCATAAAGATTAGACAAAAAAAGAGAAAGGGTAATTGCTGACACTAGTGTTTTAAACAAAAGAGGAAGAGGTGGCTTGCTAACTTCTGAACAAAGAGATGGTTCTGTTTGGAAGGGTAAAATATAATGAGGACATTCTAGCAGAGCCTTAATGGTCAAATTTTATTACTATGTATGAACCCTAGGTCATCTGTAAGTCAGAAAATGAGCACATTTTAGTATGCAGAGATATCAGTTTGTTTCTGTAACCTTATTTTCTATGTCAAAGATTCACATAGTCTAGAATAAAATCTAAAATGTGTGATAAGGTGCCAAGAAACTGTAAAACTTAGCATTAGCAATGCCATTTTAAAGAGGAAAAGTCAGGTTTCTTACCCCTTCCTTTCTTTAGAGAATGGAAAGAGAAGAATGCAGGAGCTCCTTGGCTTACAAGGACAACTAGGTCATGTAGTCATAGTTTAGCTAATTCCTAGGATTCTCTGAAAGGGTTCCTGGGGCCACTTGACACACAGAGCAAAGAAGACAGAATTTATCTAAAAACCTTAATCAAGAATTCCTATACTCAGACTCACCCTAAAGACATGAGAGTACCATATACCTCTAGACAAGGGGTAGTCAACCTTTTTATACCTACTGCCCACTTTTGTATCTCTTTTAGTAGTAAAATTTTCTAACCACCCACCGGTTCCACAGTAATGATGATTTATAGTAGGGAAGTAACTTTATAAAATTTATAAAGCAGAGTTACAGCAAGTTAAAGCATATAATAATAATTACTTACCAAGTACTTTATGTCAGATTTTTGCTAAGTTTGGCAGAATAAATTTTTATAAAAAACTTACTATATGATAGTTAAATCTATATTTTTATTTATACTTTGGTTGCTCTGCTACTGCCCACCATGAAAGCTACAACGCCCACTAGTGGGCAGTAGGGACCAGGTTGACTACCACTGCTGTAGACAAAGGACTCATAAGCCCCTTTTTCCCACCCCAACGGGAATGTAATTTGGTCTATAAAATCAGCCAAAGAATTGTAGGGACTTTCTACATGATTTGAAATTGTGCCCCATGTAGCTAGCCAGCTAATTAATAAACTCAAATTTTTTTCTGTATTTTGCTTTGGTGTCTCTATGCAACCCACAAATTAAAGTACACTACTTTATAACAAATAAACTTCAGTTTTATGCTTTTTTAAAATAGATATACTTCAGTTTTATTTTTTTCCAAAATAAAAAATTTTTAATATTAGAGATTAAAAAGAAAGAGTAAAGTCTTTGTGATGCCTTTATTTCTTACAGGATTTATTCAGTATGTAAACTATTAGAATTCTGTAATGCAAAGAATAATTTAATAGGACATCAGATTAATTCAATTATTTACATTGTATCCACACCTTTCTATCTCTATTATTAATAATCTTGCTTATTCCCACTGTCTCTTATATTAGTTCAAAATCATGCTAACAGCTATTTAAGTATACTTGACATATAGTCTAGAAAAGAGGTACTAATTTACTGAGTTAATTGGAAACATTTTCAATTTTCAGGAGAGATAGCATCATTAAATAATAAATATTCCAGAGTTTAAAATTTATCTTTTTTAAATTCTTTATACAAAAAAATCTTATTTATAAATATAAAAAATATGGGGATTGCAATATACATCTGTTCTTTAAAAATCATTTCTTTTCATTTGTCTTCTTACATTCAATTTTAGTATGGTATCTACAATGATACAGAAGATGTATTAAAGCTAATATAATTAGTATAGAATGACACTGCAGGCCTTTTACTGTCACTGCTATGGTGAGATTTCAAATTTGTTATATTTCATTTCAATTCAATGCATATCCTTGTATATTTAAATTATTTTAAAATCATTAATTACAGTATTTTTATTTTTATATACATTATAATTTTCACTTACTTTTTACCTCTATATTTTTGTTTTACTAAATAAAAAAAATCCCCAAATATTTTTTACTTTAGTTTTTTTATCTTATAATCAATTAGATATAGTTTCATTCTTTTAAAAAATATATTTTATGGCTGTTAAATAATGTCATTCTTGAGAAAGCAAGATAGAGAATGGTCTAGTATATAGATATAGAAACAAATCACTGCTCTTTTTACCTAGAGTCTACAGGTTGAGTAGGTAAGCCATGCTCCTTCTTATATAAATATTTCTCAGCAAGATATCACACATTGTCTTTGTGGGTCTCAACTATTAACTCAGTGTCACATTATATAAAGAAATCTTATGAATCAATTTACTTGATTCTTATAAATATAAACAGTATGTATTTCATCACCTCTACATCAAATAAACAACAGTGAAATGATAAGAAATCATGTTAGGAATTTTGGACAAAAACTCATTTAATGTTCATGCTTATACTGTTTACTCTCCTCTGTATTGTGGTGGCTCTGTTTCTGCTTCAGATGCAACATGGCAATAGATCTTTGGGAATGTCTTTTTCACATTATTTGGACTTAGAATTTTTGCTTCTATGTTTATGATGTCCTGTGGTTATTTCCACTGTCAGGGACTATGAAGTTGAATTTTATTGCACACCTAGTGTTTTCACTGCCCAATATTACAACAACAAAACAAATATGTACTCCCACTACTTCTGGAACTTTCAACTTTGCGTAGATAAGTCTCAATTATGATAACATGACATTATTTTTGTTATTGCCAGTCCACTAAAATATAGGTAACTGTCAAAAAATTTTGAGTGTTTAATGCAGTTCTCTTCAATCAAGATTTCATAAAGTTCAGAATATCTAAATTTCAAGCATTTTCTCCAACTCCCACAAATTTAAAAAAAAGATAAGAATTTAATTACCTATCCATCATAGTGTGACTCTACCATGTTTTTTACTTTATCATGGAGAAATTTTTCCCCATTTTTTCTGACATCTGTGTCTACAGGAGCAATAATAAGACTTCTGAAATCCTTTTAATGATTTTTAAAAATCTCTCACATTTTTGAAATAAGCCTTAGATGATATCTTACTTAGTTAGATAATTCTTTGAGACCATGCTTGAAATCTTTACCAAAGGAACCATTTCTAGCACTTAGCAGTGGAATCATCAAAATGCTTCTGACTTGATCAAATTTCTAGTTTGAAAGAGAAAATCTGCTCTGTTAACAAAGATTAGATAGATAGATGACAGATAATAGATAAATGGATGAATAAGTGAATAGATAGGTAGATATAAATGTAGATAGATGGATGGACAGGCAGGTGGAGAGATAAATTTGACTTCCCTGATTGTGAGTTGAATTTTCAAAGTATAAAAATCTATTACAGTATTGTTAGAGATTCTTTTGCATATTGTTTTTCAATACAAAGCACAATGAGTAAAAAAGAGTCTGAAACACATCAAAATCTTACTAAAAAAATTCAAAAAGAAAAAATGAAGGGAAAACCTCATTAAAAGTCAGATCAGTCATACTAATTATTTAGTTTTGTTGAGGAATATACACACAATTCCCTTTGTAATGCCAAACAGTAAGAAATTAAAATCTTCCCTTGAGTCCATTAGATTTTTTGAAAATTTCCTGCAAATGGAATTTTGGTACAATAGTTATTATTATAAATCACTTATAAAAATGCATGTCTGAAGTACTCTTCAGATATATGCCTCTTGTTGTAAGCAATTATATATATAATACATGGCATAGACACCTACATTTAGGCAAATATTTTTATTTGAACCAAGCACATATATGTTAATAATCAGGTTCTTGTCAACTGAATTTAATTAGCACAAAGAACAATTTACTGTAGAAAGTCCAGAACTTTTTATTCAAAACAAGTAAAAAATGTAAGGTCGGTGGATAATGGAGGATGGTCACTTGGGGAACTCAGACCTGTGAACTTTGGCTAGGACCACCCACAACCAAGTGCACCAAAAGAGGCTTCACAGGAACCCTTTGGAAAAAAGCCAGTGAGATTTCACCATGTCATATTAGCCTGACTTCCCTAGAGGGACCCTTTAAATATCTCCCACGTGGTTTAATCCTTGTGACTTCCCTGGCCTCCATCTGGCCTCCATCTTACCTCGGGGCCAGGGAACCTCACCGGGCAGGATGCACTGTTCTCAATAAAGCCTTTTGTTATTCCACACTTGGTGGCTCCGAGCCCCGTTCCTTCCTTCTTGGTGGGAAAAAATACCTTACATTTTGGTGCCGAAAACCCAGGAGGAGTAGAAGTCCACAAGGACCGCTCCTATTCCTCATCCCCTCTGAGAAAGAACCAGGATCTCTGACCTTCCACCCACTTCGGCGCATGGCGTGGTAAGTCCCCTGCCTCTGCCTTCCTCTCAGTTCTTTTCTCCGAGACTCCCTGTCAGAAACTGTAGCTACATCAGGGAAGTCTTTTCTGTCCATTCGAGTGAGTGTGTGCTTCGGAGACCTTCCCAAGCACATCCACTTTACCTTTTCTGTCCATGGCCAGACCTTGAGTTTTTAGGATACTAATACTCAAATCTGACTACTCTGAGGACTGAGGGTGGCTGTGGGGGCACAGAAATCTCCCTACTTAAAGAAGAAGAAACTGTTCCTCTTCTCTGCTGTGGCCAGGCCATAGAACCCACTGAATTAGCCTCCTGAAGGGACTTTTGGTGTTAACACCCTCACCAATTATTGCCAAAAAAGCTGGGAACTGATTGGAGATCTCTTACATACAGGGCTTTTAATTATTCGTGTACCTGTCCTTAATCTCTGTGCTGCCTGTTCCACTGCACAGGCCTTTTTCTGGCCAGAGAAACCTCACCTAAAACCTCCACTCCTAATCTTTTCTTCTCCGCAGACTCCCAACTCTGTCTCCCTCCTGTCTGACACCGGGGGCACCCCTCTCTCAGGACTTCTCTCTAGTCCCTCTGCAGATCTCTTTTGTGCTCGGGTCTCTTCCCTCTGAGAGCCCCCTCCCTTTGCAAAAACCTGTTTCTTATCCACCACTACCATCTGTCTTTCTCCTCCCCTGCTGGCCAGGGGCCCCTCCCTTCTCCACTGTGTTCTTAAACCCCTCCTCTGTCAGGCCAGTCTTAGCCTGGCATTGGCTCTTACACTGGTTTTCAGGACGTCCAACCCCAATTTTCTTGCAGGAAGTTCTGGCCTTGTCCTGCCTTTGGCTCCAGTGTTTCCTGTAGGATCTGGGTGCCGGGCTCCCCATGAGCCCCCTCCTCTTACTCTCTACCCCTAAACCCCTATCCAGAACCTGTGAACATGGCATTTAAAGTTTTTAATGGTCCCAATTAGTAAAAACAGGCCAAGACTGTTCGCCAGACCTGCATGCAGCAGAAGGCAATGCTCTAAACCCCGGCTCTTGTGGCAACCCTGAGACCAGCAGAGCCACCAGCAGCTTGCTTTAAGTGTGGCAAACAGGACCACTGGTCCCGGCAGGGCCTCTGCCTGCAGCTGCCCACTGAGCCCTGCCCTGACTGCAAGCAGCCCAGTCCCTGGTGGAGTGATTACCCCTTTGGGCAACAGGTTTTTCCTCAGCGCCTCTACTTGGAAGACAAGCCTCCTGAATGTGAGGCCAATCCAGCCAGGTGGGTGCATCGCTCAAACTCCTAGGACATGGCCTGGACTTGGAGAACCCAGGGTATGCTGCAACAAGTGGGTACATTCATTTCATTTCTGTGGACATGGGGGCTACCTTCTCTGTTTTGCCATCACACTCTGGACCTCTAGTTCCCTCACAGGTCTCAGTTATGGGAATGGATGGGACCCCTTCCTTTCCCTTTTTATGCCACTTCTGACATGCAGTTCTGCCTCAAGCTTGCCTCCTTAAAAGACCTCTGGCAGTCAGAACCACTGGACTCCATTCATTTCCAGCTCACCAAAAGGCTGGACCTACAAATCCTGCTATTACTCCTCTTTTTTAAAAATTCTTACAGGACTGCATCCGCAAAGTTTCTCAAGTCATGGCCACACAGATGTTCCTCCTAACACCCCTCCAAGCCACCACCTTCCAATCTCCCTCTCCCCACAATGCCCCTATTCAGTAGGAAGTAGCCAGATGAATAAACGGTGCCCCTTTTCCTATTTAACACAAAAGGTCAGAATGTAAGGTCGGTGGATAATGGGGGATGGTCATGTGGGGAACTCAGACCCGCAAACTTTTGCTAGGACCTCCCACAACCAAGCACGCCAAAAGAGGCT
Organism: Saccopteryx bilineata; assembly: GCF_036850765.1. Taxonomy (NCBI): domain Eukaryota; kingdom Metazoa; phylum Chordata; class Mammalia; order Chiroptera; family Emballonuridae; genus Saccopteryx; species Saccopteryx bilineata. The sequence continues at coordinate 93,571,970 of NC_089497.1, forward strand.
TCACAGCAGCAGTTCTCAATCTGTGGGTCACGACCCTGGCAGGAGTAAATGACCAAAACACAGGGGTCGCCTAAAGCCATTGGAAATACATATTTTATTTAAAAATGTATTGTATAATAAATACGTATTTTCCGATGGCTTTAGGTGACCCCTGTGTTTTGGTCGTTTGACCCCCACGAGGGTCGCAACCCACAGGTTGAGAATCGCTGCTTCACAGGAACCTTTTGGAAAAAAGCAACCATCTGCCAGCCAGTGAGATTTCACCACATCATGTTAGCTCGACTTCCCTAGAGGGACCCCTTTAAATATCTCCCACACAGTTTAATCCTTGCAACTTCCCTGGCCTCCATCTTACCTCGGAGCCAGGGAACCTTGCCAGGTGGGATGCACTGTACTCAATAAAGCCTTTTGTTATTCCACACTTGGTGGCTCCGAGCCCCGTTCCTTCCTTCTTGCCAGAGAAAAATACCTTACAAAAAATATATAGAAATCTTGCAAGAATTATTGGAATAAGATTTGAATTTAAATATTACCTCTGTTTTGTTTTGCTTTGTTTTGTTTTTTGCCCAACTTTGTTTATATTGATAGTTCAAAAAAAAGAAAGAAAATCAATCGAGTTTGTAGGATCATTTCTCATCTATCAAGAAATATATAAAAGAAAACATAATAATAAAATTCAAAACTCAGATTCAATTATATCAGACTAATATACAAATTATGATAATTGTGGTGAATTTTTCAGTTGTTTAATTACATGTACACATCCTGCTCCTACTGCTGTCATCTGTTATATTGTCAATGTCATCTTTACACTGGATAAAATTACTGCCTGGTCTTTATCTTTTTTTACTTTCAGTACTCAGTCCCAATCATAACAAGTAACAACTGCAAAAGATTAAACACAATAATGTCCTTTAAGATGTTTATATTTTTAAAGTATTTCTCAGACATATGTCTTCTGCACATAGAAATGTTGGTTATTTTCTCATTATCTCAGGAAAATGAGCTCATGGTATATACAATCATCAGCATCTTGCTTTTCTCTTATATTAATATATTGTGGAAATGCTTACACTACAACTTGAATTTGTTCTAAAGAACAGCCACATTCTATTTCATGACCTTATAATATTTATGCAGCCATTCTATTACTTCCTTATTTAAGTGCTTCTACTTTCTCTATCGTTTAATTTTGTTTTATTTGTTTTTGCCACTGCAAATAATGCTTCAGAAGATATTCTGAAGAACAAATTGCTGAAAACAGACCTTTTCAACCTGACATTCTTTTAGTTGTTGGTATAGAGTCCTAGGAACTCACTTGCTGAGACAATGAATACATGTTTATGGCAATAGGTTTTAAAATATACTTTTATTTCTATATAGGTAGTTCCTGAAATAAGGTTTTCTGAATAAATGGTTACATTTGTAATGCAATTGTTTTTGAAATATGTTATTATTTCTATAGTATAGAATTCCAAGAATGGGGTTTCTGAGTAAAAGTCTACATTTTAATGCAGCAATTTCCAAATGGTGTTCTATGAAAACATAGATTTTTATTGTTGTTGCTACTATTTTTTTAAATTTTTTAATGGACTAAGGGAATATTTACTAGGTGTTGTATATTGGTTCACTTTTTTATTTAAACCAGAGCAGGTCTGCTTTTTATACTTTTAATGTATTGCTATGCTATCTTTTTAACTATTCACCAGAATTTGTTTCTCTTTTTCCCAGACACACATCAACACTACATTCTCTACATTCTCTTTCTGTTTTATGGCACCATATTACAGAATTCTAAACATTGAAACAAGAATAAAACAAATAAGATTAGCCACTCGTAAGGCCCCATGGAAGGTCCCATGGAAACATCCCACATGCTCCGTGATTCATTCAACTTTTGGCTGACCCACTGCAGGCTATCATGGTGAACTTGGAAGCCATATATTGAAGAAAATGTGTCAGTTTAAGTCATTATTTGAAGATGACCAGAAAAACTCATCATGGTAAAACATTTTACAGATAAAATACCATATTATACTTGGACTACTATACAGTTTGAGATCAATTTTTTACACAGCTAATATTAATAATATTCACATCCATGTAAGATTTCAGCAGAGTAAAATGTTTCTAAAATTAAGTACCTCATGTCTTGACTATGGACTTGTGGTGGCTCAGTGAATAAAGCATCGACCTGGAATGCTGAGATAGCTGGTTTGAAACCCTGGGCTTGCCTGGTCAAGGCCCATATGGGAGTTGATGCTTCCTTCCCCCACCTCTTTCTCTCCATCTCTGCTTTCTAAAACAAATAAATAAAATCTTTTAAAAAATAAATAAAGTCAGATATTTCATTAGTACAAGGCAGCTGTCTAATACCCTATTTAGTCTTTGATATGATATCTACAAGAATGCATAACTCAACGATCTACTATTCATTTACTATCATTAGGAGACTACAATAAATTATAATATACTAATAAAATTAAATACCATGTAATATACTAATAAAATTAAATACCATGTAAAAATAAACATAAATGGCATATTACTATAAGAAATAATAGAAATAAGTCTTATGAATATAAAACTGAGTGAGTCAACACCCCCCCCCAAATAAACTGCACTAACCATTTACATAAGGTACAAAACAGTCCAAACTAATCTATTGAATAGTAGTCAGGAAAGTGAATATCTTCAGTTGAAGGGGGGCTTTTTGAATGGAAGAAGACATAAGAACTTCTTCTAAGATGCAGCTGATGTTTGTTTTTCAATGTTAGTTCTTGTTACAGATATGTATTCATTTTGGAAAAATATGTTGACTCTCTACTTAGGTATTTCTTATTTCTTGTATGTATGTACATTTCAATATATTACTTTAAATGAAAGTTATTGAATAAGAAATAATTTTTATACTATATCAAATGAGGTTCTAATTTAAATAAGAACAAAAATTTTTCCCAGCCAGGGCACACAGGAGAAACGCCCATTTGCTTCTCCACCCCTCAGCCGCGCCTTCGTCTCTGTCTCTCTCTTCCCCTCCCCCAGCCAAGGCTCCATTGGAGCAAAGATGGCCCAGGCGCTGGGGATGGCTCTGTGGCCTCTGCCTCAGGTGCTAGAGTGGCTCTGGTCGCAACATGGCGACGCCCAGGATGGGCAGAGCATCGCCCCCTGGTGGGCAAAGCGTCGCCCCATGGTGGGCAAAGCATCGCCCCATGGTGGGCATGCCGGGTGGATCCCGGTCGGGCGCATGCGGGAGTCTGTCTGTCTCTCCCTGTTTCCAGCTTCAGAAAAATGAAAAATAAAATAAATAAATAAATAAATAAATAAATAAATAACAAAAATTCATGTAATATATAAATTTGAATTAAAAGTCTATAAGTAATAACTTATTTGATAGCTTATTTAAATAAGTGTACATTGGGATAAAAGGCATATAATAAGATTAAGACTTACTATATCTTTATAATACTTATTAAAAGTTTCATTTCTTTTTTGTTGTTGTTGTATTTTTCTGAAGTTGGAAACGAGGAGGCAGTCAGACAGACTCCCGCATGTGCCCGACCGGGATCCATCCGGCACAACCACGGGGGGGGGGATGCTCTGCCCAACTGGGGCGTCATTCTGCCAAAATCAGAGCCATTCTAGCGCCTGAGGCAGAGGCCACAGAGCCATCCTCAGCACCTGGGCAAACTTTGCTCCAATGGAGCCTTGGCTGCAGGAGGGGAAGAGAGAGACAGAGAGGAAGGAGAGGGAGAGGGGTGGAGAAGCAGATGGGCGCTTCTCCTGTGTGCTCTGGCCAGGAATCGAACCCAGGGCTCCTGCACACCAGGCAGACGCTCTACCACTGAGTAACCAGCCAGGGCCCATTTCTGCTTTGTCACAAGCTAAACTTATGAAAACAGAACTGTTTTCATAGTAACTTTCACTATAACACTGTAGGCATTTGTGTCATAAAATAATTTTATTCCTATAGTTTTATAAAATGGACATGATACGACTTTTGAATGTTTTTCAGTTCATTTTAAAATATAGATGTAAAATCTAATGAAAATTATGACTTTACCTTAGAAACTGAAATAATTACCTATTAAGTGATGTGGCAAACACTTTTTTTTTTAGTGAAACAATAAATGAACCACATTATAACATCTTAAAAATATGAAAAAAGAAAGGGGAACAATAAATATGTATAAATTTATCTACAAAATATAATAAATAAAATAAAACTATTTCTTTTCTGTATGGCTAAGCATTTTTTTACATTAAACCTCTATTTAATAAAATTTACTTTTAGCCTAATGATAGATATAGAAAAAGTAATTACCTATATATACAGCAGTTTTTTTTTTGTTTGTTTGTTTTGTATTTTTCTGAAGTTGGAAACGGGGAGGCAGTCAGACAGACTCCTCATGCACCTGACCGGGATCCACCCGGCTTGCCCACCAGGGGGCAATGCTCCTTCCATCTGGAGTGTTGCTCTGTCGCAACCAGGGCTATTCTAGCACCTGAGGCAGAGGCCATGGAGCCATCCCCAGCGCCCGGGCCAACTTTGCTCCAATGGAGCCTTGGCTGCAAGAGGGGAAGAGAGAGACAGAGAGGAAGGAGAGGGGAGGGGTGGAGAAGCAGATGGGCGCTTCTCCTGTGTGCCCTGGCCGGGAATCGAACCTGGGACTCCTGAACACCAGGCTGACACTCTACCACTGAGCCAACCGGCCAGGACCTATACATCAGTTTTTATGTGAAAGTATTGTCCTTTCATAAAGTATTATTGTTCTACAGATCATAAATTGCAAAGTCAAATTTCTTTTTTTTTCTTTTATTAATTTTACTAGGGTGACATCAATAAATTAGGGTACATATGTTCAAAGAAAACATGTCCAGGTTATCTTGTCATTCAATTATGTTGCATCTCCCAAAGTCAGATTGTCCTCTGTCACCTTCTATCTAGTTTTCTTTGTGCCCCTCCTCATCCCCCTGTCCCTCTCCCTCTCCCCCCACCCCCATAACCACCACACTTTTATCAATGTCTCTTAGTCTCGCTTTTATATCCCACCTATGTATGGAATAACGCAGTTCTTGTTTTTTTCTGATTTACTTAGTTCACTTTGTATAATGTTATCAAGATCCCACCATTTCGCTGTAAATGATCCTATGTCATCATTTCTTATGGCTGAGTGGTATTCCATAGTGTATATGTGCCACATCTTTTTTATCCAATCCTCTATTGAAGGGCTTTTTGGTTGTTTCCATGTCCTGACCACTGTGAACAATGCTGCAATTAACATGGGGCTGCATGTGTCTTTAGGTATCAATGTTCAAATTTCTTAAGAACGTTCATATATTATAAAAATATAACACTTTAAGGAATGACAATAGTATTTCTATCTAAAGCATTCACTAGTCACCTTTTGAAACCATAAGGAGTCCACATAAATAGTGAAAACAGGGAAGCAATGTATAATGTGGTTAGACCATATAGTTTGGCTCTTTTCCCATTAAATATTTATTTAATATGTAAAATATAATGCAAAAATGACTTTTTAGTTCTTATACATGGTAGATAATACCAAAAAAACATTTTAACTAAAATCAAGAATGGTTCAAGATAATTTTTTGTTTGTCACCATATTCACCTTCAGGCTTTGTTATTATGCCCCTCTAAACTTCTTAAACACTCAATTTTCTTTTATCTTACTCTGTTAGCCATATCACCTCTAAATTAATAATGTAATTAGATAGAGTAATAACTGAGATCATTCTTTTTTCTTAAATAAAATTGTATAAATAGTATTTTTTGTCAGTTCTTTGTAAATTATGAGTTTAATAGTCAAACAACAAGCCAGCATACATTTATAGCTATTGCAGTATTTCTAAACCTTTTTGTGTCATGGTACATTTAAAAAATGATAATATCTGCACAACTCATTGAGATTGCTTCTACAAGGAGATGATGGACAAGCAGGCTCCAGCTGACAGAGTACCTACTCAGCATACTAAAGACTAGGAGGGAAATCTTGGCTGTCTTAGCCTCAGGCAGCAGTTCTCAAACTTTTGGAAGTTGGAGTATATTTAAAATCTCACGAATACTTGTAAGTGCACTATATACAAATTTTTGAGAAATATGTTATAATAATTAGGTCAAATATTAAAGAAAAAAAATAAAGTCCAAGTGTGTTTTTATGTCAGAGGTCAGGAACCTTTTGGCTGAGAGAGCCATGAACACCACATATTTTAAAATGTAATTCCATGTGAGCCATGCAATAACCCATGTATGTTATGCATTATCTAGTAAAAATTTGGTGTTGTCCCAGAGGACAGTTGTGATTGGCTCCAGCCACCTGCAATCATGAATATGAATGGTAGAAAATAAATGGATTATAATACATGAGAATGTTTTATATTTTTAACATCATTTTTTTATTAAAGATTTGTGTGGGCCCTGGCCGTTTGGCTCAGTGGTAGAGCATTGGCCTGGTGTGCAGGAGTCCCGGGTTTGATTCCTGGCCAGGGCACACAGGAGAAGCGCCCATCTGCTTCTCCACCCCTCCCCCTCTCCTTCCTCTCTGTCTCTCTCTTCCCCTCCAGCAGCCAAGGCTTCACTGGAGCAAAGTTTGCCCAGGTGCTGAGGATGGCTCTGTGGCCTCTGCCTCAGGTGCTAGAATGGCTCTGATTGTGGCAGAGCGATGCCCCAAGATGGGCAGAGCATCACCCCCTGATGGGCATGCCAAGTGGATCCCGGTCGGGCGCATGCAGGAGTCTGTCTGACTGCCTCCCCGTTTCCAGCTTCAGAAAAATACAAAAAAAAAAAAAAAGATTTTTTTTGTGTGTGAGCCAGATGCAGCCATCAGAAGAGCCCCATCTGGCTCACGAACCATAGGTTCCTGACCCCTGTTTTATGGTAATTAAATGAAATAAATATGACAAAATTAAATTTATTCTGACATTAAAAAATGTTTTTTGTTATATTTTTTGAGTTATGCTTTTTAGAATTCATAAAAAAGAGGGGACAAAAAATAAAATGACAAAATTTATTTTTTTATATATATAGATACATTCTTAGTAAGATTTAGTAAATTCAGCAAGTCCCAGTGTGAATATGTTAAGTTTTTTAATACTTGTGTTTATGAGAAACATGAGCATAATATGTCTTAAAGATTTCTTCAATGTTTGAGCATATATTTGAAAGGCAAACACTCTCATTTTCTCATCAATACATTGAAGAATTCCTCTCTTTTTACTCTTAATTGTGTTGAGGATAGAAAATTCTAATTCATATAAATAGGATGTTGAAAATTGTAGTAAAATATTCAATGCTATTTTAGATATTGCCACATATTCTTCTTTTATAGAAATCCAAAGGCTTCAAGAGACAATTCTTTATGTTTAGTCATCAATCCAAAACCCCCATCATACATGTCATCTTAACTTTACACTAAGCAAAGGATAGAAAAAACTTGCTTTCAATCTTTCTGGGGAACATGGGGGGTAGTGTAAACAATCCAGCATCACAGCTTAACAGCCTTTTGCAATCTAATCAGGCAAGTGAGGTGGGGGGTTGGGTAGACTGTCAGTTTACAGCCAATTTCCCACACTCTGTCCTCCAAAATTCTAAATTCCAAAAACCCTGTTGGTCTTTTGGTCCCCAACAGGCACATATTTCTCTAGAATACCATAGGGCGCACCTGGAAATCTTCTAGGGTGCACCACTGAACCCTGGTGCACACTTTGAGAGCCACTGGCCTTAGGGTCTCAAAAGTAAACCCAGAAATACAGAGTTTATATTGTTTATTTAGGAAGTTACATCAGGAAATAGAAATGAGGAACAAGGGAATCAAAATAGAAGAAAGGATACATTTTACCATGTTGTCCATTACTATGAGCCAAAGGAGTTCAGTTACAAACGGTTTACCTGGTATAAAAAAAGAAATAATATTTAATTAATTAATTCATTCATTTCTCTATCTATTTATTTATCTATAGCTATGTATTTATGAATTTATATATTTATTGACTTCAGTTCTTTATTGGTCAGGAGATGCCTCATGGACATTAGCAGCACAAGATTCTACATTGCACATTGCTTGAGTAATCTAGGTTTTCATGCTGCTCAGGCACATCTGAGAGGTGGTTTATGATGAGAAGAGAGAGGAACAGAGGAGAGTGTGAGCTGAGGTAGCACTTGGGTAAATACGGATAAAATTTTTATGGAATTTTTTTTCATCACAGTAGACATTGTCAGAAGCTCTTGAAGTGGGATGCTGCAGGTGTGTGTCAGCCTTGAATTGACAATAACCCATTAATGATGAATTGGCAGCCATACAACCAGACAACCATTTAGAAATTCTATTTTATTGGAACTTTTATCAAATCTCTGTGTTCTAATCCGGAGGCAATGCATAAAAGCTGCAAAAATCAATTAAACATGACTTGATATTGTTCTTAAAGGATAAGTTTGCATTAAATTCCTTCAAATATTGAAATTTTAACTTAAATTTCCATTTAATTTAATTTTACATTTGAGTCTGTCTGTTGAGTTTTATCTGTTTTATATTTGTAAACACAGCCTTCCTTCTTCATTTTGATGCTGACTTGGTAACCATTGAGATCACTGCTCTCAATGATTG